>NC_054485.1:111240710-111540710 GCF_017639515.1 Carcharodon carcharias
TCTCTCTCTCTCTGCCCCCATTCTGTCTGTCTCTCTCCCTGCCCCCATTCTGTCTGTGTCTCTCTCTCTCTCCCTGCCCCCATTCTGTCTGTGTGTGTCTCTCTCTCTGCCCCCATTCTGTCTGTGTGTGTCTCTCTCTCTGCCCCCATTCTGTGTGTCTTTCTCTCTCTCTCTGCCCCCATTCTGTCTGTCTCTCTCTCTCTCTCTGCCCCCATTCTGTCTGTCTCTCTCTCTCTCTGCCCCCATTCTGTCTGTCTGTCTCTCTCCCTCTTTGCCCCCATTCTGTCTGTCTGTCTCTCTCCCTCTTTGCCCCCATTCTGTCTGTCTGTCTCTCTCCCTCTCTGCCCCCATTCTGTCTGTCTGTCTCTCTCTCTCTCTCTCTGCCCCCATTCTGTCTGTCTCTCTCCCTGCCCCCATTCTGTCTGTGTCTCTCTCTCTCTCCCTGCCCCCATTCTGTCTGTGTGTGTCTCTCTCTCTGCCCCCATTCTGTCTGTGTGTGTCTCTCTCTCTGCCCCCATTCTGTGTGTCTTTCTCTCTCTCTCTGCCCCCATTCTGTCTGTGTCTTTCTCTCTGCCCCCATTCTGTCTGTGTCTTTCTCTCTCTCTCTGCCCCCATTCTGTCTGTGTCTTTCTCTCTCTCTCTCTGCCCCCATTCTGTCTGTGTCTTTCTCTCTCTCTCTCTGCCCCCGTTCTGTCTGTGTGTGTGTCTCTCTCTGCCCCCATTGTGTGTCTTTCTCTCTGCCCCCATTGTGTCTTTCTCTCTGCCCCCATTCTGTCTTTCTCTCTCTCTCTGCCCCCAATCTGTCTCTCTCTCTCTCTGCCCAAAATCTGTCTCTCCCTCTCTCTGCCCCCATTCTGTTTGTCTCTCTCTCTCTCTCCCCGCCCCCATTCTCTCTCTGGTAGAAAGCGGAGAGGCAGTAAACAGAAGAGCCTCACTGATTGATTTGGGGGAACTCACTGGAAGAGGTGGTCCAGGCAGGCGGTGCAGTATCTGTGTCCACACTGGCTCTGTCTGGGCTGGATGAGCAGGAATCCGCAGGAGGAGCAGAGCAGCCCGGTGCTGGAGCACAGGTCAACGGGAACGATTCCGGACACGCGAGCGACCATGTCCCAAGTGGGGCGGCGAGGCCAGCGGCTCAAGGAGGCAGACAAATCAAATTGCAAGCGGGGTGTGAGGGGTGAAAATTCTGTCTGGGCCGGAGAAGAGGAGGGGGGTGGTGCCAAATAACAAATGCAATTGCTCCTGGCCGCTTTGGGCAACAGTGACAATGAGTTCCCCCCGCCCTGACATGTTTTTAAAGCTTCAACTGGTTACATAAAGAAGGGGGAATCCCGGGCGGTGACGTCATCCACTGTCATGTTGAGTTGATTGACAGCTGAGCTCCGGGTCACGTTCCATCCATTCATTCATTCATTCAGAGCCCGGGACAAAGTGGCGCCTGCGTGGGGGCGGGGGGGGGTGTTTATTTTTAGTTTTTGACTGCTTTAAAGGGGCGTCTTTATCGCAACTGTGATCAATTACTTCTGAATAAAGCGCAGCGCTTGCATTTGCTCCGATCCCGTGCACTTTCGGGAGAGATTGAGTCTTGAAACCAAGAACACCAGTCTCTTATTGTTACAGGCTTCAGCAGCAAGTCAGGACTGTGTGTCTGAAAAGGAAGAATGTGCAGGGTTAGGGTTAGGGTTAGAGGGAGATGGGGTGGGGGCAGAATGGCACCAGGTGGATTGCTCATTGGGGGAGCCAGTGCAGTCAGGATGGGCCGAATGGCCTCCTTCTGTGCCGTCATAATTCTGTGAAGTTGCTGAACTGGATCCAAACAAACTGCAAAAGCATATACTGTGTCAGCTGTACCTGCTTCGCGATTGTAAAGCACTGTTTTACCAAAATGCGGAGTTAAGCCGCAGAGTAGAATTCCACTCTTCCCCTCCCCTCCCCCACCTTGTGATTTCCACAGAACAGGGATGTGCCTTCAAAGTACAGAGTGTACCCTGTGAGATCATTCATTTTTTAGGAAATTGACCGAGGAGGGAGTGAGTGCTGGTAACAAACAGAGGATTGATCGGGTTAGCCAACTGACGAAGCGAAAGAGATTTTCCTTCCCAGCATTTATTGCAGGAGGAGGGGGGAGGGCAAACCCGGACTTAGTTCTCGTTTCTTGCAATAACACTGAGCATTGCAAGGCCACTGCACTGCAAATGAAATACTGCGGGTGCCGGCGAAATAAAAACAGAAAATGCTGGGAAAGTTCAGCAGGCCTTGCTGCATCTGTGGAAAGAGAAACAGGGTTAAACGCTCCGACTCTCGTATGAGGCTCTTCCAGACTCTATAATGAGGTCTCAGGTCACAGTGGAATCAAAACGTTCACTCTGTCTCACCCCTCACCCCCACCACCACCACCCCAGGTGCACCCAGATCTGCTGAGCTTCCCCACTGCCAGTCTCTGGGGTTAGGGGGTGGGGGAACCAGCCAACTGGACCTCACAAGGTTTGGTCCAAGGACCAGCAGATTCAGCAAAGAAACTGTACCACTTCTGGCCTCTGCTGGATCGGTTGATTTCAGCCCCAAATTCCTGCCCACAGCCAACTGTTTCTCTTCCTCCATACATGCTGCCTGAACTACTGGGTGTTTCCAGCAGTTTCTCCTCAATTTTCCAATTCTCACCAGTGTTTCGCTTTTGTTTCTATCACCAGACTGATTGCACAGGGTCAAAAAAAAATAGTAGGGCTCAGAGCATGGAGGGATGCATGGGTGGGAGGGGAATTGATTGAATGGCTCTTTCGGGGTGCTGGCACAGGCATGATGGGCTGAGAGGTCTCATTCGGTGTTGCCTGATCCGATCCTTTGGTTAAAACAAAAGAGGAGGCAGGAGAGGGTGGAGGAGTGATGTGGAGGGCAAACAGGGAGGAGGGGAGATGGTGGGAAGGGAGGGGAGGGCGGTGGGATGGGAGGGGAGGGGAGGATGATGGGGGTGGGGGTGGGGGTGAAGGCAAGGTGTAAATGGATTTTCAAAAGGCATTTGATACAGTGCCACATAACAGACTTGTGAGCAAAATTCTAGGTCATGGAATAAAAGGGAAAGTAAGCACTTGGATATTAGTTGAGTGACAGGAAACAGAGAGTAGTGATAAATGGTTGTTTTTCAGATTGGAGGAAAGTTTGTAGTGGAGTTCATCAGGGGATCAATGTTGGGACCCTTGCTCTTCCTGATATACATTAATGTCCCAGACTGTGGGGTGCAGGGCATGATTTCAAAATTTGCAGATGATACGAAGATTGGAAATGTTGTCAACTGTGATGGGGATAGTCTTGAACTTCAAGAGGACATAGACATGTTGCTGGATTGGGCAGGCAAGTGGCAGATGAAGTTCAATGCAGAGAAGTGTGAGGTGATTCGTTTTAGCAGGAAATATATGGTGTAAAGAGACAGTAAAACATAAAGGGAGAGCCTCTAAAGGAGATGCAGGAACAGAGGGACCTTGGTGTATATGTCCATCAGTCATTGAAGATGGCAGGGCATGTTGAGAGAGCAGTTAATAAAGCATATAATATCTTAGGCTTTATTAATGGGGCCATTGATGTAGGGAGGGAATCCCCTTCAATTGGGAAATTTATGGAACATAATTTCAAACCTCATGATCGGAACTATAAATTCCAAACGATGAACTGCAGTCAGCAGTACAGGGCTAGGCAGCAAGGGGTTAATTTGGACATTCACTCATCAAAAGGGTTTGCACATTGACAAATGCAGTCGAGATCTCTGATTACTCAATACAATGACACAAAGGACATTCAAACCCACATTAACTTTGGAGCCAGGTGCTGTTACAGTGCCACCTAAAACAGCAGGAGAATTGCTTGTATAATGAGAACTGGTTCATCTGGACCCATCTTCTATAGAAAACCCTGTATTGTTTCAACCAGCAGGAGCTGATGACATTTGTCTGGACTTTGCGTGGAATCAACTAATGGACATTGGAACAACAGGAAATATGCTTTGCCATGTCTTGAGTTAAATTATTACAAAAGAAGAGCAGATCTGAGTATCTGGGCTGCAGTCAGAAGGAGGGTCAGGGCTGGTCACCTTGATTCAGGCCTACAGTCAACACCGAACAGACCAGCCATGTTGGGGATTATATATTTCAGCCAAATCGTAGTGATATTGGTCTGAGGGTTTTGTGAAGGTTTTGGGGTGAAACTTGGGGCAGAATTTTACGACAGTGGGATTTTATGTTCCCTCTGTCGTCAATGGCATTTATAACAGCATTTTTCAGCCCTGTCCCCCCTGAAATGGGGCCGTAAAATTCTGCCCTTGGTGGGTTTTTTTTGCCAGTAACTTGTTTCAGCCATAACTTGGTGATATTGGTTTGAGGACTTTTTTTTTAAAGGTTTCAGGATAAGGCATGGTGTTTAGCCTGTGGAATTCTTTACCGCAGAGGGCTGTAGAGGCTGGGTTGTGAAGTATATCCAAGGCTGAGATAGACAGATTTTTAATCAGTAAGGGAATCAAGGATTATGGGAAAAAGGCAGGAAAGTGGAGTTGAGGATTATCAGATCAGCCATGATCTCATGGACAGACGGAGCAGACTCAATGGGCCAAATAGTCCACTTCTGCTGCCATGTCTTATGGTCTAAACCATCCAGGCACTAGGCCGCCTAGGCCCTAAACTATCTAGGCTGTAAACCATCTCAGCCCTAAAGTGCCTAGGCCCTAAACTATCCAGGCCCTAAACCATCTGAGCCCTAAACTGTCTAGGCCTTAAACCATCTAGGCCCTAAGCCATCTAGGCTGAAAACTGTCTAGGCCCTAAACCACCAAGGCTCTAAACCATTTAGGCCCTAACCACTGAATTCCCATGCTAAACCTTTCTGCCTCTCTACCTTTTCTCACTCCTTAGGGATGCCCCTTAAAAATCTACCTCTTTGGCCTTGCATATTGTCACCAGCCTTTATATGTCCCTCTGTGGCTCGATGTCAATCTTTGTTCAATAATCACTCCTGGGAAGCAGCTTGGGGTATTTTACGATGCTTAAGATACTATATAAGGATAGTATCAACAGTACAACAGTGACTGCTCTTCAAGTACTCTACTGGTTGTAAATCTACATTAAAAAAAAATGCAAGTCTTCCTATTCTCTTTCTAGCCTGAATCTTTTTTCTTCCTGTCGTTCTTTCCTTCCTTCTTTATGTTCAGCTTATCTAGAGCACCAGCTGTTAACACACAGCTTGCCATTGATGCCAGAAAGTCTGCTCATCCAGTTCTACCTCAGCCCTGGCCTTACCAAAACCCTTGGCTTTGTTTCACTGAACACAACGTCCTCTGGAAAGTGTCCTTTTTGCGCAATGTGTGGTGCCTGGGATTTCGTAACTGCAGAACTTCCTCCCACTGCCTCACTGGTTCCCTTAAGCATGTGGTGCACTGCGGGGAGGTGGGGTTGAGGGGGGGGTGGGGGGTGGATAGGGAGTTCATTCCAGTGGTAGCTGAATTGGCAAGTGGGAGGATGGTGTGGGAGGAGCTGGGCGAGAGGGAGCATTTAAAATGGGGAGACAGCTTGAACACATCCCAACACTGCCAATGACTATTTTACATTGTGGGTGTCAAGTACATGTGCCCAAATCTGGCAGGGTACCTGTCTAAACATGGTGATGGGGTCATAGTCATGTCACTGAGGCCGGACTGGAATTTTTAACCCACAGACTGTGCTTTTATATCCAATCCTGGAGGGAACAGGAGAGAACCAGGAACAGAAAAGGCCCAGTGAGGAAATTTTGATTAGATTTTTTTTGTAGCTTTCTTGTGGGGCTGGAGGAGGCAGGGAGCTCCCAGCCCCACCCTTCCACAAGGCTAGCAAAGAAACTTTGGGTCTCTTGTTCCAGGCTTCCTTCCCCCTCATCAATCACCAATAAACATGTCATTGCTTCTGAATTCCTTGTTGGATTTATTCCTGACTTTTTTTATATCAATGGCCACTGATTTTGGACTCTCCCATGTCCATGCTGTCAAACACCTTCCCAACTTTGAGATATCAGGTCACCCTTCAGTCTTCACATTTCTAGAAAAAGAGCCTCAACCTGTTCAGTCTTTCCTGATTGATATGACCTCTCAGTCCTGGTGCCATCCTTGTAAATCTGTTTTTGCAGGTTCTATGGGTTCAATGTGTCTAAATCTTTCATTTTGGAATGCAGAGAGCAGAACTGTGTACAGTACTCCACGTTTGGTCTTTATCACTGTGTGAGTGAGATTGATTGCAAACACTGTAACATAAGCATGTGCAAGATTATCAGTCACTGGACTGCACCCAGGTTAGTGGGAGGTTATTCCTTTCACAACACTGCCTGGTACATTTTGCGCAATCAGGCAGAATATTAATACCCCTGAAATTATGACTCAGGCATAGGGCTCAAAATGTCCTGTTCTATTTCAGCCAGCGGAGCTGTAAAAGTAATAATAGCTTACTCTGAAAATCGGGGAAGAGTTAACGACTTCTCAGACTGTTAACCAGGGCTTTCTCACGCCTCCTGAGCACTGTGTCTCCACGCCTCCTCAGCGATGTTGTCCGTGACTCAGTGGGCAGTACTCTTGCCTCTGAGTCAGAAGGTCATTGGTTCAAGTCCCACTCCAGCAACTTGAGCATGAAATCTTAAACGCCTTCTGAAATGGCCGAGCAAGACACTCAGTTCTATTAAACTGCTTCAAAGCCAATAAAAAGGGATGAAACCAGACAGACCACCCGGCATCGACCTAGGTACCGGAAACAACAATGGTAAAACTCAGCCCTGTCTACCCTGCAAAGTCCTCCTTACTAACATCTGGGGGCTAGTGACAAAATTGGGAGAGCTGTCTCACAGACTAGTCAAACAACAGCCTGACATAGTCATCCTCATGGAATCATATCTGACAGATAATGTCCCAAACACCGCTATCACCATCCCTGGGTGTGTCCTGTCCCACCAGCAGGACAGACACAGCAGAGGTGGGGACACAGTGGTATACACTTGGGAGGGAGTTGCCCTGGGAGTCCTCAACATCGACTCTGGACCCCATGAAGTCTCATGGCATCAGGTCAAACATGGATAAGGAAACCTCCTGCTGATTACCATGTACCGCCCTCCCTCAGCTGCTGAATCAGTGCTCCTCCATGTTGAACACCACTTGGAGGAAGCACTGAGGGTGGCAGAATGCATTCTGGATAGGGGGCTTCAAAGTCCATCACCAAGTAACATCACTACTACTGAGTCCTAGCTGCTAGGTTGGCTCTAGGTAGTGAAGGAACCAACAAGAGGGAAAAACATACTTGACCTCATCCTTACCAACCTGTCTGCTGCAGATGCATCTGTCTCTGATAGTATCGGTTGGAGTGATCACCACACAGTTGTTGTGGAGACAAAGTCCCATCTTCACATTGAGGATACCCTCCATCGTGTTCTGTGGCACTACCACCATGCTAAATGGGATAGATTTCAAACAGATCTAGCAACTCAAGACTGGGCATCCGTAAAGCGCTGTGGGCCATCAGCAGCAGCAGAATTGCACTCGAACACAATCTGTAACCTCATGGACCAGCACATCCCCCACTCTACCATTACCGTCAACCCTGGTTCAATGAAGAGTTCAGGAGGGTGTGCCAGGAGCAGCACCAGGCATACCTAAAAATGAGGTGTCAACCTGGTGAAGCTATAACAAAGGACTACTTGTGTGCCAAACAGCATCAGCAGCAAGTGATAGACAGAACTAAGTGATCCCACAATGAACAGATCAGATCTAAGCCCTGCTGTCCTGCCACATCCAGTCGTGAATGGTGGTGGACAATTAAACAACTCACTGGAGGAGGAGGCTCCACAAGTATCCCCATTGTCAATAATGGGGGAGCTCAGCAATCTTCAGCCAGAAGTACCGAGTGGATAATCCATCTCCACCGGAGGTCCCTAGCCTCACAGATGCCAGTCTTCAGCCAATTCCATTCACTCCACAAGATATCAAGAAACAGTTGAAGGCACTGGATTTTTTTTATTCAGTCACAGGATGTGGGTGTCACTGGCTAGGCCAGCATTTATTGCCATCCCTAATTGGCATTGTTCAGAGGGCATGGCTGTGGGGTCTGGAGTCACATGCTTTCCTTCCCTAAACGGACATTAGTTAACCAGACAGGTTTTTACAATAATCGGCAATGGTTTTGTAGTCATTAGACTTTTAATTCCAGATTTTTATTAAATTCAAACTTCACCATCCAATATAGTGGGAATCAAACCCAGGTCCCCAGAACATTAACTTGGGTCTCTAGAATAATAGTCTAATGACAATACCACTATGCCATCACCTGACCATGGCTATGTGTCCTGATAATATTCTGGTAATAGTACTGAAGACTTGTGCTCCACCCCTCGTCCCTAACAAAGTTATTCCAGTACAGCTACAACACTGGCATCTACCCAGCTATGTGGAAAATTGCCCAGGTATGTCCTGTACACAAAAAGCAGGACAAATCCAACCCGGCCAATTACTAACCCATCACTCTACAATCAATCACCAGTAAAATAATGGGAGGAGTCATCAACAGTGCTATCAAGCAGCACTTGCTTAGCAATAACCTGCTCACTGACACCCAGTGGGGTTAAGCCAGGGCCACTCAGATCCAATGCTAATTGCTTCCTCTAAAAAATATTTCCCCCCTGCCTCCAATATTCATCTCAGATATCCTGTTCTTGAGCTTACGAAGAAAGGAAGAAGCAGGAAATTTTTCTTCTCATTCTTTCTTGCAAATTGATATTTTTGTTATAAACGTACTGATGTTAGGGAAAAACATGTATTTATTTATATATATATAAATATATAATTTACTCCGGAAATATCAGATATAGGTTTTTGTTGTGATTTGTAATGATAAGTTTGCAACTCAAATGTGTTGTTGACATTGGTTTAATCTTACGGTATTCTAGGAAGTTATGTGCGTGTGTCATTGTACATTCTAATGTACAAGGTTTTTTTGAATGGGGAGGGAGTGTAGTATATTACAGCTGCCCTCTCTGTTGGGGAGGTGTAAGTAACGTTAGTTCAATAATGGCTGCTTGTTGTAATCCATTTGTCAATAAAATATGCAACAGACAAGAAGCTTGGGGAAAAAAAATTACAAAAAGATTGTGGATGCTGAGGGTAAATTGGACCTTTCACAAACTGAGTGAAGCAGATATTTGTCGGGTAAGAAATATGCAACAAAGGCCCAAACGTAGCTGAGGTGCAGTTCAGTCATCATGTAATAGAATGGAGGGGCAGGCTCGAAGGGGCTGAGTGGCCTCCATGTGTTTCTAATGTTCCTATGTAGCCTGGAGTTTGGTGCAGGGTTGTGATATTTAAGTGCCCTGTCCCTTTAAGGGGCATTGCGCATGACCTCTTTGTGGGTTATTGAAGTTCAGGCCAATTAAAAGTCAGTAAATCGTGGGTAAAATTTAGGCTCTAGTTCAAGGTGGCTTTTTTTGCATTGATAACTAAGGTCAGCGATCAGCAGGCCCAGGAACAGCTGGGAGACAGGCCACTGTCCGCTATTGGCCCCCGACCACAATTTCACACTGACCAGCCAATTAACAGCCTGCCACATTTTGCAAGCGAAAATAGGGAGCGGATGATACTATTAACAATGAGATTTAAGGATGATAAAGGAACAGAAGAATCTGGATGTTCTGCTACACAGGTCGCTAATGGTGGCAGCGCAAGTAGACAGCACCAGGAGCCAGAATGATTAGGAACATAAGAAATAGGAGCAGGATGAAGGCTATTCACCCATCGACCCTGCTCTGCTATTCAAACAGATCATGGCTGATCATCTACACCATTTTTCCCCACTATCCCCATATCCCTTGATGTCACTCATAACCAGAAATCTATTGCTTTCCATTTTGAACATGCTCAATGACTAAGCTACCACCATCCTCTGGGGCAGAGAATTCCAAAGATTCACCACCTACTGAGTGAAGAAATTCCTCCTCACCTCAGTCCTAAACAGCCTGCTCCTTATTCGGAGGCTGTGTCGCTTGGTTCGAGACTCACCAGCCAGGGGGAACATCCTATCCAGATCCACCCTGTCACGCCCTGTAAGAATATTGTGAGTTTCAATGAGATCCCCTCTCATTCTTTGAATACCAGCCCAGTTTCCTCAATCTCTCCACATAGGACAATCCAGCCATCCCAGGGATCAGTCTGGTTGCACTCCCTCTATTGCAAGTACATACTTCCTTAGATAAAGAGGGCAAAACTGTGCACCATCCTCCAGGTGCGACCTCACTAAGGTGCTATACAATTTCGGGAAGGCATCTTTACTCCTGTAATTACATCCCCGTGTAAAGAAATCCTTGATCTTGTATCGAGAGACTGAGAATACAAATGCAAGGGGGCACTCGAACAAGACATCAGTCAGGCCCAGGTTAGAGTTTTACATGTAGATTAGGGCACCCCATTATATACGAATGTAAAGAAAAGCAGTGTAATAGGGGCAAGGTAGATTCACTAGGGCAACATCAGGGATGGGGATTTATAATTCTGAAGAGTATTCAAAAGTTGAGGCCTTTGTCATCAATGCTGAGAAGGTAATGGGATGACCCGGGAGACATCTTCCAAATTATCGAAGGTTACCACAAAGGAAACAGCGACAGAATGCTTTCAATGGTCAACTCAATGGAAGCAAGGAGGCACAATCTCAGAATCACAGAATTGTTACAGTGTAGAAGGAGGCCATTCGGCCCATCGTGTCTATACCGGCTCTCTCTGAGCATTTTAACTTAGCGCCAATCTCCTGTCTTTTCACCGTAACCCTGCACGTTGTTTCTATTTAAATAATCCTCCAATGCCCTCTTGAATACCTCAATTGAATCTGCCTCCACCACACTTCCAGGCAGTGCATTCCAAACCCTAACTCTCACCTCGCATTTGCTTCTTTTCCAAAACACTTTAAAACTGTGCCCTCTGGTTATTGATCCATTTACGAGTGGGAACAGTTTCTCCCTGTCTACTCAGTCCAGCTCCCAATGGTTTTGAAAACTTCTATCAAGTCTCCTCTCAGCCTTCTCCTCTCCAAGGAAAACAGTCCCAACTTCCCCAATCTTTCCTCATAACTGAAGCGTCTCATCCCTGGAACCATTCTCATAAACCTCTTCTGCACTCTCTCCAATGTGTTCACATCCTTCCTACAGTGTGGCACCCAGAACTGTACACAATACTCCAGCTGTCTAACCAGTGCCCTACATAAGTTCATCATAACCTCCCTGCTCTTGTGCTCTATGCCCTGATTAATGAAGCCTAGAATACTTCATGCTTTAGAAACACCTCTCTCTACCTGTCCTGCCACCTTTAATTATGTACATATACACCCAGGTCTCTCTGCTCCTGCACACCCTTTAGAATAGTATCCTTTATTTTATACTGTCTCTCCATGTTCTTTGTACCAAAGTGTATCACCTCACACTTCCCCACATTGAACTTCATCTGCCACCTATCTGCTCACTCCACCAGTGTGTCAATGTCCTTTTGAAGTTCTACACTGTCCTCCTCACAGTTTGCAATTCTCCCAAGTTTGTCCACAAACTTTGAAATTGTCCCCTCTACACCAAGGTCTAGATCATTTATATATATCAGGAAAAGCAAGGGTCCCAATACCGACCCCTGGGGAACTCCAGTACAAACCTTCCTCCAGCCTAAAAAATACCCATTAACCATTACTCTCTGTTTCCTATCCCTCAGCCAATTTTGTACCCACATTGCTGCGGTCCCTTTTAATCCATGACCTATAACTTTCCTCATAAGTCTGTTGTGTGGCCCTCTATCGAACGCCTTTTGGAAGTCCATATACACCACATCAATGGCTTTGCTCTCATCAACCATCTCTGCTACCACTTTAAAAACTCCAGCAAGTTAGTTAGATACACTTTTGTTTTATCAAATCCATGCTGACTCTTCTGAATCAATCCACATTTTTCCATGTAACTATTAATTCTATCCCGAATAATTGTTTCTAGAAGTTTCCCCACCACCAAAGTGCAACTGACTGGTCTGTTATTGCAGGGCAGATCTTTACAACCTTTTTTGAACAAGGGCATAATGTTTGCAATTCTCCAGTCCTCCAGCACCTCTCCCAAATCCAGGGAACATTGAAAGATTATTGCCAGTGCCTCTGCAATTTCCACTCTCACTTCCTTTAATATTCTTGGATGCATCTCATCCAGTCCTGGTGCCTTATCAACTTTAAGTACCGACAGCTTATCCAATACCTCCACTATCAATTTTAAACCTTTCTAGTGACTGAATTCCCTCCTCTGTCTTCATGGCCTGGGCAGCATCTGCCTCATTGGTAAATACAGATGCAAATTCTTCATTTAACACCTCAGCCATGCCTCTTGCCTCTCTGCGTAAATCCCCTTTTTTTGGTCCCTAATCGGTCCTGCTCCTCCTTTTACCACCCTCTTACTATTGATGTACTTAGAGAATACTTTGGGATTTCCTTTTATGTTAGCTGAGAGTCTTTTATCATAATCCTGCTTTGCTTCTCGTATTTGCTTTTTCACATCCCTCCTGAATCTTCTGTATTTAGTTTGGCTGTCAGTTGTGCTTGCTACCTGACACCTGTTATAAGCACACTTTTTCTTTTTTAACTTAATTTCTATCTCCTTTGTCATCCAGGGAGCTCTGGATTTGTTTGTCCTACCCTTCCCTTTTGAATAAACATACCTTGACTGTGCCCAAACCGTCTCCTCTTTGAAGATAGCCCATTGTTCAGCTACTGTTTTTCCCACCAGCCTTTGGCTCCAGTCTATCTGGCCCAGCTCCATTCTTGCCCCATTAAAGTCCGCTCTGTGCCAGTTGATTATCCTACTCTGGACTGACCAACATCCTTTTCCACCGTCACCCTAAACCTTATGATACAATGATCACTATCCCCTAAATGCTCCCCCATTATCACCTGATCTACTTGGCCCACCTCATTCACAACAACCAGGTCTAGCAGTGCCTCCTTTCCTGTTGGACTAGACAGAAACTGCTATAGGAAATTCTCCTGAACACAATCTAGGGACACTTGCCCCTTACACCTACCACTATCCCAGTCAATATACAGGTAATTAAAGTCCCCTATTATAACAACTCTATGATGTTTACACCTCTCTGTAATTTCCTTGCAGATTTGTTCCTCTAGTTGGTGATCTATATATTACACCGAGCAATATAATTGCACCCTTCTGATTCCTTAAATCTAGCCAAATCAATTCTGTCCCTGAATCCTCTGACACATCCTCTTTCTCCAGTACCGCAATACTTAACCAAAAACGCCACCCCTCCTATCCCATCTTTTCTGAACAACTTGTAGCCAGGAATATTTAACACCCAGATCTGCCCTTCCTTAAACCAGGTCTCCAGTATCACCACAACATCATAATCCCACAGGGTAATCTGTGCCTGTAACTCCCCACTTTTATTAATGCTATTCTGTGCATTTAGATACATGCAGTGTAACCCTGACTTAGACTTCATTGTTTGCTCCTTTGCTCCGACTCCATCTATTAACTTACTATTCTCTACTTTAGTGCTATCTGCCTCTCCCAGCATTCCACGCACCCTGGTACTACTTTCTAATTTTCTCTCCTGCTGAGTTACTTTAAACCCTCCCCAACTAGCAAAATGCTCCACAAGGAACTCGATCCCAACTCTGTTCAGATGCAACCCATTCAGCTTGTACAGGTGCCATCTCCCCCAGAGCCAGTCCCAGTGTCCCAGGAATCTAAAGCCCTCCCTCCAGCACCACCTTTCTAGCCACACATTCATCTGTCTGATCCTCCTATTTCTGTCCTCACTGGCATGTGGCACTGGGAGTAATCCAGAGATTATTACTTTAGAGGTCCTGCTTGCTAATTTTCTACCTAGCTCCCCAAATTACGACTGCAGGTCCACATTCCCCTTCCTACCTATGTTGTCAGTACCAATGTGGACCACGACCTCCGGCTGTTCTCCCTCCTCCGCATGAATGTCCTGCAGCCATTCTGTGACATCCTTGACCTTAGCACCATGGAGGCAACAAACCACCCTGGGGTCACTTTGACGGCTGCAGAGATGCCTGTCTGCCCCCCTAACTAAAGAATCCCCTATCATTACTGCCCTTCTGCTCTTCTTCCCCTCTTCCTGTATAGCTGGGCCTCCCATGGTGCCAGAGGCTTGGCTCTTGCTGTCCTCCTCCAAGGATCCACCGCCCTCACCAATATCCAAAATGGAAACCGGTTGGAGAGCGGGACCGGGTTAGTTAGGTGCTTGTTTGACCGGCGCAGGCTCGATGGGCCGAAGGGCCTTTTTCTGTGCAGTAGGCCTCTATGACTCTATGACCTCTGGTGACTCCTGCACTACCTGCCTGTTTCTCTTGGACTGCCTAGCGGTCACCCATTGCCTATCTGCCTGCTTGCTCCTAACTTGCTGTGTAACTGCGTCTCTGAATGTGCTATCCATATGGTTCTCTGCTTCATGGAGGTGCCTCAATTACTCCAGCCGCTGCTCCAGCTCGGAAACCCGGAGGTCCAGCTGGTGCGGCCGGTGACACATCCTGCACATGGGCTGGTCTGGGTCACGAGAAGGGTCCACGACTCCCCACATGCCAAATTTTAAGATAACCACAAAGATAATGGAAAGTTTAAAATACACTTCTTTACACAGGTTATAGCAAGAACCTGAAATTCTCTGCTGCAAACCATGGATAAAGCAGAATCGGAAACTTGTTCTCAAAAGGAGTAAGATAGCTGCTTGAAAATGAGGAATATTTAAAAGCATGCGGAGCGAGTGGAAAAGGCTCCTTGATTTGCGTGGAGAAAAATACCAATGTTAATTTAAAGGTCAAATGGCCTTTTTTCCAGCTTATATTTCACCCCTTTCCTATTTCTACTTAGTTCTGTCGAAGGTTCATGAGGACTCGAAACGTCAACTCTTTTCATTTCCACCGATGCTGCCAGACCTGCTGAGTTTTTCCAGGTAATTCTGTTTTTGTTTTGGCCCTTTTTACTGTTGCAACATTGGACCGGATCATCCGGAGAAGCAACAACGATCATTGGATTGGCTCATAAATTCCCCTGACCCAATGCAGGTGTGTAGTTCTACCGGGGTCTTCCGAGCCCAGCTTTCACAGAAATGCGCTGCGTAGCGTCTCTTGAGGGAATCCATCGGTGCAGAATAAGAGTTGGGAGAAAACAGGATAAGCCCCTTCTTATGGAACAAGCTGCCGTAAGGTAAGGTAAAAGGTCCAGTTTCAATGTTAGTGTTTGGATAAGTGAATGGGAGAGTGAGTGAATGGGTGAGTGGGTGAGTGAGTGAATGGGTAGGTGAGTGAGTGAGTGAATGGGTGAGTGGGTGAGTGAGTGAATGGGTGAATGGGTGAGTGAGTGAGTGGGTGAGTGAGTGAATGGGTGAGTGAGTGAATGGGTAGGTGGGTGAGTGAGTGAATGGGTGAGTGGGTGAATGGGTAGGTGGGTGAGTGAGTGAATGGATAGGTGGGTGAGTGAGTGAATGGATGAGTGGGTGAGTGAATGAATGGGTGAGTGGGTGAGTGAGTGAATGAGCAGGTGGGTGAGTGCGTGAGTGGGTGAGTGGGTGAGTAAGTGAATGGGTGAATGGGTGTGAGTGGGTGAGTGAGTGAATGTGTAGGTGGATGAGTGAGTGAATGGATGAGTGGGAGAGTGAGTGAATGGGTGAGTGAGTGAATGGGCAGGTGGGTGAGTGAATGAATGGGTGAGTGGGTGAGTGAGTGAATGGGCAGGTGGGTGAGTAGGTGAGTGAGTGAATGGTCAGGTGGGTGAGTAAGTGAATGGGTAGGTGGGTGAGTGGGTGAGTGAGTGAATTGGCAGGTGGGTGAGTGGATGAGTGAGCGAATGGGCAAGTGGGTGAGTGAGTGAATGGGTAGGTGGGTGAGTGAGTGAATGGGTGAGTGGGTGAGTGAGTGAATGGGTAGGTGGGTGAGTGAGTGAATGGGTGAGTGAGTGAATGGGTGAATGGGTGAGTGAGTGAATGGGTAGGTGGGTGAGCGAGTGAATGGGTGAGTGGGTGAGTGAGTGAATGGGTGAGTGAGTGAGTGGGTGAGTGAGTGAATGGGTGAGTGAGTGAATGGGTGAGTGGGTGAGTGAGTGAATGGGTAGGTGGATGAGTGAGTGAGTGAGTGGGTGAGTGAGTGAATGGGTGAGTGAGTGAATGGGTGAGTGGGTGAGTGAATGAATGGGTAGGTGGGTGAGTGAGTGAATGGGTGAGTGGGTGAGTGAGTGAATGGGTGAGTGAGTGAATGGGTGAGTGAGTGAATGGGTAGGTGGGTGAGTGAGTGAATGGGTGAGTGGGTGAGTGAGTGAATGGGTGAGTGAGTGAATGGGTAGGTGGGTGAGTGAGTGAATGGGTAGGTGGGTGAGTGAGTGAATGGGTAGGTGGGTGAGTGAGTGAATGGGTGAGTGGGTGAGTGAGTGAATGGGTGAGTGGGTGAGTGAGTGAATGGGCAGGTGGGGGTGAGTGAGTGAATGGGTGAGTGGGTGAGAGAGTGAATGGGTGAGTGGGTGAGTGAGTGAATGGGTGAGTGAGTGAATGGGTGAATGGGTGAGTGAGTGAATGGGTGAGTGAGTGAATGGGTGAGTGAGTGAATGGGTGAATGGGTGAGTGAGTGAATGGGTGAGTGGGTGAGTGAGTGAATGGGTGAGTGGGTGAGTGAGTGAATGGGTGAGTGAGTGAATGGGTGAGTGGGTGAGCGGGTGAATGGGTGAGTGGGTGAGTGAGTGAATGGGTAGGTGGGTGAGGTGGGTAAGTGTTCTCCTTGGAGAGGAGAAGGCTAAGAGGAGGTTTGATAGAGGTGTTCAAAATCATGAGGGGGCTGGACAGAGTAGACAGGGAGAAGCTGTTACCGCTCTTAAAAGGATCAAGAACAAGAGGGCACAGATTTACAGTGATTTGCAAAATAAGTAAATGCGATGTGAGAAAAACCTCAAATACTGTGTGCAGTTTCTTATTTAAGGAAGGATGTAAATGCATTGGAGGTGGTTCAGAGGAGGTTTACTAGATTGATAGCTGGAATGAGTAGATTGTTTTATGAGGAAAGGTTGGACAGACTGGGCTTGTTTCCACTGGAGTTTAGAAGAGGGAGGGGGTGATTTGATTGAAGTGTATAAAATCCTGAACGGCCTTGACAAGATGGATGTGGAAAGGATGTTTCCTCTTGTGGGTGAGTCAGAACGAGAGGGCACTGTTTAAATATTAGGAGTCACCCTTTTAGGACGGACATGAGGAGAATTTTTTTTTTCTCTCGAGGGTTGTGAAACTTTGGAATTCTCTGCCTCAGAAGGTGGTGGAGGCGGGGTCACTGAATATTTTTAAGGCAGAGGTAGATAGATTCTTGTTAGGCAAGGGGATCAAAGGTTGTTGGGGGTAGGTGGGAATTTGAAAATCAAAACGCAAGAAGATTAGCCATGATCTTATTGAATGGCGGAGCAAGCTCGAGGGGCTGAATGGTCTACTCCTGTCCCTGTTTCTTATGTTCTTTCTCACACAGCGAGTGGTTCGGGTCTGGGATGCACTTCCTGGAAGTGTGGTGAAGGCAGGTTCAATCCAGGCATTCAAGGGGGCATTAAATGATTATTTGAATAGAAACAGTGTGCAGGGGAAAAGGCAGGGAGTATGGCTGACCAGGAATCTCTCCAACTCTGACACCCAGGAATAGTGGAAGAATTTACAGGCTGATGATCAAGTTGTTATACCATGTTATGAGTGCACATCCTGTGGCCATTAAGTCCTGTCATGCGACTTGTCATGCCTCTGGACCATAAGGAGTGATATGACCATTGTGCCACAAGACCTCCATCTGCCAGCCCTAACAACACAGAAAAAGGTTACATTTCCTTCTTCCAAAAGCTTTCATCATTTAGTTTTGTTCCATCTTTTGAAAACGTATTTCTTAGCTTTGGATTCCAGAAATAGCCCGTTATAGAAACTCCGCCCCCAATCTCACTGGGCGTTTGACCGTGTGGCACTGTTCAGCCAATGAGAATCATTGCAAGCCTCCTGGAAGGGGTGAGGGGTCGAGGTACAAGGCTGCCTTACTGTTGATTGCAGACAGAGCTGATGGGAAACTGATACTAGACAATAAGCATTGGAAAGAAGTCATGTCCAACTCGGAACATTAACTGTTTCCCTTTCCACAGATGCTGCCAGACCTGTTGAGATTTTCCAGCATTTCCCATTCTCATAAGCAGTAAATAAGAGACCGGATCAACAAAGAGTCACAGAATGGTAGAACTCACCTCCTGACTCCACAAAGCCTATCCACCATCTACAAAGCACAAGTCAGGAGTGTGATGGAATACTCCCCACTTGCCTGGATGAGTGCAGCTCCCATAACACTCAAGAAGCTTGACACCATCCAGGACAAAGCAGCCCCGCTTGATTAGCACCACATCCACAAACATTCACGCCCTCCACCACCAACACACAGTAGCAGCAGTGTGTGTACCATCTACAAGATGCACTGCAGAAACTTACCAAGGCTCCTTAGGCAGCAGCTTACAAACCCATGACCACTACCATCTAGAAGGACAAGGGCAGCAGATACATGAGAACACCACCACCTGGAAATTCCCTCCAAGTCACTCACCATCCTGTTCCTTCACTGTTACTGGGTCAAAATCCTGGGACTCCCTCCATAACAGCACAGTGGGTGTACCTACACCACATGGACTGCAGCGGCTCAAGAAGGCAGCTCACCACCACATTCTCAAGGGGCAATTAGGGATGGGCAATCAATGCTGCCAGTGATGTCCACATCCTGTGAATGATTTTTTAAAAATCCCTCTTGAATGCCTTGATTGAATTTTCCATGCATTCCAGATCCTGGCCACTAGCGGTGTGAAAAGATTTTCCTCATAACCCCATTATCTTAAATCTGTGCTCTCTGCTTCTCGACCCCTCCACTAGTGGGCACTTTATCCTAATCTACTCTGTCCAGGCACCCCCCTCCCCCACCACCCCCCCCCACCCCCCCCTCCCCCCACCACCCCCCCACTCCCCCCTCCCCCCACCACCCCCCCACTCCCCCCTCCCCCACCACCACCCCCCACAACCCACGACTATGAATAACTCAACCAAATCTCCTCTTAATCTTATCTCCCTCAAAGCCAAGAGCTACCAGCTTCTCCAATCTATCCATGTTCCTGAGCCCTGGAACCATTCTCGTGAATCTCTTCTGCAGCATCTTTTCTGCATTCTAATCTCTTCACATCCTTCATAAAGCCTGGCGTCCAGAGCTGGATGCAGGACTCCTGTTAGGTTGTATAAGAAGGCCAAATGCAAGACACGTTGCTTGTCTCGCTGACCTGTGGCCTGACACATGGAGTGATTAATGAATGGCACCAGCAAACCCATCACTCGATTGTTCGGAAGTTGATCTCTTACTGGCACTGGGGTACAAGGACTCAATCCATTACTGACGCAAGGAACCGGCTGTGAGGGGCTGGACATGGATGCAATAGCTAACACACAATGGAACAGGAACTCAGGCGGCAGACGTAAGCATAACTCTTCCCCTCCTTGGAACAGACAGTTATAACTCAGTCCCTTTGTAATGACTCATATTGTATCCTCTGCATGAACTCTAACCAGGAGGCTGTAAATCATGTCCAAAGCAAAGGCCAGGCTATTTCTTCAAGAAACAGGAGAGCAGTAGTCACTGTTGCAATGTTGGAAATGTCATGGCAATTTGCGCACAGCAAGCTCCCACAAACAATAACAAAGGAACGACCAGACAGTTTTGAGTGACATTTGTTGATCGATAAGTCCTGGCCAAGATTCAAGAAAGAACCAACATGCTTTGCTTCAAGTTAGCAAAAGGAAGGGGCACAGCGTAACCTCACCTCCATAGAAGTGACAACTCCAAGAGGGCAGCACTGACTCAGTACCACCCCAATGAGTTGTCAGCCTGCTCAAATCTCTGGGTCAGGACTTGAACCTTCTGACTAAGAGACACAACATCCCTCAGGCACAGTGAGAGAGAAAGGGAACTAATCAGGGCACCTCAGAGAGACTGCCAGCCTCGGGCAAGGTGCTCAGAGTGACAGGATTACAAATTGTCCTTTCCCCTCTGGGACTGGGTGGGACAGTGGGTCAGACGCTGTCCTTTCTCCCTCTGGGACCGGGTGGGACAGTGGGTCAGACGCTGTCCTTTCCCCATCTGGGACTGGGTGGGACAGTGGGTTTGACACTGTCCTTTCCCCCTCTGGGATCGTTTTCAATCTGTTTGTCATGGTGATCATCTTTGCTACCTCCAGACCACAAGTTAACCCTGTGCTTTCAGGGACTTAACTGGGGGAAACCTGTAGGGTTTTATTTCTTACCATGATCTATCCCTGATACTGTTGACGCAGAGCATTAATATCAAACCTGTGAGAATTGAAACATTCAGTGTATCGCTGAGCCAGTGCAAGAAAAGTGTTAGATCTCCCTTCGGAAACAATGTTAAAATACCCCCTGTAAATGTTCAGTAAATGTTCAAGGGAGCGTGTGCCAGAACCCTGCTGGGGAATTTCTCCTTCAGTTTTACAGAGGCTGACCAGAGTTATACAGAGCTCAGCAGCACCATGATTCAAACACTCAAACAGTTCGTCAATTCACTGAGCAATCTTAAACTGAGCCAGATAGATCAGATGGCCCTGAGTTCTGGTCTTACTTACGCTGTGCAGAATTGTAGAAGATTTTCATTTATGTAGTACCTTTCACACCCAACAGATGTCCCACACGTTACAGCCAGGGAAAGTATCAGTGGCACTCACTTCCCCTTGCAGGAAGCCACACAGAGGCCTGTATTCCGTCAGAAAAAGGAACACGTGTCCAGGCGCTCATCCTTTCTTTGAATTAAACAAGAGGCTGGAGGCAACAACGTTCCGAGGAACAAAGGGACCTTGGTGTGTGTGTCCATAGATCTCGGAAGGCAGAGGGGCATGTTAGTGGACACTTGCCTTTATCAATTGAGGCATGGATTACAAAAGTAGGGAGGTCATGTTGGAGTTGTATAGAACCTTGGCGAGGCCACAGCTGGAGCACTGTGTGCAGTTCTGGTCGCCACATTATAGGAAGGATGTGATTGCACTGGAGGGGGTGCAGAGGAGATTCACCAGGATGTTGCCTGGGATGAAACATTTAAGTTATGAAGAGAGGTTGGATAGACTTGGGCTGTTTTCGTTGGAGCAGAGAAGACTGAGGGGCGACCTGATCGAGGTGGACAAGATTATGAAGGGCATGGACAGGGTGGATGGGGAGCAGCTGTTCCCCTTAGTTGAAGGGTCAGTCACGAGGGGACATAAGTTCAAGGTGAGGGGCAGGAGGTTTAGGGGGGATGTGAGGAAAAACTTTTTTACCTAGAGGGTGGTGACGGTCTGGAATGTGCTGCCTGGGAGGGTGGTGGAGGTGGGTTGCCTCATATCCTTTAAAAAGTACCTGGATGAGCACTTGGCACGTCTTAACATTCAAGGCTATGGGCCAAGTGCTGGTAAATGGGATTAGGTAGATGGGTCAGGTGTTTCTCACATGTCGGTGCAGACTCGGGCTGAAGGGCCTCTTCTGCACTGTGTGATTCTGTGAATAGTTCACTGGTGCATTCTCCACGGCAACACTGCTACCAATCAGAGTCTACTTATCAATCAATCGGCACTCCTGCAGTATCAATTGCTGTTCCCAGTGAAATTTTGCATTCTTACAACTGTCCTGAGAAGGACAGGGTGAAGGTCATCTTGAGGCACAGTCGCAGTGACCCTACCCCTCGGCTCAAAGCTCTGGGTTCAAATCCCACTTCAAGGCCAGGATTTTTCGGATGGCGGGATTTCTCTTCCCGCCATCTGGAGAGTCGGCGGAGAACACATCCCTGCCAACTCTGCCCGGCCCACCCATGCCGGTTTCACGCTCCAACAAGCGTTAATCGGCTGGAGGCAGGAGTTCTGCCCCTCACTGGGGAGGAACCTGCCTCAAGAGGGCTGTCAGCCAATCTGAGACACCTCTCTGGTCCCAGCAGCACCAGAAACCGTGGGGCACAGGACTGGGACTGCAAGCCATTCCATTGGGTGGAAGTCCGGGGCCAGGTAAGGTTTGGGTTTCTCCGGGCAGGGAGGGTGGGGGGGGGGGGGTGGGTCACCTGCCCCTCGGGGTGTGGGCAGAGGGGGCAGAAGCACTCTCGCCTCTGAAGTAGAAGGTCGTGGGTTCGAGTCCCACCCCACAGACTCGAGAGCTAAAATCCAGACCAACACTTCCAACGCAGTCCTGAGGGGGGCGCCACACTGTCATGAGAGGCGAGAGTCAGAGGTATTAAACCGAGGCCCTGCCTACCCCCTCAGGTGGGCATAAAGGCATGAAGTAGGGGTGTTGGTGGAGAAGCCGGGGTGGGGAGGGAGGGCCTAGACCTTCTGTGGCAGGTGGGGGGAGGCCCTAATGTTAAAAGGAGGCTGCTGGTGGGGGAGGGTACAAGAACAGAGATTACAGTCTGAAATTGTTGAATCTAAAAGGCTGTAAAGTACCTAACTTCCAACATCAGGTGCAGTTCCTGAAAGATCAGGTGCAGTTCCTGAAGCTTGCGTTGAGCTTCACTGGAACATTACAGCAGACCAAGGACAGAGATGTCAGTGAGAACAATGTTGGGAATTAAAATGGGAAGGCTTGGAAAACTTGGGGTCGTGTTTGCAGATCGAGTGAATGATTCTGATAATACTTTAACCATTCCAGCCCGCACATCAGTCTCAGCAACCATACTTGCAGCCGTATTCTGGTACTTTCCAGAGTGCTCACCAATAAGTCCATTAATCTGAGTGGCTGCCGGAACTTGTACCTCATCCCCGACCCTTCTGGAAGGAGCCCTGATGACAGCCATCAGGAACTGTAATGCCGGCTAACTTTTGGGGAGCACTCTTGCCTCTGAGCCAGAAGGTTGTGGGTTCGAGTCCCACCCCAGGGACTCGAGCACAAAATCCAGACCGACGCTTCCAATACAGTCCTGGGGGAGTGCCGCATTGTCAGAGAGGTGAGTGCCTTCTCATGTGGGCTTAAAGGCATCATAGCCATTCTTTAGAAGAACAGCAAGCAGGCACACACCTCAATGCCCCGGGCCAAATATTGATACCTCATGTCAACAGCACAGAACAGAGCAGATGATCTGCTCTTGATCACATTGCGGTTTGGGGAAGCTTGCTGTGCGCAAACTGGCTACCACGCTTCCTACAACAGTGACTACACTTCCAAAAAAATGCTTCAGTGGATGTGCAGGCCTTTTGGGGGGGGGGGTGTGCTGAGGTTGCTAAACACTCCATATAAATATAAGTTCTGGTATTAATTGTAAGCTTGTGGTGGGCATTAACTGGTGATTCACTTGTGCCCCTTCAAATAGACACAGACTGAAACTGTGGTTCTTGGGTGAGGAGGTGCAAGTTTGTACCATGTACCTCTGCAAATAAATGCTCGCAAAAGCGTGTAAAGACTGGCTCCAAGTTCCATCCTTCACCACCTGGCCCTCTGGATTGATTGGAAGTTTGATTCGATTCTCCTAACTTTGGATCTCCATGGCTCAGCGAATCACGGGCCTTTACTCACTGAGCCACTCGCGGGATTGGCTGGGAGGAGGTGGACGAGGCAGGAGGATAGGGAACACTTTCATGGCTTTCCCATGTATCCCGGGAGGCTTCTGACATGAGAAAGTCACCCGAAATGAATTGACAATGCACACATACACGTGTTGAGTATCAAAATATATTAAGATCTAGACACTCTGACATCCCGCCATGTTAAATATACATCTCGACCTTGGTCGTGTCAAGTTACAGTCGCCGTTATTTAAGTCTTCCTCCGTTCAGGTTTCCAAGAGCTTGGGAGGTAGGATGTTGCTTGCAGCAGAAGGACAGGAAGACACTCAAAAAAAAACCCCAAAGCCGACAGGAGGCTCACTTTTTGGGCTGTCGCGGCTGAACTCCAAATGTAACTTAATCTTCAGGATACACGATGAAGCCTGGAGGTGCTCGGCGTGAATCACAATTCCCCACTTCGAGTATTGATTTTCTACAAACTGGGAGGAACGAGATAAATACTTGAAGGGGAAAAGAATAAATTAGCGGGGAAAGGTCTGGGTCGACCAGTGAGGTTAACTGGGTAGCTCTATAAAAGAGCTGGCAGGTGTCACGATGGGCCGAATGGCCTCCTCAGGACCTCGATTTTTTTTCTTTATATTTCTTCATGGGATGTGGGCGTCGCTGGCTGGGCCCAGCATTTATTGCCCATCCCTAGTTCCCCACTTGAGAAGGTGGTGGTGAGCTGCCTTCTTGAACCACTGTAGTCCCTGTGGTGTAGGTACACCCACAGTGCAGTTAGGGAGGGAGTTCCAGGATTTTGTCCATGTGGTGTAGGTACACCCACAGTGCTGTTAGGGAGTTCCAGGATTTTGTCCATGTGGTGTAGGTACACCCACAGTGCTGTTAGGGAGGGAGTTCCAGGATTTTGTCCATGTGGTGTAGGTACACCCACAGTGCTGTTAGGGAGGGAGTTCCAGGATTTTGTCCATGTGGTGTAAGTACACCCACAGTGCTGTTAGGGAGGGCAGTGAACGATGCAATGGATAGAAGGTTGGAACCTCTCCCATCACTGTTGGTGTGGCTCGTGGCTGTGCTATGTAAGTAATAGTGTATATCACCACGGCACCTTGGTCTCCTGCACCTGGGGAGTGGGGAACAGTTGGCTGGATGGCCGCTGGATCCCGGTTGGTGCCATTCAATGGATTCGAATCCCGATCTGCTTGGGCTGTTGGAGGCGGGGCGGGGGGGGGGGAAGAATTCGGGACCTGCCTCCTTTGGTATTGTGGTAATGTCACTGGGCTAGTAATCCAGAGGCCCAGGAGAACACGGGCTCAAATCCCACAAGGGGCAGCTGGTGGAGTTTAACTTCAATGAGTAAAATCTAGAAGCTGGTCTCAGTGACGGTGACCATGGAACTATCATCGATGGCTCTTAAAACCCATCTGGGTCACTCATGTCCCTTTAGGGAAGGAAATCTGCCTTCCTTACCCAGTCTGGCCTACAGGTGACTCCAGCCCCACAGCAATGTGGCTGATTCTTAAATGCCCTCTGAAATAGCCGAGCATGGCACTCAGTTCAAGGGCAATTAGGGATGGGCAACAAATGCTGGCCTTGCCAGTGACGCCCACATCCCATGAAAGAATACAGGAAAAATAACCGGACTGTGGAAGCGCTACCACTGAGCACGTTGAAGACAGATTCCTGGATACTAATGACATCAAGGGATATGGGGATAGCAGTGGGGAGAAATGGCAGCGAGGCAGCTGGTCAACCATGATCAGTTTGAATGGCACAGCAGGCCTGATGGGCCGAAAGGCCTATCCTGCTACTATATTCTTTGCCCTACCTGTGGTGGATGCCATGGCGTGGTGGGTCAGTACTGCAATTGAGGAGAAGTAAAAGACTTAGATCTCAGCCAACCGATACCTGCTCGACTGACAGGAGGTGTGATGGGGATGGGAAGGGGTTTTCCTTCCCCTTGGGGATCAGCCTTGAGGGGCTGAATGGCCTGCTCCTCCTCCTCCTAATTCAAATGTCCCCTGACTAAATTAGACAGTCAATGAGCATCATTTGTTTCTTTGGGCTTGACCTCACACTCAGGACCTACCCTCCCCCTTCCCCCCAACTCCTCCCCCCACCACCCCCCACCCTCCCCCAACCCCCAACCACCCCCAACACCGGATCAGCCCTTTCATCCCACAGCGGTCATCCAGAGCTCCGGCCGGGCCCATCGTCTGTCCAATCGCCATCCCCGATGAGGCAACCTGTCACTGAAACTTCACATGGGTCCCGATGCCAAGGGCACAGCCCGATCCTGCACTGGTGTGCCACCTCAGTGACTCCCGATCACCACCTGCATATAGTCGCTGACGGATCTTCTACAGGAAGAAATGGAGAGAGACGGTGAAACTGGTATGGAGCGATACACAAGCAACAGGATTTTACATTCAAAACCAAGACAGGTCTGGACAGGGTAGATAGGGAGAAAACTTTCCCATTGGTGGAAGGGAGCACACGTTTAAGGTGATTGGCCAAAGATGCAATGGAGACACGAGGAGAATCTTTTTCACAAAGCAAGTGGTTAGGATCTGGAATGCACTGTCTGAGAGTGTGGTGGAGACAGGGTCAATCGAGTGGTTAGGATCTGGAATGCACTGTCTGAGAGCATGGTGGAGACAGGGTCAATCGAGTGGTTAGGGTCTGGAATGCACTGTCTGAGAGCGTGGTGGAGACAGGGTCAATCGAGTGGTTAGGATCTGGAATGCACTGTCTGAGATTGTGGTGGAGACAGGGTCAATCGAGTGGTTAGGATCTGGAATGCACTGTCTGAGAGTGTGGTGGAGACAGGGTCAATCGAGTGGTTAGGATCTGGAATGCACTGTCTGAGAGTGTGGTGGAGACAGGGTCAATCGAGTGGTTAGGATCTGGAATGCACTGTCTGAGAGTGTGGTGGAGACAGGGTCAATCGAGTGGTTAGGGTCTGGAATGCACTGTCTGAGAGTGTGGTGGAGACAGGGTCAATCGAGTGGTTAGGGTCTGGAATGCACTGTCTGAGAGTGTGGTGTAGACAGGGTCAATCGAGTGGTTAGGATCTGGAATGCACTGTCTGACAGTGTGGTGGAGACAGGGTCAATCGAGTGGTTAGGATCTGGAATGCACTGTCTGAGAGTGTGGTGTAGACAGGGTCAATCGAGTGGTTAGGATTTGGAATGCACTGTCTGAGATTGTGGGAATCAGTGAAGGATTTGAATAGGGAATTAGTTTATTACATGACGAAAAAGAAATTGCAGAGCTACGGGGAAAATGGCCAAGGGGTAGGACCAGGTGAGTTGCTCTTGCAGAGAGCCAGCATGGACATGATGGACTGAATAGCCTCCTCATGTGCTGTAACCACTCTATGATTGTACATAGCACCTCTAATACTGGAAAATACCTCAAGGCCTGGTACAGGGAAAGGTACCTGACATACATTTGATGCTGAGTCACATGAGTTAATATAGGACAGGCAACCAATAAACTGGTTTGAAGGGGTAGGTCTTAAGAACTGTCTTAAAAATAGGAGAGAGTGCGGTAGAGAGGTTTAGACAGAGAATTCTGGAGCACAGGCCAGGAGAGCACTGCAATAAACAGGTGATGGTTTGAATAGTAGATAAGCCGGGCTGAGCATGGCTATTATGGACATGGATACATGAAGTCTTGTATGTCTCTGATTGATGTGACGTGTCACGTGTGTTAGCGCAGTGGGTGGGGCATGGTAATCAGTCTGTTTGTTGCAACTGGCTTTCCGGTCTCACCGCTGCCGAGCAGTATAACTACAGTAAAGAGAGCTGGGTGTGTGAGCCAGTCCATAGCCTCTTTAACAGCAAGCCTGCTGTAGTGCCTCCCCATGGCGATATATATAAACTGAGTACATCATGGACTGGGACTACTACAGGGGACTCAGAGGAGGCATACTGGCCCATTGGCATGTGGTTACACCCTGATGCCCATGAACCACACCCCCAGCGATGGGTAAATAGCCCCAATGTCTTGTGGGTGACACAGGAGAGAAGAAGGTTAAGGGACTAAACCCTGAGAAGAAAGCCAGAGTGGACACCGGTAGGTGGTAATCTGTCATCCATCAGGCAGCTTACCAACAACTTCTGCAGCAGAGCTGGTGCCAAACTGTACTAGTTTCATCCCTTCCTGTGGACAATACTAGCACCGTCCCTTGACATTCAATGGCATTACCATTACTGAATCCCCCACTATCAACATCCTGGGGGTTACCATTGACCAGAAGCTGAACTGGACCAGCCATATAAATACTGTGGCTACAAGTGCAGGCCAGAGGCTGGGAATTCTACGGAGAGTAACTCAACTCCTGACTCCCCAAAACCTGTCCATCATCTACAAGGCACAAGTCAGGAGTGTGATGGAATACTCCCCACTTGCCTGGATGAGTGCAGCTCCCACAACACTCAAGAAGCTCAACACCATCCAGGACAAAGCATCCTACTTGACTGGTACCACATCCACCACTGATGCACAGTAGCAGCAGTGTGTACCGTCTATAAGATGCACTGCAGGAATTCACCAAGGTTCCTTCAACAGCCCCTTACAAACCTACGAGCACCACCACCTAGAAGGACAAGGACAGCAGATGGATGGGAACACCACCACCTGGAAGTTCCCCTCCAAGTCACGCACCATCCTGACTTGGAAATATATCACCGTTCCTTCACTGTCGCTGGGTCAAAATCCTGGAACTCCCTCCCTAACAGCACTGTGGGTGTACCTACACCACACGGACAAAATCCTGGAACTCCCTCCCTAACATCACTGTGGGTGTACCTACACCACACGGACAAAATCCTGGAACTCCCTCCCTAACAGCACTGTGGGTGTACCTACACCACACGGACAAAATCCTGGAACTCCCTCCCTAACAGCACTGTGGGTGTACCTACACCACACGGACAAAATCCTGGAACTCCCTCACTAACAGCACTGTGGCTGTACCTACACCACATGGACAAAATCCTGGAACTCCAGCCCTAACAGCACTGTGGGTGTACCTACACCACACGGACAAAATCCTGGAACTCCCTCCCTAACAGCACTGTGGGTGTACCTACACCACATGGACAAAATCCTGGAACTCCCTCCCTAACAGCACTGTGGGTGTACCTACACCACACGGACAAAATCCTGGAACTCTTTCCCTAACAGCACTGTGGGTGTACCTACACCACACGGACAAAATCCTGGAACTCCCTCCCTAACAGCACGGTGGGTGTACCTACACCACATGGGCTGCAGCGGCTCAAGACGACAGCTCACCACCACCTTCTCAAGGGGCAGTTAGGGATGGGCAATAAATGCTGGGCACAGCCAGAGACATCCATGTCCCATGAATGAATATTAAAGAGAATGCTGGGGGGCTCGGGGGGGGGAACTCTGATGGTCGGGTAACTCCGGGTTTCGATAATATTTTCCGAGGCCTGAGCCCTGGAGGGGACACTCCAGCTTGGGACAACATGGGAAGCAACAGTTCCAGAGGGATTTGCCACTCACAAATCCACCTCCACAACTACAACAGACCACGTTCAATTGAGAAGTGGATGCCCCCAAGACGCAGTCCATCGTCTCCCGAGACAGACACATTCTAGAGATAGGCACACGATGGGCTGGATATGGGGCAGGAAGCTCAAGTCAGCGGAAAGTACGACACTCCCCCCCACCCCCCACCCCCACCCCCAAGGTTTTGAGCAGTTTGGTTCAGCCTCGGACATTTCCAGACGGAGGGGTGGAGTCGGTGGTTAAGGCTGTGGTTTCACTCTTCCCAATATTTAACTGCAGTAAATTTCTGCTCATCCCGTTCTGGATGTCGGATAAGCAGCTGGTGATTTAGCGACAGTGGAGGAACCGCGGGAGGTGGTGAAGTAGCGCTGGGTGTCGTCATATGAAAAAAATGCTGTTACTTCAGATGATGTGGTCGATAGGAGATAGAGAGGAGGGAGAGAGAGAGGGAGAGAGAGTGAGGAGAGATAGAGATTAAGAAAAGGGGAGAAGAGATGGCAAGAGAGAGAGAGAGGGGAGATAGAGAAGAGGACAGGTAGATGCAGATTGTGAGGAGATGGGGAGAGAGAGAGAGAGCGTGGGAGAGCGAAAGAGCGAAGAGAGAGAGGATAAGCAGTGAGCAAGAACAGAGTGTGGGAGGAGAGAGTGGACCAGGGAGAACTGCACATTTGGAAGAGGCAAATAATTTTCTGCCTGGACATAACGTTCTTGCATTCAATAACTCCAAGCACCCCGTCTGTTAGGAGGTTACCCAGTTGGTATTTATTTGGCTCAGTCACCCTCTGACATGTACTTGAGACCAGTGATTGGACACAGGAGAAGCAGCAGAATGGAATCTCATACCTGTTACTAAGCTGAACACCTCCAACTAATGTTGACCCATCTCTCCCCACGAACAGCTGTAATCCACTCTCTGCAATGTAATTAAAACACAGTCAGTATTTATACTTACACTCAGAGATTAGGCCCTACAACCTTCACTGTAGTTGCCACATAACCCTCTCCCAGCAGAATACCCCCACTCCCCATTTTACAGCCCACTCCCCATTTTACAGACCCCCCACCCTGTCCCCATAAGCCACGCCCCCGTCCCCATAAGCCACGCCCCCGTCCCCATAAGCCACGCCCCCGTCCCCATAAGCCACGCCCCCGTCCCCATAAGCCACGCCCCCGTCCCCATAAGCCACACCCCCGTCCCCATAAGCCACACCCCCGTCCCCATAAGCCACACCCCCGTCCCCATAAGCCGCGCCCCGTCCCCATAAGCCGCGCCCCCGTCCCCATAAGCCACGCCCCCGTCCCCATAAGCCACGCCCCCGTCCCCATAAGCCACGCCCCCGTCCCCATAAGCCGCGCCCCCGTCCCCATAAGCCACGCCCCCGTCCCCATAAGCCACGCCCCCGTCCCCATAAGCCACACCCCCATCCCCATAAGCCACACCCCCATCCCCATAAGCCACACCCCCGTCACCATAAGCCACGCCCCCGTCACCATAAGCCACGCCCCATCATACAGCCCCCACCCCATCAGCATAACCCACGCCCCCATCCCCATAACCCACATCCCATCATACAGCTCCCTCCCCATCACCATAACCCACGCTCCCCCATCCCCATAACCCACGTCCCATCATACAGCCCCCTCCCCATCACCATAACCCACGCCCCTGTCACCAATAACCCACACCCCATCATACAGCCCCTTCCTCATCACCATAACCCACACCCCATCATACAGCCCCCTCCCCATCACCATAACCCACGCCCCTGTCACCAATAACCCTTGCACCGTCACCGTAACCCTCGCTCCATCATCGTAACCCTCGCCCCATCTCGAGGGGCTCTGGTGGCAGTGGGTGGATGTGGGGCTATGTAATCAGGAGTACAATTCGGACGATCGTGCCAGAATTTAGTGCAGGACCAGATTCTGTCCGGGTTACTTCCCTTCAGTTTTTAACCTCACTGTCAGGTTTAGTCAGAGACGAGGGACTGTGTCAGAGATGAATCCCACCACGATTTCCTTGTGAGGTGCCTGGGTGACCCATCTCACCGCCACACTTTAGGAAGGGTCCTTGAGAGGGTGTGGAGGAGATTTACCAGGATGGTGTCAGGGGTGGGGGGATTTTAGCTCCAAGGTCAGGCCAGAGAAGCTGGGATTGTTCTCCTTGGAGCCAAGGAGACTGAGGGGAGATTTGATCGAGGTGCACAAGATCAGGACAGGTTTAGATAAGGTGGATGAAGAAAAGCTGTTCCCATTCGTTCATGATACAAGGACTAGGGGGGCCGTTTTGGGCAAGAGATGGAGGGTGGTGGGGGGTGGGGGGGCGGTGGGAATGTGAGGAAGAGGTTTTTTTTTTTACACAGCGAGTAGGAATGACCTGGAACTTGCTGCCGTGAGGCTGGAGGAAGCAGCGACCACGAATGACTTAATAAGGAAGTCAGATGGGCCCATGAGGAATGGGACCAGCTGGATTGCTCTAGAGTGAGCTGGCATGGACTGGATAGGCCAAATGGCCTATGCTGTTCTGACTCTAATTTAACCTCCAACTGGTGAGGGGGAGGGAGGGGAGCTGGGTGCTCTGAGAATTCTAAGAAGTCAGCCTCTCTATTGGCTGCCTGTCTCCCCTACCCTCGGAGTCACTGCAGTCTGTGAAGTCCTGAGTCTGAACGATTCTCTCCACAATGTCATCCGCATTGACCCTGGTGTCATTCACCCACGACGGGTAGCTCTCAGGTGCCCAATTCTTCCGCCTGTAATGCATAAGGATAGGCAGGGACAGATTATTAAACAGAACGAGCCGTTTGAAGTCACGTGGAGTTGTGTGGATATTAAACTACAACGGCTATCAGCTTCAGTTAGATCATAAGAGCAAAGGAAACAGATGATCTGGCCCAGCAATCTGGGGCTCAGTGAGTCGCACACTCACCTCCCAGTCAGACGGATGTGTGTTTGAATCCCACATTGGAGACTGGAGCACACAATTCAGACTGACCCTCCCCGGTGCAGCACTGAGACAGCGCAGCCCCATCAGAGTTGTCGTCTTTCAGGTGAGACATGCTATGAAATCCGACTTATCTTAAAAGTTGAGCAGCGGTGGGGGTAGGTGGGTGGGGTTGGGGGGGGGTGGTGCCAGGGACTACAGGACCCAACCTGCCTCAGAGGTTTCACACATGCGCACACCAGCAGCAGGCGCTCTCCCGTTTTCAAGTCTTTCGGGCCGAGGACTTAACCCAGTGCGCCTGCGCCCAAAGAAAAGTGATGCATAAACCTGAATCATGTGACCATGAGCAGAGCGCCATAACCAGGGAAGAGCCCCAGGCAGGGGACAGGGAGAGGTTTCAGTGAAGAAGAAGAGAGAGAAGAGTAGAGAAATAGGCTCAGGGCAGGAAAAGTGCTGCAGGCTTTATGTGGTGAAGGACCAGGAGAAACCCCCTGTTCGAAGAAGATGGGGCAAAGGTCCCCCTTTGAAGCAAAGGTCCCCATTCTGCTCAGCAAAGCCAAAGGGAAGAATTTTCACTTGTGAGCTGGTGTAGGGAGTGCAGACTCGGGAATCCGGGGGAATGCAGTCTCAGACGGGATGAAACACTGCGAGGTGGGCCGGTCGTTGAGACTCCCCAAGTCGGAGAGGCTTTAGAAGAGAATTCCAAGGCGAGAGCTTCGAAGGTGAAGATTGGAATCCCTTGTGAGAGAGGGAGAGTTTCAACAGGACTGGTTGACTCACAGCGTTTACAGAAGTCTGGGTGGGTTGTTGAAGAAACCCATGGTATCTGCCTTGGTCGCATCTGCCACTTATTGTACAGAATGTGGTGTGTGTGTTTGATCACAGTTTGGCTGTTAATTCACATGAACCTCATATTAACCCTGAATGTTAATATGATATTGTAAATTGTTTTATCTTGCTGACCCTGTATAGTAAAGTTTAGTTTTGTTTGTTCAAATTCTGTGGAATCTTGTGCCTTTATTCACCTGGCAAGAGTCTTGAATCTGAAACTTTGTTTACTTTAAACAAAAAGTTATTGGTCTCTAACCGGATCTTACCAAAACCTTGGGGGTCTGGTCCAGGGTCATAACAGGAGGGAGCCCGATGCCCCAGCTACCATCTCGGGTGGGCACAAAGGATCCCATGGCCACTACTTCTGAGGAAGCCAGGAGAGTTCTCCCCCATTGTCCATATTTATCTCTAAATCAAGCAGATGGTCCGGTCACCATGGTCGAGGTGTTTGTGAGATCTTGCTGTGTGCAAATTGGCTGCCGTGTTTCCTACATTATAGCTGGGCCCACCCTCAGAAAGCGCCTCAGTCTCTGTGACGTGTTTCTTTTGGATGCGTCGCGGTTGTGGAACGCCAGTTCTTCCAGGCCTGAATTTTGAAGCTGGCATCCAGGAGCAGACGGGAAACCAGCCCCCCCCACCCCGACCCCTGACCCCTGACCCCGATTTCAGGCTGGCTGGGCCAACTAACCGGGCAGCCAGTGTGAAACACGCGCTGAGAGAGGCTGAGCGTGCCGGTGAGTGGCGGGGTGGGTGGGTGGGGGGGGTGGGGGGGTGTGAAGAGGGCCGGCGCCGATATCACAGCGTGTGCTGGCGAGCGCTTCCACTCAGCTCCCTGAAGGCAGACAGCTAACCTCGGGGAGCTGCAGACCTCCACACAATAAACCTAACAACAAAGATGCTGCAAAACATGTCTATGCAGCGCAATCAAGCACCTGAAAGCAAACCCCAGTCCCAGATATCTCTTTTTATTTTAAATCCTAACCGAGATTTCATTCCGCCCTGGGATGAGGTTTCACCAAAACTGTGAAGCCCGCCCGGCCGATCAGCCCGTCCGCCAACTGTAAGGTTGGACAGGTCACAATAAAATCGCTTACAATTGGGTTGTTCATGAGCTTCACTTTCGTTGGCAGCTGCTGTTCCGATTTCACGCCCACCGAGCGAAATATCGCACGAGCGCGCGGTGACATTGGGACCCTCGCCCAACATCACCTCGCCCGATTCTATGCCCTTTCGGGTCAGGCGCCCACCCAAGGGACATAAAAATTCCGGCCCCGATGTTGCTAACCTCTCTTGAGTGGGAGACCAGACCCCCCCCCACCAGCAATCCCCTCTCTCCCCCCTACCAACCCCCCCACCACCGCCACCCCCCCCCACCCCCCGCCCCCCTGCTGGGGCCTCTCCCTTCCTTACCTTAAGGATCGATCAGAGGGTCGGAGAGGGAGGGGGGGCTTCTCGAACGTCGTCGGGTCCTTGGCCCCGTCCTCAACGTCGGCGGCACTGCTGGGCCCCGATGAGAACCCGCTGCTGCTGGACGAGAGTTTGCGTCTTCGGGTGGGCTCTGAGAGGCTGGTGCAGTGGGTGTACTCAGAGCTGTAACCTGGGTGGGGGGTTGGGGGGGGGGGGGGCGGAGGTGGTGGTAAGGGTGAAACATGGATTAATTGGAATTGCAGAATATTACACTGAATCTCACGGTACAGAAACAGGCCATTCAGCCCAACACCAGTGGCAACCCTCCACATGAACCTCCACCCACCCCCACTTCACCGGCCATCCCTGTGTCCCATAGCTTTAATACATCCATGCTATCCCCAAAAACCACTCCCTGTGGTAACGAGTTCCACATTCTCGCCCCTCTCTGGGTAAAGAAGTTTCTCCTGAAGTCCCCATTGGATTTGTTAGCGACTCCCTTATAATGACGGGCCTGAGCTTTGGAATCATCCACGAGTGAAGACATCGTCTACACATCTACCAACAGCAACAACTTCATTTCTATAGCACCTCTGACACAATGAGTGCGCAAAACTTTGGCAGATGGAGTATAATGTGGGAATATGTGAACTTGGAAGAATAGAAAAGCCGCACGTTATTTAAATGGAGAGAGATTGCAGGACTCTGAGGTGCAGAGGGATCTGGGTGTCCTGGTACATGAATCAGGAAAGGTTGGTATACAGGTACAGCAAGTGATTAGGAAGGCAAATGGAAACCTGGGCATTTATCGCAAGGGGAATCGAATATAAAAACAGGGATGTTTTGCGACAGTTGTACAGGATGTTGGTGAGACCACATCTGGAAGACTGTGTACAGTTTTGGCCTCCTTATTTAAGAAAGGATATAAATACGTTAGAAGCAGTTCAGAGAAGGTTCACTCAACTGACCCCTGGGATTGGAGACGTGTTATCTTATAAGGAAAGGTTGGAACATCTGGTTCTGTATCTACTGGAGTTTAGAAGAGTGAGTGGTGATCATATTTGAAACATGTAAGATCCTGTGGGGGCTTGACAGGGTGGATACTGAGAAGATGTTCCCTCTTATGGGGGAGACTAGAAATAGGGGGCACAGTTTAAAAATAAGGGGTCTCCCATTTAAGATGGAGACGAGAAAAAACTTTATCCCCTCAGAGGGTCACGAGTATTTGGAGCTGTCTCCCCTGGGAGTGGTGGAATCAGGGTGATTGTATATTTTTAAGGCTGAGTTAGATGGGTTCTTGACTAACAAGGGAGTCTAAGGTTTTTGGGGGTAGGCGGGGTGTATGTTGAGGCCACAATCAGATCAGCCATGATCTTATCAAATGGCGGAGCAGACTCGAGGGGCCGAATGGCCTACTCCTGCTCCTAGCTCATACGTTTGCATGTATAACCCCAAGGAACTTCACAGGAACATTATAAAAGAGAATATGACGCGGGGTGACATAAGGAGATATTAGGTTGGACAACCAAAACATTTGGTCAAGGGGATAGGTTTTAAGGGGTGAAAGAGAGATAGAGAGGTCAAGGGCTGTCAGGAGGGCCTAGGCTTGGCCTATTGGGCTCCTTCATTATCTTAAATGTCCTACAGGCCCCTCCCCCTCCTCAGTCTTTCCCCCACCACCCCCCACCCCCCCAGCCCATTCCCCCTTTCCTGATTGTTTCGCCCTCTGCTCGAAGACAGTTTGTTGCATTTAGCGGACAGGTAAGGTTCCTGAGGGTCACTCACCGGAGATTTTGGAATACTGGCTGCCGAAGCTGGAGGTGGAGCTGTGGGCCCGTTGACCACAGGCTGAGTCCTCCGGGGTGGTGGCTGCACTGTCTGAATCCTCACAGATACCTGACAGATCAGAGGTAGGACAATGTGAAAAGGAGGGAGCAATTCCTGACTCGCTGGCTCCTGCTCTCACCTCCCAGTCAGAAGGTGTTCCCTCCCTGTCCATTCCCCCATTTCCTTAAGGCCAATAGCCTTTCCAATCCAGTGCATCTCATAACCGCACAACACTAGACTTAAAGCAGTCAACGCCACACGCCTAACTTCTTCACCCCATGGCTCAATGGGTTATGGGGATAGAGTGGGAGAACGGGACTGACTGGATGGCTCTACAGAGAGCAGGCATGGACTCAATGGGCCAAATGGCCTCCTTCTGTGCTGTTAATGACTCTATGACTCACTCTTGGCTCCGAGTCAGGCAGCCATGGGTCCCACTCCAGAGACTTGAACACAAAATAGCAGACTGGCAGTCCCTCCCTGTGCACTGCTGAGTGAGAGCTGCACTGTCAGAGGCTCCCTCTTTCAGACGAGGTGGGAGGCCTCTGTCTGCCCTCCAAGGTGGACGTAAAAGATCCTGTGACACTATCATGAACAGGAGCGGCGTGAGTTCTCCCTGGTGTCCTGGCCAATATTTATCCCTGAACCAACATCACAAAAACAGGTTATCTGGTCATGATCACATTGCTGTTGTGGGAGCTTGCTGTGCGTACGCTGGCTGAGACATTTCCTATAGTTACAACAGTAATTACACCGCAGCAGCGCCCTGGCCTCGTGGGTGTGAAAGATGCTGGATAAAGTCTTCTCTGATAGCAGGCTCCACACTCTCAAAGGGTGTCTGAGCTGTTTCTGTGAAGTGGGCACAGTTGGCATTGGTTGCCTCACCCTTGATACCCCACTGAAGGTGGCGATGGGCCTTCCCTTGGCACCGCTACAGTCCACGCTGTATCCTCCTGTCCCTCCTGATGCGGGACATTACAGCTCAGAGTGACACTCCCATACCCCCCACCACCAAACGGCACGATCTTGCAAGGTTCTGCATTGTCACTTCCACCCTTCTGAGCCTCTGTATAAAATTCACTTGTTGCTGGGCTTGGTATTAGTTTGTACCCCTTCCCCCTCAAAACCCCGTCCTAGAAGAACAATCTTCCACTGGAGTGCGGGTCATCTTCCACACACAGGTCACTGAGTGTCTTCTTAAAGTGGGGTTTTTTGCCAATTGATGGACAGTTTTCATACCCTCCATGGGTTGAGTTTCGGCTACTCAAACTAACATTTACAGTCAGTACGCAGAGAGGACAGGTTGTAAGTGTCTGACCCACTGTCCCACCCAGTCCCAGAGGGGGAAAGCACAGTGTCTGACCCACTGTCCCACCCAGTCCCAGAGGGGGAAAGCACAGTGTCTGACCCACTGTCCCACCCAGTCCCAGAGAGAGAAAGGACAGTGTCTCACCCACTGTCCCACCCAGTCCCAGAGGGGGAAAGGACAGTGTCTGACCCACTGTCCCACCCAGTCCCAAAGGGCAGCATATAACACCTGCCAATCTCTTACCTGAGCCCATGATGAGTGATCTACACTTGGGCAGCCTGAGGGAGGTTGGCCTGCGACGAATCTGGGTTTCACTGTCCCTTCTAGCATCTCCTTTACAGTCAGGTTCCAGTGAGTCCTCACTGCCTATGATGGTGTTCAGCTTGCTGTTTGATGGTGGCCTGGATGAGACAAGGTGGAAAGCAATCAGCAGTGTTTCCAGTTAATCACCAGTCTGGAAACAAGCTTCTGCCACTGAAAGGCCCTTGGTGGTTTGTGCAGTAAGGAACCAATGGGATCTCGGACCTCATAAACTGAGGTATTGAGTGCAAAAGCAGGGAGCTAACTCTGAATCTTTATGAAGCTCTGGTTCGGCCACAGCTAGATTATTGTGTCCAGTTCCGGTCAGCGCACCTGAGGAAGGACACACGGGTCCCTGAGAGGGTGCGGAGGAGATTTACCAGAGGGATTGAGGCGGTGGGGGGGTGGTGGGGGGAGGTTTTAGCTACAAGGTTAAGCTGGGGAAACTGGGATTGTACCCCATGGAGTAAAGGAGATTGAGGAGAGATTTAATCGAGGTGCACAAGATCAGGATGGGTTCAAATGAGATAAAAACAAAAATAACAACAAAAAAACTGCGGATGCTGGAAATCCAAAACAAAAACAGAATTACCTGGACATCGGCAGATGCTGCCAGACCTGCTGAGTTTTTCCAGGTAATTCTGTTTTTGTTTTGGGTTTAAATGAGGCAGTCAGAGAAACACTGTTCCCATTCGCTGATGGTACAAGGACTTGGGGGGCATAGATTTAAGATTTTGGGCAAGGGATATGGGGGACAGGGGAGGGGATGCGAGGAGGAACTTTTTTTACACAGCGAGTGGTAATGTCCAGGAACTCACTGCCCAGGAGGATGGAGGAAGGGGGAGGGGGGTGGGGGGGGTGGGCAACGAATGATTCCAGAAGGAAATTGGACAGAGCCTTGAGGGTAATAAACTAGCAGGGGATGCAGCTGTGGGGGGGGGGATGGGGCTGACTGGATTGGTGTGCGGGGAGCCAGCACGGACTCGACGGTCCGAATGGCCTCCTTCTGGGTTGTCAGTGACTCTTGATGGCCTGAGGCTCTGGTGTCACCAGAGAGCAAGAGGAACCGTTGAGGGGTCTCTTCGGTTGGAAGGGGACGCAAGTGGCAAAATCAGGGTTTGAGGAGAAAAGTGGGTGTCAAAGATTCCTGTGGCACCATTTCAAAGAGCAGCAAGGGGTGGGGGCAGGAAGGGCAGGTCTCCTACTCTTCACATCTTACACCAGCATTCATCCCTCAGCTCACACCACTGAAAAAACGTCAGATTATCCACTGGTTGACCTGGTTGCTAACTGTGGGATCTTACTGTGCCCCGACTGACTGCCAGGTTTCATCCCCCGTAATGTGACTGCCCTTCAAATTATTGTTTTTAATTCATTCATGGGATGTGGGTGTCGCTGGCTGGGCCCAGCATTTATTGCCCATCCCTAACTGCCCCTTGAGAAGGTGGGGGTGAGCTGCCTTCTTGAACCGCTGCAGTCCATGTAGTGTAGGTACACCCACAGTGCTGTTAGGGAGGGAGTTCCAGGATTTTGTCCGTGTGGTGTAGGTACACCCACAGTGCTGTTAGGGAGGGAGATCCAGGATTTTGTCCATGTGGTGTAGGTACACCCACAGTGCTGTTAGGGAGGGAGTTCCAGGATTTTGTCCATGTGGTGTAGGTACACCCACAGTGCTGTTAGGGAGGGAGTTCCAGGATTTTGTCCGTGTGGTGTAGGTAAACCCACAGTGCAGTTAGGGACGGAGTTCCAGGATTTTGTCCATGTGGTGTAGGTACACCCACAGTGCTGTTAGGGAGGGAGTTCCAGGATTTTGTCCGTGTGTTGTAGGTACACCCACAGTGCTGTTAGGGAGGGAGTTCCAGGATTTTGTCCGTGTGGTGTAGGTACACCCACAGTGCTGTTAGGGAGGGAGTTCCAGGATTTTGTCCATGTGGTGTAGGTACACCCACAGTGCTGTTAGGGAGGGAGTTCCAGGATTTTGTCCATGTGGTGTAGGTACACCCACAGTGCTGTTAGGGAGGGAGTTCCAGGATTTTGTCCGTGTGGTGTAGGTACACCCACAGGGCTGTTAGGGAGGGAGTTCCAGGATTTTGTCCCCTATAGTGTAGGTACACCCACAGTGCTGTTAGGGAGGGAGTTCCAGGATTTTGTCCATGTGGTGTAGGTACACCCACAGTGCTGTTAGGGAGGGAGTTCCAGGATTTTGTCCCCTATAGTGTAGGTACACCCACAGTGCTGTTAGGGAGGGAGTTCCAGGATTTTGTCCCCTATAGTGTAGCTACACCCACAGTGCTGTTAGGGAGGGAGTTCCAGGATTTTGTCCATGTGGTGTAGGTACACCCACAGTGCTGTTAGGGAGGGAGTTCCAGGATTTTGTCCATGTGGTGTAGGTACACCCACAGTGCTGTTAGGGAGGGAGTTCCAGGATTTTGTCCATGTGGTGTAGGTACACCCACAGTGCTGTTAGGGAGGGAGTTCCAGGATTTTGACCCAGCGACAGTGAAGGTGATATATTTCCAAGTCAGGATGGTGAGTGACCTGGAGGGGAACTTCCAGGTGGTGGTGTTTGCATGTATCTGCTGCCCTTGTCCTTCTAGATGGTAGTGATTGTGGGTTTAGAAGGTGCTGTCTGGTGAATTCCTGCAGTGCATCTTATAGACGGTACACACACTGCTGCTACTGTGTGTCGGTGGTGGAGGGAGTGAATGTTTGTGGATGTGGTGCTGATCAAGAGGGGCTGCTTTGTCCTGGATGGGATGAACAAGGGTGGGAGAACATTAAAATTAGAGTGAGGCTGCTCAGGGGTGAAGCTGGGAAGCACATCTTCACACAAAGTGCCAGATATCAATGAGCCTATCTCCCCAAAAGGCTGTTAAGTCTGGTGGGGGGGAGGGGGGGGGCGGGGTCAATAGAAAATTTCGAAAATCGATTTTTATAATATTTTTGTTAGTTAAGAGCATTAAGAGTTACGTACATAATCAAGACTGGTAGTTGGATTTAAGACACAGATGATCCATGATCTAACTGAAAGGTAGAACAGGCCTGAGGGGCTGGATGGTCTCTACCTGTTCTTATGGAGGTGGAAACTAAAGTGAGCATTGGCTATGAGAACAGTAGGAGATGGAAAGGGGAGCTGGAGTCTGGGGGTGAGTGTGAAAGAGAGGTACAGGGATGTGGGGGAGGAGGGACAGATTGAATGATGTAACGTTCACTTGCAGAGATAGGAGTAAAACCATCACTTATCAGGGAAAACTCCTGAGAACCACAACAGAGGGTTGAATATACCCAGGCCTGAGGCCAGTACTCACGTTTTAAAGCAAGGATCCCCCAGCAACAACTGCATACTGATGGAGACCTGGGATATACAGAGAGAGGGACAGACAGAGATGGGGGGGTGGTGGGGAGACAGACAGAGATGGGGGGGGAAGGAACAGACAGAGATGGGGGCGGAAGAGACAGACAGAGAGAGGGGGAGGGAAGAAGAGAGACAGACAAAGAGAGGGGGAAAGACAGACGGGGAGGGGGTGGGGGGAGAGACAGAGAGAGACAGACAGACAGACAGACAGAAACATAGAGAGACAGAGAGAGAGAGAGAGAGACAGAGAGAGAGAGACAGAGAGAGAGAGAGACAGAGAGAGAGAGAGACAGAGAAGCAGTGGGAAAGAGACAGAGAGAGAGAGAGAGACAGAAGAAGTGAGAAACAGAGAGACAAGAGGCAGAGAGGAGAGACAGGGAATCAGAGAAAGGCAAAGAGAGAGAGAAAAAGAAACAGGAAATGTGTGATAGAAGTGAAGAGAGAGAGATGATGAAAGTGAATGAGAACGAAACAGGAAAATGTCAAATGAGGGATGCAGAGACAGCAATAGAGCCAAAAAGAAATGATGACAGAAGAGAGAGAGAGAGAGAGAGAGAACAGAGAAAAGAGAGGAAATCATTAATCAACAATCATATTGTTAGAATAAACTGAAAACTGATTTTACAGAAACTTCAGAGGCAGGATTTTCACCTTAGTGAGCACGCGCCCCACTGAGCATGAAATAACGCCTGAAATAGCGCCTGAAATAGCGCCTGAAATAACGCCTGAAATAATGCCTGAAATAGCGTGTGAAATAATGCCTGAAATAGCGTCTGGAATAATGCCTGAAATAGCGTCTGGAATAATGCCTGAAATAGCGTGTGAAATAATGCCTGAAATAGCGTGTGAAATAACCCCTGAAATAACGTCTGAAATAGTGTCTAAAATAGTGCCTGAAAGTGCGCCAGAAAGTGCGCCTGAAATAGCGCCTGAAATAGCGTCGGCCGAGCGCCCCGATGTCAAGCACAGTCACACTACAGTTCGGTCGGTGGGTACACGCAGAAATTGGCAGTGTGTCCGCCGACAATTAGAAAGCCTATTAAAGCCAATAAAGTATTAATTAACTTACATTTTTCACACCCGCTCCCCCCTGCTCTCCTCCTCCTCCACGCTTTCCCCACCTCCGCCCCGCTCTCCCCCCACTCCGCCCCGCTCTCTCCCCCTCCGCCCCGCTCTCCCCCCACTCCGCACCGCTCTCTCCACTCCGCCCCGCTCTCCCCCACTCTGCCCCGCTCTCCCCCACTCCGCCCCGCTCTCCCCCACTCCGCCCCGCTCTCCCCCACTACGCCCTGCTCTCCCCCACTCCGCCCCGCTCTCCCCCCACTCCGCCCCGCTCTCCCCCACTCCGCCCCGCTCTCCCCCACTCCGCCCCGCTCTCCCCCACTCCGCCCCGCTCTCCCCCACTACGCCCCGCTCTCCCCCCACTCCGCCCCGCTCTCCCCCCCTCCGCCCCGCTCTCCCCCCACTACGCCCCGCTCTCCCCCACTCCGCCCCGCTCTCCCCCCACTCCGCCCCGCTCTCCCCCCCTCCGCCCCGCTCTCCCCCACTACGCCCCGCTCTCCCCCACTACGCCCTGCTCTCCCCCACTACGCCCCGCTCTCCCCCCACTACGCCCCGCTCTCCCCCCACTACGCTCCGCTCTCCCCCACTACGCTCCGCTCTCCCCCACTACGCCCTGCTCTCCCCCACTACGCCCCGCTGTCCCCCACTACGCCCCGCTCTCCCCCACTACGCCCCGCTCTCCCCACTACGCCCCGCTCTCCCCCTACGTCCCTGCCCCGCACAGGCAGTGCTGAGCGCTGCAGCAGGCGTTTCACGCTGGGGGGCCTTAATTGGCCTGTCAGCACGAAATCGTGGTCTGGCCCCAATCGCGGGCAGCGGTCAGTTTCCTGACTGCCCCCACCCAGCCCCGCACCACACAGGTGAAATGATGCCCCAGGTTAAATGTTTCAGTGAGTGGCTGCCCCACATCTCTCCCACCATCCAGCAGAGGGCAGCACAGTGCTGCTGCAAGCATTGAACTCCCAATGGCAATCTCTGTACAAGGGGGTGAGTGTGGGACTCCACAACATCAGACACAGGAGCAGCACAGCAAAACAACCACGGTACTCCCACTCTGAATATCACAGCTTCAAAGGAGGGTTTGACAATATAGAGGGAGCTTTACTCTGTATCTAACCCCGTGCTGTGTCTGTCCTGGGAGTGTTTGATGGGGCGGTGTAGAGAGAGCTTTATTCTGTATCTAACCCCGTGCTGTACCTGTCCTGGGAGTGTTTGATGGGGACAGTGTAGAGGGAGATTTACTCTGTATCTAACCCCGTGCTGTACCTGTCCTGGGAGTGTTTGATGGAGACAGTGTAGAGAGAGCTTTACTCTGTATCTAACCCCGTGCTGTACCTGTCCTGGGAGTGTTTGATTGGGACAGTGTAGAGGGAGATTTACTCTGTATCTAACCCCGTGCTGTACCTGTCCTGGGAGTGTTTGATGGTGATGGTGTAGAGGGAGATTTACCCTGTATCTAACCCCGTGCTGTACCTGTCCTGGGAGTGTTTGATGGGGACAGTGTAGAGAGAGCTTTATTCTGTATCTAACCCCGTGCTGTACCTGTCCTGGGAGTGTTTGATGGGGACAGTGTAGAGGGAGCTTTACTCTGTATCTAACCCCGTGCTGTACCTGTCCTGGGAGTGTTTGATGGGGACAGTGTAGAGGGAGCTTTACTCTGTATCTAACCCCGTGCTGTACCTGTCCTGGGAGTGTTTGATGGGGACAGTGTAGAGGGAGCTTTACTCTGTATCTAACCCTGTGCTGTACCTGTCCTGGGAGTGTTTGATGGGGACAGTGTAGAGGGAGATTTACTCTGTATCTAACCCCGTGCTGTACCTGTCCTGGGAGTGTTTGATGGGGACAGTGTAGAGGGAGATTTACTCTGTATCTAACCCCGTGCTGTACCTGTCCTGGGAGTGTTTGATGGGGACAGTGTAGAGGGAGCTTTACTCTGTATCTAACCCCGTGCTGTACCTGTCCTGTGATTCCTGTAGGTTCGATTGCTGTCTGTAGCTGGGCTAAAACTCTTCAACATTAACAGGTAGAAAATATTTTTATCAGTCTGGAACAAAGGAAAGGAAGTACAGGCAGGATGATCAGTGAGGTGGATCTCTATAGCGAACCCTGAAGACTATTCACAATCCTGTACTGATTGTGGCTTTGACCCCACTCTCCGCAGAAATGGGGGCCCCCTCTCCCTGACCCTGGCCCTGTTTTACCTCCCCAAATGATTGTCCCTTTGCCCTCCCACGTACCTTGAGGATGGAGTTGTCCTGTCTTCTGTTCTTGTTGTCGTAACCCTCCAGGATGTAACACCGAGTGGTGGAACCTGCTCCTGCAAACTCTGCCAGGTTCAGGTCAACGAATCCCAGCTGGGAGAGGAGCAGGAAGACTGGGTTAGAGCAGAACAAGGTGAGCACGAGACCCAAGCGAGGGGAGACCCACCCACTGCCATCAACCACTCTGTGCCCCATGGTCACCTGGCACACTGGGTAACAATCTCACCTCTTAGCCAAAAGGTCGTGGGTTCAGGTCACACTCTAGAAACTTGAGCACAAGATCTAGGCTGACACTCCCAGTTCAGTACTGAGGGAGTGCCGCACTGTCAGAGGTTCAATACTGAGGGAGTGCTGCACTGTTGGAGGGTCAGTACTGAGGGGGTGCTGCACTATCAGAGGGTCAGTACTGAGGGAGTGCCGCACTGTCAGAGGGTCAGTACTGAGGGGGGTGCTGCACTGTCAGAGGGTCAGTACCGAGGGAGCGCTGCACTGTCGGAGGGTCAGTACCGAGGGAGCGCCGCACTGTCGGAGGGTCAGTACCGAGGGAGCGCCGCACTGTCGGAGGGTCAGTACCGAGGGAGTGCCGCACTGTCAGAGGGTCAGTACTGAGGGAGTGCCGCACTGTCAGAGGGTCAGTACCGAGGGAGTGCCGCACTGTCAGAGGGTCAGTACCGAGGGAGTGCCGCACTGTCAGAGGGTCAGTACCGAGGGAGTGCCGCACTGTCAGAGGGTCAGTACCGAGGGAGTGCCGCACTGTCAGAGGGTCAGTACCGAGGTAGTGCCGCACTGTCAGAGGGTCAGTACCGAGGGATTGCCGCACTGTCCAAGGGTCAGTACCGTGGGAGTGCTGCACTGTCCAAGGGTCAGTACTGAGGGAGTGCTGCACTGTCAGAGGGTCAGTACTAAGGGAGTGCCGCACTGTCCAAGGGTCAGTACTGAGGGAGTGCCGCACTGTCCAAGGGTCAGTACTAAGGGAGTGCCGCACTGTCCAAGGGTCTGTACTAAGGGAGTGCCGCACTTTCCAAGTGTCAGTACTAAGGGAGTGCCGCACTGTCAGAGGGTCAGTACTGAGGGAGTGCTGCACTGTCAAAGGGTCAGTACTGAGGGAGAGCCTTACTGTCAGAGCGTCAGTACTGAGGGACAGCCGCACTGTCAGAGGGTCAGTACTGAGGGAGTGCTGCACTGTCAGAGGGTCAGTACTGAGGGAGTGCCGCACTGTCGGAGGGTCAGTATTGAGGGAGAGCCGCACTGTCAGAGGGTCAGTACTGATGGAGAGCTGCACTATTGGAAGGGCAGCACTGAGTGAGTTACGCACTGTCGGAGGGTCAGTACTGATGGAGAGCTGCACTGCCGGAGGGTCAGTACTGATGGAGAGCTGCACTACCGGAGGGTCAGTACTGAGGGAATTGTGCACTGTCAGATGGACAAGACTGAGGGAGTGATGCATTGTTGGAGGGTCAGTACTGAGGGAGTGGGGAACTGTCTATCTCTCATTCTCTCTCTGTCTGTTCCCATATCTCTGTCTGTAAGTCCCCCTAGCTCTGTCTGTCTGTCTCTCTCTCTCTCTCTGTCTGTCTCTGTGTCTCTCCCTGCATCAATCTCTCTCTGTTTCTCTCTCTCCCTCCTTCTCTCCCTTCCCCCCTCTCTCCTGTGTGCCAGTCACGCACTGACTCACTGCTTGTTGAGTGATTACCTGGGCAGAGCAGCCTGATAGCAATCTGAATCAATAACTGCCCTGTGTGTGTGTGTGTGTGTGTGTGTGTGTGGCAACTTTGGCAGCCTGACAGGCCTCGAGGTGAGACTCACCCAGCTGAAACCGGCTCACTCGTGGGAAATAAAACCAGCTCAGGTTTCTCAGAAAAGCTATTCAGCACCTTGTGTCTGAAGTTACAAATTGAAGGAATGATGCGCTCAGACTTGCCATCTGTTTTGCTTTCTATTGTGTCATGACATTAATAATTGCTTGTTATTTTGGTATAATAGTTTATTATTTTTAAATTGAGAAACGAAGCTGAAGACCCATGGCCTGGCAACCAATAGCAATGCCAAAACTGAAACGAATGGGAGGGAAGTGGTGGTCAATTCCTTAGAATTTACAGTTACAGGGGTTGAGGAACCTGGGGAGATCATTGAAGTTACTTCATAAGTAACATCTCAGTTGGTGTACTGGATCCAATTACAGCATGCTTTAGAAAGAATGTGTTTTTTATTCTTTCACAGGATGTGGGCTTCACTGGCTGGGCCCAGCATTTATTGCCCATCCCTAATTGCCCCTTCAGAAGGTGGTGGGGAGCTGCCTTCTTGAACCGCTGCAGTCCATGTGGTGTAGGTACATCCACAGTGCTGTTAGGGAGGGAGTTCCAGGATTTTGTCCGTGTGGTGTAGGTACACCCACAGTGCTGTTAGGGAGGGAGTTCCAGGATTTTGTCCATGTGGTGTAGGTACACCCACAGTGCTGTTAGGGAGGGAGTTCCAGGATTTTGACCCAGCGACAGTGAAGGAACGGCGATATATTTCAAAGTCAGGATAGGGAGTGACTTGGAGGGGAACTTCCAGGTGGTGGTGTTCCCATCTATCTGCTGCCCTTGTCCTCCTGGATGGTAGTGGTCGTGGGTTTGGAAGGTGCTGTCAAAGAAGTCTTGGTGAATTCCTGCAGTGCATCTTGTAGATGGTACACACACTGCTGCTACAGTGTGTCAGTGGTGGAGGGAGTGGATGCTTGTGGATGGGGTGTCAATCAAGCGGCTGCTTTGTCCTGGATGGTGTTGAGCTTCTTGAGTGTTGTGGGAGCTGCACTCATCCAGGCAAGTGGCGAGTATTCCATCTCACTCCTGACTTGTGCCTTGTAGATGGTGGACAGGCTTTGGGGAGTCAGGAGGTGAGTTACTCTCCACAGGATTCCCAGCCTCTGACCTGCTCTTGTAGACACAGTATTTATATGGCTGGTCCAGTTCAGTTACTGGTCAATGGTAACCCCCCCAGGGCATTGACGGTTTCTGGAGGACACGCAGCTGCAGGAGCCATGGGGAGGCTTTGGGGAGGTTGTAGAAAAGATTTACAGGAACGGTTCCAGGGATGGGGGATGACAGATTGAGAAACCGGGGTTTCCTCCTTTGAGCAGAGAAGCTGAAGAGAAGGTTGTGCTCAAGGTGTTTAGAATAATGACGGGTTTACACAAGAGCTTCCAATGGCTGTAGGGTCAATAGCCAAGGTGGCACAGATTGAAAGCGATTGGCAAAAATAAATCACAAAGACGTCGTGAGGAAAAGCTTTCTTATGCCGTGTGGGGTTAGGGTCTGGAACAAACTGCTTGCTAGGCTGGTGGGCATAGACTTAACAGGGTTTCAAAAGGGTTTGGATAAATACTTCAACGAGAAAGGATTGCAAGGAGATGGGGAAAGGACCAGGGATTGGGGCTAACTGGATCGCTCATCCAAAGGGCCGGCACAGATACTTGATGGCCCGAAAGGCCTCCTTCTGTGCCATACTGTTCCGTGGTCTCAGTAACGGTGACCATGAAACTCTCATCGATTGTCGTAAACACCCATCTGGGTCACTAATGTCCCTTTAGGGAAGGGAAGCTGCCATCCTTACCCGGTCTGACCTACATGTGACTCCAGACCCACAGCAACGTGGCTGATTCTTAACTGCCCTCTGAATGACCCAGTGAGCCACTCAGTTCAAGGGTAATTAGGGATGGGCAACAAATGCTGGCCTCACCAGCCACACCCACATCCTATGAAAGAACAAAGGATGAAAAGGAAGCGGGTTGAAGAGTCAGAGCTGCAGGAACCTTCTGAGGGGCAACAGCTGGAGTTATACCCATTGGGAGGTGGACGGTGGGGGGAGTGTGGCAAATGAAAGGGAATGCAAACAGGACAGAAAGATGGAGAGAAAGAGCAAATGTGGAGGAAGGTGGAAAGAGCGGCAAGGAAGAGGGGAGGGAGGGAGAGGAGCATAGACAAGGAAGGGGAAAGGAGGGGATGAAGGGAGAGATTTGGAGTGCAGGAGAGCGAGAGAGAGAGAAAACGAGGGGTGAGGAAGAAGAAGGTAGAGGTGGGGACAGGAGAGAGAGAGAGAGAGAGAGAGAGAGGAATCAGATACTAAGCTCTCTCTCTGACCAGCAGGTCTTCACGGAGATACTAAGTCAGCACACTCTGGATATAAGGAACATGTTGTCAACATCAGTGATCAGGCACCAATTATTTCCCAAGTGAACAACATTTTGGTTTAGCAAAAGTAAAAGGCGTTAGTTCAAACAAAGCCTCTCCAGCAATAAAACTCACCTACCCAGATTCTCACCATTGATAAAATTCCCTGCCAGACCCACCCAGCATATCACTGACTGACTCATTCGCCAACCCATCTGTCAAGGTCTCACCCACCTACCCGCCTTCAGTCCCTTTCTCTGCAGAAAAGTCTCTTCAGTCCAATTATGTTGGCTGCCAGCACCCCCCTCAGAGGTTGGCAGCAGCCCCCACCCACCCCGCCTCAGCCTTTAGGGGGCTCCCTGATCTGATTCTGTGACTGCTGGGTGGTTAACTGCCTTCCTTCGGGGCTCCCATCCCTTTAGGGCTGGAGATCCCACCTCCAAAAGCTGCCAGCCAATGGGAGGGCCAGGAGCTGCAGTGCCAGCGGTGCCACAGGGAACGGTGGGCATTGCTGGTCCTGCAGGGGGCCTGGAGCAGCATCGTGGTCCGGGAACCCAGCCACAGGCTGTCCACACGGCGTGGGCCTTAGCCCAGTGAGGGCCTAACAAGCAATGGTGGAATTAAGCCCTAAAGTGGCCATGAGCTGGTCAGTGAAAGGCCTCAATAGCCCCAAGGTGGGGATGGGCCACCCAACAACTCCCTCTACCCCCTATAACATTTCAGGCAGGTCAAGGTGGGGGGCAGGAAGGCAGTGGATTTTACATGCCCCCACCCCACACCCCCTCCCACCTCATAAACGCATTCAAACCCACCAACAGGGAAGCATCAAACCCAGGCGTATGATTCATTCCCACCTGGATAAGCTCGCTGATCCTTCAGGAGATGCCTCATTTGGAATCATCAGCTCATGGCCTCGAGAGTGATGCCGCAGTGAGGGCACAGCCCTGTCAACCCCTCCCCCACCCCCAGCTCAGCGCCAACTCCTCCACCCCTCCCAAAAACAGCCTCCCTGCAGGACATCACTCGGAGTCTCACACAGCTCAGATCAGACATTGAATTTCCCCATTCACATCATGCTCGTACCTTAATGAAAGCTTTTCCACCTTTCAGTTCCTGCAAAGAAAGAAAGCAACCATCTGTAAACCCATCAAATACTTGGCATAGCTCAACAAGCACAGTTAGATCATCAAACACACCCAGGACAGGTACAGCACGGGGTTAGATACAGAGTAAAGCTCCCTCCACACTGTCCCCATCAAACACTCCCAGGACAGGTACAGCACGGGGTTAGATACAGGGTAAATCTCCCTCTACACTGTCCCCATCAAACACTCCCAGGACAGGTACAGCACGGGGTTAGATACAGGGTAAATCTCCCTCTACACTGTCCCCATCAAACACTCCCAGGACAGGTACAGCACGGGGTTAGATACAGGGTAAATCTCCCTCTACACTGTCCCCATCAAACACTCCCAGGACAGGTACAGCACGGGGTTAGATACAGAGTAAAGCTCCCTCTACACCGTCCCCATCAAACACTCCCAGGACAGGTACAGCACGGGGTTAGATACAGGGTAAATCTCCCTCTACACTGTCCCCATCAAACACTCCCAGGACAGGTACAGCACGGGGTTAGATACAGGGTAAAGCTCCCTCTACACTGTCCCCATCAAACACTCCCAGGACAGGTACAGCACGGGGTTAGATACAGAGTAAAGCTCCCTCTACACCGTCCCCATCAAACACTCCCAGGACAGGTACAGCACGGGGTTAGATACAGAGTAAAGCTCCCTCTACACTGTCCCCACCAAACACTCCCAGGACAGGTACAGCACGGGGTTAGATACAGAGTAAAGCTCCCTCTACACTGTCCCCACCAAACACTCCCAGGACAGGTACAGCACGGGGTTAGATACAGAGTAAATCTCCCTCTACACTGTCCCCATCAAACACTCCCAGGACAGGTACAGCACAGGGTTAGATACAGAGTAAATCTCCCTCTACACTGTCCCCATCAAACACTCCCAGGACAGGTACAGCACGGGGTTAGATACAGAGTAAATCTCCCTCTACACTGTCCCCATCAAACACTCCCAGGACAGGTACAGCACGGGGTTAGATACAGAATAAAGCTCCCTCTACACTGTCCCCATCAAACACTCCCAGGACAGGTACAGCACGGGGTTAGATACAGAGTAAAGCTCCCTCTACACTGTCCCCATCAAACACTCCCAGGACAGGTACAGGACGGGGTTAGATACAGAGTAAAGCTCCCTCTACACTGTCCCCATCAAACACTCCCAGGACAGGTACAGCACAGGGTTAGATACAGAGTAAAGCTCCCTCTACACCGTCCCCATCAAACACTCCCAGGACAGGTACAGCACGGGGTTAGATACAGAGTAAATCTCCCTCTACACTGTCCCCATCAAACACTCCCAGGACAGGTACAGCACGGGGTTAGATACAGAGTAAAGCTCCCTGTACACCGCCCCATCAAACACTCCCAGGACAGGTACAGCACGGGGTTAGATACAGAGTAAAGATCCCTCTACACTGTCCCCATCAAACACTCCCAGGACAGGTACAGCACGGGGTTAGATACAGAGTAAATCTCCCTCTACACCATCACCATCAAACACTCCCAGGACAGGTACAGCACAGGGTTAGATACAGAGTAAATCTCCCTCTACACTGTCCCCATCAAACACTCCCAGGGCAGGTACAGCATGGGGTTAGATACAGAGTAAAGCTCCCTCTACACTGTCCCCATCAAACACTCCCAGGACAGGTACAGCATGGGGTTAGATACAGAGTAAAGCTCCCTCTACACCGTCCCCATCAAACACTCCCAGGACAGGTACAGCACGGGGTTAGATACAGAGTAAATCTCCCTCTACACTGTCCCCATCAAACACTCCCAGGACAGGTACAGCACGGGGTTAGATACAGAGTAAAGATCCCTCTACACTGTCCCCATCAAACACTCCCAGGGCAGGTACAGCACGGGGTTAGATACAGAGTAAATCTCCCTCTACACATCACCATCAAACACTCCCAGGACAGGTACAGCACGGGGTTAGATACAGAGTAAAGATCCCTCTACACTGTCCCCATCAAACACTCCCAGGACAGGTACAGCACGGGGTTAGATACAGAATAAAGCTCTCTCTACACTGTCCCCATCAAACACTCCCAGGACAGGTACAGCACGGGGTTAGATACAGAGTAAAGCTCCCTCTACACCGTCCCCATCAAACACTCCCAGGACAGGTACAGCACGGGGTTAGATACAGAGTAAAGCTCCCTCTACACCGTCCCCATCAAACACTCCCAGGACAGGTACAGCACGGGGTTAGATACAGAGTAAAGCTCTCTCTACACCGTCCCCATCAAACACTCCCAGAACAGGTACAGCACGGGGTTAGATACAGAGTAAAGCTCCCTCTACACTGTCCCCATCAAACACTCCCAGGACAGGTACAGCACGGGGTTAGATACAGAGTAAAGCTCCCTCTACACTGTCCCCATCAAACACTCCCAGGACAGGGACCAAAAAAGAGTGCAGGAGGGCATGTCAGGAGCAGCACCAGGTATACCTAAAAATGAGGTGTCAACCTGGTGAAGCTATAACACAGGGCTACTTATGTGCCAAACAGGATAAGCAGCAAATGATAGACAGAGCTAAGCGATCCCATAACCAATGGATTAGATCTAAGCTCTGCTGTCCTGCCACATCCAGTTGTGAATGGTGGTGGACAATTAAACAACTTACTGGAGAAAAGGCTCTGCAAATATCCCCATCCTCAATGATGGTGGAGCCCAGCACATCAGTGCAAAAGATAAAGCTCAAGTATTTGTTACAATCTTCAGCCAGTCTTCAGCCATTTTGATTCACTCCGGGTGATATCAAGAAACAGCAGAAGGCACTGGATGTTGCAAAGGCTATGGACAATAGTCCAGCAATAGTTGAGTCATAGAGTTTTACAACATGGGAAAAGGCCCTTCGGCCTATCGTGTCCATGCCAGTTTTCAAGCCCTTACCTATTCTAATCCCATTTTCCAGCACTTGACCTGTAGCCCTGCATGCTATGGCATTTCAAGTGCTCATCTAAATACTTCTTAAATGTTGTGTGGGTTTCTACCTCTACCACCCCCTCAGGCAGTGTGTTCCAGATTCCAACCACCCTCTGGGTGAGAAGATCTTTCTTCAAATCACCTCTAAACTCCTGCCCCTTACCTTAAATCTATGCCCCCTGGTTATTAACCCCTCCACTAAGGGGAAAAGTTTCTTCCTATCTACCCTATCTATGCCCCTCATAATTCTGTAAACCTCTATCAGGACCCCTTCAGCCTTTTCTGCTCTAAGAAAAACAACCCCAGCCGATCTAGTACTGAGGACTTGTGCTCCAGAACTTGCTGTGCCCCTAGCCAAGCTGTTCCAGTACAGCTACAACACTGGCATCTACCCAGCTATGTGGAAAATTGCCCAGGTATATCCTGTAAACAAAAAGCAGGACAAATCCAACCCAGCCAATTACTAACCCATCAGACCATCTCGATCATCAGTAATCTGATAGAAGGGGTCATCATCAGTGCTATCAAGTGGCACTTGCTTAGCAATAACCTGCACACTGATGTCTAGTTTGGGTTCTGCGAGGGCCACTCAGCTCCTGACCTCATTACAGCCTTGGTTCAAACATGGACAAAAGAGCTGAACTCCCGAGGTGAGGTGAGAGTGGCTGCCCTTGACATCAAGGCAACATTTGACCGAGTGTGACATCAAGGAGCCCGAGCAAAACTGGAGTCAATGGGAATCAGGGAGAAAACTCTCCGTTGGTTGGAATCATACCCAGCACAAAGGAAGATGGTCGTGGTTTTTGGAGGTCAGTCATCTCAGCTCCAGGACATCACTGCAGGAGTTCCTCAGGGTAGTGTCCTCGGCCCAACCATCTTCAGCTGCTTCATCAATGACCTTCCTTCCATCATAAGGTCAGAAGTGGGGATGTTCGCTGATGATTGCACAATGTTCAGCACCATTCATGACTCCTCAGATACTGAAGCAGTCCATGTCCAAATGCAGAAAGACCTGGACAATATCCAGGCTTGGGCTGACAAGTGGCAAGTAACATTCACGCACATGAGTGCCAGGCAATGACCATCTCCAACAGGAGAGAATCTAACCATCGCCCTCTTGACATTCATTAGCATTTCCATCACTGAATCCCCCACTATCAACATCCTGAGGGTTACCATTGACCAGAAACTGAACTGGACTAGCCATATAAATACTGTGGCTACAAGAGCAGATCAGAGTCTAGGAATCATGCGATGAGTAACTCACCTCCTGATTCCCCAAAGCCTGTCCACCATCTACAAGGCACAAGTCAGGAGTGGGATGGAATACTCCCCACTTGCCTGGATGAGTACAGCTCCCAAAACACTCAAGAAGCTTGACACCATCCAGGACAGAACAATCTGCTTGATTGGCACCCCATCCACAAACATTCACTCTCCCCACCACCAACACACTGTAGCACAGTGTGTACCATCTACAAGATGCACTGCAGGAATTCATCAAGGCTCCTTCGACAGCACCTTCCAAACCCACGGCCACTACCATCTAGAGGGACAAGGGCAACAGATAAGTGGGAACACTACCACTTGAAAGTTCCCCTCCAAGTCATTCACCATCCTGATTTGGAAATATATCACCGTTCCTTCACTGTCACTGGGTCAAAATCCTGGAACTCCCTCCCTAACAGCACTGTGGGTGTACCTACATCACACGGACAAAATCCTGGAACTCCCTCCCTAACAGCACTGTGGGTGTACCTACACCACATGGACAAAATCCTGGAACTCCCTCCCTAACAGCACTGTGGGTGTACCTACATCACACGGACAAAATCCTGGAACTCCCTCCCTAACAGCACTGTGGGTGTACCTACACCACAGGGACAAAATCCTGGAACTCCCTCCCTAACAGCACTGTGGGTGTACCTACACCACATGGACAAAATCCTGGAACTCCCTCCCTAACAGCACTGTGGGTGTACCTACACCACAGGGACAAAATCCTGGAACTCCCTCCCTAACAGCACTGTGGGTGTACCTACACCACATGGACAAAATCCTGGAACTCCCTCCCTAACAGCACTGTGGGTGTACCTACACCACATGGACAAAATCCTGGAACTCTCTCTCTAACAGCACTGTGGGTGTACCTACACCACATGGACAAAATCCTGGAACTCCCTCCCTAACAGCGCTGTGGGTGTACCTACACCATAGGGACAAAATCCTGGAACTCCCTCCCTAACAGCACTGTGGGTGTACCTACACCACATGGACAAAATCCTGGAACTCCCTCCCTAACAGCGCTGTGGGTCTACCTACACCATAGGGACAAAATCCTGGAACTCCCTCCCTATCAGCACTGTGGGTGTACCTACACCACATGGACAAAATCCTGGAACTCCCTCCCTAACAGCACTGTGGGTGTACCTACACCACATGGACTGCAGCGGTTCAAGAAGGCAGCTCACCGCCACCTTCTCTAGGGCAACTAGGGATGGTTAATAAATGCCAGTGACACCCACATGCTGTTACTAAATATAAAAATAACACTGTAAAGTACATATTATTGAAAGCATTAACCACACAAACCTTGCGCACAGACACTCGGCAGATGCTGGGGTCCAGGACCCCTGTGACTGGGCTAGCACTCATCTTGCACATGAAACGCGTTCTCTTCCTCCAGCGGACGCAGTTTTGCTGCACCTCTTCCCTGGAAAGTGGAGGGAAAGGAAAATCAATCATCAATCATCAGCATGCGACAGGGGTCAGCCCCCAGCACCTCCACGCCCATTCCCACCGGGAGCGTGGAGCTCGGGCAAGACACACACAACAGAGACACATGAAAGACTCACACTGACATCGAACCCTCTCTGGCCGTGCAGGGGAATGCCCTGGGCCAAATCCTGCACAGCAAGATCCCACAAGCATCAGCACAGTAATGACCCGTGGTCTGGTGCTGCCGGGTGCGGGGGTTGACGCTGGGACAGGGCAGGTGGTATAGGGTAGGGGCCCGGGTGGTGTATACCCATCAGCACGGATTGATTGGACCGTTGGCACCATTTCCGTGCTGCATATTTTTGTATCGATATTGCCGCAAATTAACACCGTGCGCGGAATTTTGCAGCCCCTTTGTGGCAGGGGGCAGAGCCATAAAATGCGGCGAGCCGTCCATTAACTTCAGCAGGATTGGAAAATCCCGTCCCACGCGCCTGGGGAGTCCATCACTGACCCAGCTGCAGGGTAGACTCAGGCCCTGACTCCCTCCCCCAGCCATTGTCAGAAAGGAAAATTCACCGCACTTTGCTGCGATTTGGCGAACATTCGCTAAGGACCGACGACCGGGCAATAAAGCTGAGGAAGAAGATTGGTCAGGATACCAGGGAGAGCACATCCCTAACCTGCTTCCCTTCAAAACAGCAGCCGTACAATCTCTTACATCCAGCCTGAGAGGGACAGTGCCACAGTGGTAATGTCACTGGGCTAGTAATCCAGAGGCCCAGGTTAATGCTCTGGGGACGTGGGCTCAAATCCCACCACAGCAGCTGGTGGAATTTAAATTCATTAATAAATCTGGAATATGAAATTGCCTGGAACTTTTTTTTTAATACAGATATGTGTAAAGCTAGTCTCAGTCATGGTGACCATAAAACCATCATCGATTGTTGTAAAAACCCATCTGGTTCACTGATGTCCTTTAGGGAAGGAAATCTGCCCTCCTTACCCGGTCTGGTCTACATGTGACTCCAGACCCACAGCAATGTGGTTGACACTAACAGCCCTCTGAAATGGCCGAGCAAGTCACTCAGTTCGATCGCAATGAGAGATGGGCAACCATCGCCATGCCAGCGATGCCCACAAAATCAAGAACGATTTTTTTTTAAAAAGACACTCAGTTTAACATCTCACCTGAAAGATGGACAGGGACATGTGCCAGCAATACATGTCAATATTTACAATAGGAAATAGAGCAGGGATAAGCCTGATGCTGATGGGAAAGATTGAGGTAGACAAACAATGATCTTTGTTGACAAGCCTCGTGATCTGAATGAGTGTACCATCAATGAAGATGATCCAGAACAAGATTAACATGAGGTCCATGTTACCAACGCCCTCTTAGGGCATGGTGCCAAAGGGAGAGAGCTATTACACTGAAACTCAAAGGGCCAAGTGCAACATAGTGCAGCGGTTGATTTTTGAGGCCCTAGCAAATCACAGACTTGGCTCTCGTAATGTCCAAACGCACTATATGACTGTTTGAGAATGCAAATTAATTAATTAATTAATTTTTAAATCTGGAAAGGCTGGCATCAGTAAAAGTGGCCGTGAAAGCTGTCAGATTGTCATAAAACTCCCCAAGGCTCCTCCTTGCAAACTCATAACCACTACCATCTAGAAGGACAAGGGCAGCAGACACATGGGAACATCACCACCTGCAAGTTCCCCTCCAAGTCACTCACCATCCTGACTTGGAAATATATCACCTTCACTGTCGCTGGGTCAAAATCCTGGAACTCCCTTCCTAACAGCACTGTGGGTGTACCTACACCACATGGACAAAATCCTGCAACTCCCTCCCTAACAGCACTGTGGGTGTACCTACACCACACGGACAAAATCCTGCAATTCCCTCCCTAATAGCACTGTGGGTGTACCTACACCACATGGACAAAATCCTGGAACTCCCTCCCTAACAGCACTGTGGGTGTACCTACACCACACTGACAAAATCCTGGAACTCCCTCCCTAACAGCACTGTGGGTGTACCTACACCACGTGGACAATATCCTGGAACTCCCTCCCTAACAGCACTGTGGGTGTACCTACACTACGTGGACAATATCCTGGAACTCCCTCCCTAACAGCACTGTGAGTGTACCTACACCACGTGGACAAAATCCTGGAACTCCCTCCCTAACAGCACTGTGGGTGTATCAGCACCACATGGACAAAATCCTGGAACTCCCTCCCTAACAGCACTGTGGGTGTACCTACACCACATGGACAAAATCCTGGAACACCCTCCCTAACAGCACTGTGGGTGTACCTACACCACACGGACAAAATCCTGCAACTCCCTCCCTAATAGCACTGTGGGTGTACCTACACCACATGGACAAAATCCTGGAACTCCCTCCCTAACAGCACTGTGGGTGTACCTACACCACACGGACAAAATCCTGGAACTCCCTCCCTAACAGCACTGTGGGTGTACCTACACCACGTGGACAATATCCTGGATCTCCCTCCCTAACAGCACTGTGGGTGTACCTACACTACGTGGACAATATCCTGGAACTCCCTCCCTAACAGCACTGTGAGTGTACCTACACCACGTGGACAAAATCCTGGAACTCCCTCCCTAACAGCACTGTGGGTGTATCAGCACCACATGGACAAAATCCTGGAACTCCCTCCCTAACAGCACTGTGGGTGTACCTACACCACATGGACAAAATCCTGGAACACCCTCCCTAACAGCGCTGTGGGTGTACCTACACCACAGGGACTGCCGCGGTTCAAGAAGGCAGCTCACCACCACCTTCTCAAGGGGAAATTAAGGATGGACAATAAATGCTGGCCCAGCCCCTGAAGCCCTTCATTCCTTGACTGAATAATTTTAAAAAGTTAAAACCCAAGCAGTTTGTTCAGTCCTGGAGCAGCTGGGGCCTGGCCAATGGATGACTCCAGTCCTACGCCAACCTGGTTGACTCTTGAATGCACTCTGAAGTGATCCAGCAAACCACTGAAGTGTAACCAGCCCTGGGCAGTCAATGCCAGCCGTCTCATCCGCACCCACATTCTGAGAGTCTTTTTGAAATGTTTGCAATGCCGTGTCAGGATTCAAACTGGTTCCAAATCAGATGGAAATCCAGACTTCAAAAGAGTGAACTTCCTCCACCCTACATTGCTGGAAATTACTCAGTTCAACTCTCTGGACACTCCCAGGGTTTTGACAAAGATTCGCATTTTGTGTTGTAAATTCTGAAGGAATTTGATGAGAGCAAGTGAGGGGGAACGGCTACCAGCGGCAGGGAGGTCAGTAACCAGAAGAAACCGAGTTAAAGCAACTGGTACAAGAATCAGAGGGGAAAACGAACAGGAATATTTTTACCCAGCTCGTCGCCATGATCTAGAAGGCGCTGCCTGAAAGAATGGCGGAAGCAGATTCCACGGTAACTTTCAAAAGGGAATTCGATAAGTCTGATGAGGAGTGGGGCGAATCGGTTTGCTCTTTCAAGGGGCTGGCACAGACACGATGGGCTGAACGGCCTCCTTCTGTGCTGGGAGGTTCTATGACACCACGACTGGCGCAGAATGGCATCTGACAGCTGCTTTTGTCCAGAGTAAAATCTATTCGTGACTTATCGGGAATAGGTTCCCTATGATTTTCTTTTGAGGGCGTTTATTATGTAAGAAATTTGAGCTTTGAGCTTTACACACAGTTCAGCTGCTGCCAGAATGAGGAAATGACATGTCAATAAAAAAAAAAAATCGCATTGATTTGATATCTTAAAAATAAATCGGAGGCCGCTACCCATTATTTGCTTTGTAGCTGTTGTTACTTCCTATTGGTTAGGGTGGGGGTTAGGTTTGAAACCCTGCTCGCTCTAAATCAAGACTTGGTGAACGTTTATGCAAATAGGAAACAATCTCCGGTGATGCGTGACTCCCTGGTGATGCGTGATTGTGGTATAAGAGTTTGCCAAGTGCCCCTCCACCTACCCCACACCCACCCCCCCACCCCAACCTCACCCAAAGTGCCACAGGCATGACATGCCAGTTTGCCCCACCTGTTTGCCCTCAGTTTGAGTGCCCTGTGGGCAAGGCTGTGCTCTGCAATGTTTGAAAACATCACACACATTTCCCAAGAAAGTGACTTTCACTTCACTTCAAGGTCACTCCAGTGCAGGCAAAGTGAACCGAGGCAGTTATTTATTCGTTCCGTGGGCATCGCTGACAAGACTGGCATTTCTTGCCCATCCCGAATTGCCCCCGAACAGGACGTTTCAAAGAGTCAGCCACGCCGCTGTGGGTCTGGAGTCACGTGTAGGCCAGACCGGGTAAGGAAGGCAGATTTCCCTCCCGAAAGGGGACATTAGTGACCCAGGTGGGTTCTTACAACAACTGATGATAGCTTCACGGTCGCTGTGGCTGAGACTCGCTCTCGAATCCAGGTTTATGGATTGAATTTAAATCCCACCAGCTGCCCTGGTGGGATTTGAACCCACGTTCCCAGAGCATCAGCCTGGGCCTCTGGATCACCAGGCCAGTGACATTACCACTACGCGCACCCATGGGTGGAATTTTACCGCCCCGCTGTGGTGGGGAAGGGTGGGAAAAAGCAGCGAGCCGTTCAAAAGTCCATTGACTTCAGCTGGACCGTAAAATCCCGCTTGCGTGAAATTCCGCTCCCATCTTCCCCTAAAAGAGCTGGAACAGGGTTATAGGCTGCATAGCAACGTGCTCCTCTCACAGAGTGAAAAACGGCAGGAGGAGGCCATTCGGCCCGTCGAGGCCATGCCGGCTCTCAGTGGAGCGATCCAGTCAGTCCCATTCAGCCGCTCTTTCCCCGCAGCCCTGCGGGTTTATTTGCCTCAATGGCCCATCCAATTTCCTCTGGAAATCATTCCTCGTCTCCACCTCCACCACCCTCTGAATCAGAGGTTCTTGCCTTAGAGTTTGTGCCAAAGGCCTGAGCCCAAAATCTAGGCTGACGCTGCAGTACTGAGGGAGTGCCGCACGGCTGGAGGTGCTGCCTGCCCTCTCAGGAGGAGGGAAGATTCAACGCAATTATTTCGAAGAACAGCAATGGTGTTCTACCTGATGCTCTGGGTCAATAATCTCCCCCCACCTTACCTCCCTGGCTAAGATAATTAAAAATGGACTATCGGTGATCACCACTGCATTTGTAGTTCTGTTAGACATCTCAGGAAAGTTAAGTGTTAATTATCAAATTTCCTTGTACTGTGCAGCAACAGATGTTGCATGTTTAACAGGCTAGTTTCTAAGTGTCATGGGGAGTCAGTATAGTTGCTGTTCTGCTTCTGACATCTGAGTATTACCCACAGGAAATTCTTGTGCAAACAAATAGTGAGTGGAATGTTTTTGACTACAAGTGATTAAGCTATAATATTAGCAGCTAGTTCAATAGATATAGGCAGAGGCATCCATTAACGATAGCATGGATCAATGGCGGTTTACAAAGGATTCAGGAAAACACATGTCAGGAAAACTTGGATGAGAAAAGTACCTTTGAAGAAAGCAACTTTGACCATTTACTCGAACAGACTGTTTCCAAAGGATTCAGAAACAAATACATCATGGGGTTTTTAATCTTAGGGTCAGAGAATCATTATGGTGCAGAAGGTGGCCATTCGGCCCATCGAGTCCATGCTGGCTCTCTGTAGAACAATCCAGTCAGTCTCACCACCCCCACTCTGTCACTGTAGCCCTGTAAGTTTATTTCCCTCAAGTGCTCATCCAATTTCCTTAGGAAATCACTCATCTTCTCTGCTTCCGCCACCTTTGTGGGCAGTGAGTTCCGGGTCATTACTACTCACTATGTTCAAAAATTCTTCTTCACATTCCCCCCACATCTCTTGCTCAAAACCTTCAACCTGTGTCCCCTATTCCTCATACCATCAGAGAATGGAAACAGCTTTTCCTCGTCTACTTTATCTAAACCTAATCCTGTCCACCTCTTATCAAATCTCCCTTCAATCTCCTTTGCTCCAAAGAGAACAACCCCAGCTTCTCCAACCCAACCTTGTAACTAAAAACCCCCACCCCTGGAACCATGCTGGTAAATCTCCTCCGCACTCTCTCAAGAGCCCTCACGTCCTTCAGTGAAGTGTGGTGACCAGAACTGGACATAATACTCTAGTTGCGACCTAACCAGAGCTTCATAAAGATTCAGCATAACCACCTGCCCCTGGACTCCAATGCCTCTATTTATGAAACACAAGATCCCACATGTTTTGACAAATATTCTCTCAACACGTCCTGTCACCCTCTAAGATCAATGCACACGAAACCCGGACACCTGTGCCTTTCATGCAGGCAAAATAAGGTCAACCATGTTCCATTACGTACAAGATTTCTCAGGAGGGCTCGGAAGGCACAGAGACAGAAGGTCACATACCCTGTACAGATAGACAACCCGTGCAGCGCAGCATTAAAGTCTATTCCATGTACTCCACTTCACAAGCATCCTCTTGAAGTGTGGACCAGAGCAGGAATGGGGCGGCTGACAGTGGATCTCCCAGTGCATGCAGATGCTGTCGCGTTGACTTACACTAAAACGGTGACTTCTTCTGTTCCTCTACCTGAAGGCAGGTGTGACCCACAGCCCCACAAGATCCACCACAGGACAGGGCAAGGAGGCAGGTCCCAAATCCACCCCAGTCAGAACAGGGATCGAACCCCCTGCTGTTGCCGGCAACCTGGTGCACATCAGCTATCCCGCCAACGGAGCCAATAGGGGTTGCTCTGGCGCTTTTCCATGCATATTGCACTCCGGAGCTATGGATAGTGATGGGAGAGCCTCCAATGTTCTTTCCATCACATGGCTGATCAGGAATCTCTACCGCTGTACCATCCTGACACTGGTGTGTGTTGTAAGGATTTGGAAGTTGATTGGCCGTGTTATGAATGCATCATTTTTTTTTTAAATTCATTCATGGGATGTGGGCTTCACTGGCTAGGGCAGCATTTATTGCCCATCTCTAATTGCCCCTTGAGAAGGTGGTGGTGAGCTGCCTTCTTGAACCGCTGCAGTCCATTTGTGTAGGTACACCCACAGCGCTGTTAGGGAGGGAGTTCCAGGATTTTGTCCGTGTGGTGTAGGTACACCCACAGTGCTGTTAGGGAGGGAGTTCCAGGATTTTGTCCATGTGGTGTAGGTACACCCACAGTGCTGTTAGGGAGGGAGTTCCAGGATTTTGTCCATGTGGTGTAGGTACACCCACAGTGCTGTTAGGGAGGGAGTTCCAGGATTTTGTCCGTGTGGTGTAGGTACACCCACAGTGCTGTTAGGGAGGGAGTTCCAGGATTTTGTCCATGTGGTGTAGGTACACCCACAGTGCTGTTAGGGAGGGAGTTCCAGGATTTTGTCCATGTGGTGTAGGTACTCCCACAGTGCTGTTAGGGAGGGAGTTCCAGGATTATGTCCGTGTGGTGTAGGTACACCCGCAGTGCTGTTAGGGAGGGAGTTCCAGGATTTTGTCCGTGTGGTGTAGGTACACCCACAGTGCTGTTAGGGAGGGAGTTCCAGGATTTTGACCCAGCGACAGTGAAGGAACGGTGATATATTTCCAAGTCAGGATGGTGAGTGACTTGAAGGGGAACTTCCAGGTGGTGGTGTTCCCATCTATCTGCTGCTTTTGTCCTTCTAGAGGTAGAGGTCGTGGGTTTGGAAGGTGCTGTCGAGGGAGCCTGGGATGAGTTCCTACAGTGCATCTTGTAGATTGTACACACTGCTGCTACTGTGCGTCGGTGGTGGTGAACGTTTGTGGATGTGGTGCCAATCAAATGAGGATGCTTTATCCTGGACGGTGTCGAGCTTCTTGAGAGTTGTGGGAGCTGCACTCATCCAGGTAAGTGGGGAGTATTCCATCACACTCCTGACTTGTGCCTTGTAGATGGTGGACAGGCTTTGGGGAGTCAGGAGGTGAGTTACTCGCCACAGGATTCCCAGCCTCTGACCTGTCCTTGTAGACACAGTATTTATACAGCTAGTCCAGTTCAGTTTCTGGCCAATGGTAACCCCCCAGGATGTTGATAGTGGGGGCTTCAGTGATGGGAATGTCATTGAGCATCAAGGGGCCTTGACCTGGGGGTGGGAGCTGTACTGAGAGCTTCTGACTCAGAGCTGGGGACACTACCCAGGGCACCACAAGGCTTCCTCACAACAGTGACTACGCCTCAAAAAAGTAGTATTTAATTAGTTGTTGAGTGCTCTGGGACTGTGCAAGACAGTGCTTAAACATGGGTCTTGCTTTTTTGCTTTACTCACTGCTCATTTCATCGCCTGATTCCTGCCGGATTCCTAAGTCTCCAAATTTCCTTTGTTTTGCCCAAGGGAGGCTCTGAGAGTCCAACCCCCACACCTCCATCCGCCCGCCCACCACCGCACGACCCCACCCGGCTTCCCACCCCTACACCCCCACCCCGGCTTCCCACGCAGCCCCCACCCTCCCCCCCCCCCCCCCCACCCCCCAACCCCCCGCACCCACCCCCCCCCCCCCCCCCCCTCCCCCCACCCTTCCCACCCCCACCCTTCCCACCCCCACCCCCAGGGTCTTGCTGAGTGACTGGCCAGGATAGAGAAAGAAAAGTTTAATCTTGGGGCAAACAGCTTGTGAAGTTGGAATTTCTTAGCAACTTACACCTCGCCACATTGTGAAAATTGCTAATGTATTCCTCTAATTGCATCTCTTATTACCTCAGCTGCTGTATTTTTGACCAGACCCACCCAGCTCCGTGTTTACCAGCTCAACCTCACCCTCTAGTCCAACACTATTTAAAGACCATTTGTTACTGCATCACATGCAGGCGATTCATGGCAATTGCTGTACTTAACCCTGTTCAAGCTGCAGAACTATATGGGGAAATTCTTCAGAATGGACTCACAAGTGGATCAGACACTGTCCTTTCCCCCTCTGGGACTGGGTGGGACAGTGGGTCAGGCACTCTCCTTTCCCCCTCTGGGACTGGGTGGGACAGTGGGTCAGACACTGTCCTTTCCCCCTCTGGGACTGGGTGGGACAGTGTCAGATACTGTCCATAAGACCATAAGACAAAGGAGCAGAAATTAGGCCATTCGGCCCATCGAGTCTGCTCCGCCATTCAATCATGGCTGATAAGTTTCTCAACCCCATTCTCCCGCCTTCTCCCCGTAACCTTTGATCCCCTTCCCAATCGAGAACCTATCTATCTCGGTCTTAAATACACTTAAATACACTTCTGTGGCAATGAATTCCATAGATTCACCACTCTCTGGCTAAAGAAGTTTCTCCTCATCTCTGTTCTAAAAGGTCTTTCCTTTACTCTGAGGCTGTGCCCTCGGGTCCTAGTCTCTCCTACTAATGGAAACATCTTCCCCACGTCCACTCTATCCAGGCCTTTCAGTATTCTGTAAGTTTCAATCATATCCCCCCTCATCCTTCTAAACTCCATCGAGTATAGACCCAGAGTCCTCAAACGTTCCTCATATGTTAACCCTTTCATTCCTGGGATCGTTCTCGTGAACCTCCTCTGGACCCTCTTCAGGGCCAGCACATCCTTCCTGAGATACGGGGCCCAAAATTGCTCACAATATTCTAAATGTGATCTGACCAGAGCCTTATAAAGCCTCAGCAGCACATCCATGCCTTTATATTCTAGTCCTCTCGAAATAAATGCCAACGTTGCATTTGCCTTCCTAACTACCGACTCAACCTGCAAGTTAACCTTAAGAGAATCCTGGACTAGGACTCCCAAGTCCCTTTGCACTCCAGATTTCTGAATTCTCTCCCCATTTAGAAAAAATTCTATGCCTCTATTCTTCCTACCAAAGTGCATGACCTCACACTTCCCCACATTGTATTCCATCTGCCACTTCTTTGTCCATTCTCCTAACCTGTCCAAATCCTTCTGCAGCCTCCCCACCTCCTCAATACTACCTGTCCCTCCACCTATCTTTGTATCATCTGCAAACTTAGCCAGGATGCCCTCAGTTCCTTCATCTAGATCATTAATTTATAAAGTGAAAAGTTGTGGTCCCAACACTGACCCCTGCGGAACTCCACTAGTCACCAGCTGCCATCCTGAGAAGGACCCCCTTATCCCCACTCTCTGCCTCCTGGCAGACAGCCAATCTTCTATCCATGCTAGTACCTTGCCTCTAACACCATGGGCTCTTACCTTACTGAGCAGCCTCCCGTGCGGCACCTTGTCAAAGGCCTTCTGGAAGTCCAAGTAGATAACATCCATTGGCTCTCCTTTGTCTAATCTACTCGTTACCTCCTGAAAGAATTCTAACAGATTTGTCAGGCATGACCTCCCCTTGATGAAACCATACTGACTTTGCCCGATTTTACCATGCACTTCCAAGTATTCTGAAATCTCATCCTTAATAATGGACTCTAAAATCTTACCAATGACCGAGGTCAGGCTAAGCGGCCTGTAATTTCCCGTCTTTTGCCTCACTCCCTTCTTAAACAGGGGGGGTTACATTAGCAATTTTCCAGTGCTCTGGGACCCTCCCTGACTCCAGTGATTCCTGAAAGATCACCACTAACACCTCCACTATCTCTTCAGCTATCTCCTTCAGAACTCTGGGGTGTAATCCATCTGGTCCAGGTGATTTATCCACCTTCAGACCTTTCAGTTTTCCTAGCACCTTCTCCTTGGTAATGGCCACCATACTCACCTCTGACCCCCGACTCTCTTGAACTTTGGGGATGTTACTCGTGTCTTCCACCGTGAAGACTGACACAAAGTACCTATTCAGTTCCTCCGCCATTTCTTTGTTCCCCACTACTACTTCTCCAGCGTCATTTTCCAGCAGCTCAATGTCCACTTTTGCCTCTCTCTTACCCTTAATATACCTAAAAAAAAAAAAACTCTTGCAACCTTCTTTTATAATACTGGCTAGTTTACCCTCTTATTTAATCTTCTCCCTCCTTATTTCTTTTTTAGTTGTCCTCTGTTGGTCTTTGTAGGCTTTCCAATCCCCTGGTTTCACACTGCTCTTTGTCGCATTGTATGCTTTCTCTTTAGCTTTTATGCTATCCCTGACTTTCCTTGTCAGCCATGGTTGCCTCGTCCTCCCTTTAGTATGCTTCTTCTTCCGAGGGATGAATTTTTGCTGTGTCTCCCAAATTACTCCCAGAAACTCCTGCCATTGCTGTTCCACTGTCTTTCCTGCTAGGCTCATCTCCCAGTCAATTCTGGCCAGCTCCTCCCTCATGCCTCTGTTGCGGCCTTTATTCAACTGTAATACTGTTACTCTGATTCCAGCTTTTTCCTCTCAAATTGCAGGGTAAATTCTATCATATTATGGTCACTCCCTCCTTCACTTTAAGCTCCCTTATCAAATCTGCCTCATTACACATCACTAAATCTAGAATTGCCTGTTCCCTAGTGGCTCCACCACAAGCTGCTCCAAAAAGCCATCTCGTAGACATTCCACAAATTCCTTTTCTTGGGATCCACTACCAACCTGATTTTCCCAGTCTACCTGCATATTGAATTCCCCCATGATCAATGTAACCTTGCCTTTCTTACACGCCTTTTCTATCTCCTGGTGCATCTTGTGCCCCACATCCTGACTACTGTTCGGAGGCCTGTACATAACTCCCATTGTGGTTTTTTTATCGTTGCGGTTCCTCAACTCTACCCACACAGATTCTACATCATCTGACCCTGTGTCATTTCTTGCTATCGATTTAATTTCATTTCTTACTAACAAAGCAACCCCACCCCCCCTCTGCCAACCTGCTTATCTTTTCAATAGGATGTATATCCTTGGATATTTAGCTCCGAGTCCTGATCCCCTTGCAGCCATGCTTTTCCCCCTCTGGGACTGGATGTTTTAGATGCCATTCTTGCATCAACAAACCTAATGATTATTTGGAACGAACAACAAGGAAACAGGCCCTTTGACCCAAGCTGCCCTAGCCAGTGTTTATTGTCCACTCACTCTACCTCCTCTTTGCTTTAATTCATCCTGTCAGCATAATCCTCCATTCCCTTCTCCCTCACATCCTTGTCTAGTTTCCCCTGTCAATGTATCTACACTACTCGCTTCGGTAGCCAGTTCTACATCCTCACCACTCTCTGGGTGAAGAAGTTTCTCCTGAATTCCCTATTGGATTTCTTGGTGACCATCTTATACTGACGGCCTCTAATTTTGCCCTTTCCCACAACCTCTCTCTATCCACTCGATCAAAACCTGTCAGAATTTTAAAGAAAAAAAAAATACCTGGAAAAACTCAGCAGGTCTGGCAGCATCTGCGGAGGGGAACACAGTTAACGTTTCGAGTCTGTATGACTCTTCAACAGAATTTTAAAGATCTCTATCAGGTCACTGCCTCCACCCCTCCCCCATCGCCTTTTCTTTTCAAGAGAAAAGAGAGCCAGTCTGCCAACCCTCCGATAACCTTCTCCAGGCCCTGGAAGCCAGTGCTTACAAAGCAATGTGATCAGCGAAGTGACTACAAAGCTACATTGGTCAGACTGTGGTGATGGGGGAATGGTTTTCTTTGACAGGAAATCTGCACGGTGTGGCTTCACAGAAGGGGAGGGATCACTGAGTGCCAAGGATCCAACAGACTGGAAACAGCACACAGAGCCTGGCCCACAATCAGAGCTCAGGCAATCACTACCCAAAGGGCCACCACCAGCACCGAGAGATGGTGCATTGCTCCAGCAACCTTCACCACTTCAGGGCATCCCAAAGCGCCCTGCCACACAATGGAGCCCTTTGGAAGCACGGCCACTGTTGTAACGTGTGAAAGGCAATGGCCAATTTCTGCACAGCAAGATCCCGCAACCGGCAATGATATCAACGATCAGATTGTCTATTTTAAGCATTGGTTTCGGGGTTGATGTGGGGAGCACTCCTCGGCTCTTCTTCAAAGAGTGCCATTGGGGTCTTTTGCGTCCACGCAAGAGGGCAGGCTCCCCGGGATGTGGACAGAAGGTAATATCGGGCAGGGGCGTGTAACCAGCAGCCCACCACCCGATCCTGTGGGAATTCCACTCCCCCTTGGAAGAGGCATGTGATTGGGTCTGGGTTACGAAAGCCCACCCCCCAGCCCCCCCTTTGCTGTGGTCACCACCTAGGGTGGGACACATACTGTCCGAGACCATGGATAACAACTGCACTCGGAAGGGAGCAGGAAATATTTTGCCATCGTAATCAATTGATGAACAGTCATGTTGACAGGACCAAAGTCCCCCAGTTTTTGATCACACGACATTAACTGTGCAAGGTGTGGTGCACCAAGACTTCGTACCGGCAGGTGAAAGGCCCTCTTTGAATGTTGGCAGTGATTTTCTATTGCACCAATAAGCACACCACCACATCTTACTGTCTCTTTTTAACCCTGTCAGCTCGGTTCGTGATCGATGTCTCGAGGTAAAACCCTCGGAGGTAAAATAGCGGAGATGGCATAAAAGCAGGAACTTGCATTTGAGTATTGCTGATAAAAGAGACAAGCTGTTAAAGATTTTCATCTCGCGCTCATTAGGACAGAATCGAAAGAGCATCAATTCTAAAGGGAACAACAATTTACACTGCACGAGAAGAGAGTAATGATCGGCTGGCAATATGATCCTGATTGATAGAGGCGTTGCCATGAGGGGTGCACCAGGGAACAGTTAACTGCCAAATGTTTGTTTAAATTCAAACCAGGTAAGTCCACTCTGATTGGTGAAGGCATTGCCATGGGGAATGAACCAGGGAATGGTGACCACCAACAACCCCCCACCACCCCCACCCCCCGCCCCCAAGCTGTTGTTTGGTTGAAAAAGCTTGGACAATGCATGGACACATTCCTTCTGTCTGTGAAGGACAGGGCCCTGTATGTGAATGTATGTAGCTTCTAGCACACATAAGTGAGCCACACTGGGAGCCCAACTGATAATCCTAAATTGGCTGTCAGTGTAATTCTTAGCACAAACAGGGTTGCTTAACATGTGTTGTCCAACTGCTGAATCACATCTAATGCTGGACACTATATTCTGAGTTTTGCAAGCACAGGCTGGTTGAGTAGTTTGTCTGTTGAAAACAGCCAAAGGGACGTGCCATTTGATATGATCCATGTCTCATTGGGTCATACAGCCTACATGTCTGGCATTGCACTGACCTGCCTGTTTTGAATTTAAACAAAAATTTGGCAGTTAACTGTTCCCTGGTGCATTCTCCATGGCAACACCTCTACCAATCAGATTTCTCTTGCCAACCAGCCATCACCCTCCTCTCACGCAGCATAAATTGTCGTGTTCTTTAGATCTGGTATCCTAGTGAATCTGTCCTGATGAGTGCAAGATGAAAAGCTTTGACAGCCTGTCTCTTCTTACAATTTGCATTTACACTGCACCTTTCACAACCTCAGGATGTCCCTTTACAGCCAATCATTTTTTTTTTGAAATGCGGTCGATATTATAATGTAGGGGCTATAGCTGCCCATTTGTGCACATCAAGCTCCCAGAAACGACAAGGTGATAATGACCAGATTTATCCGAATTTTGACAGATCGTCATTGGTCAGGACATTAAGTAGAACTCACCTCCTGTTCTTCAAAACAGTGCCGTCCAACAGGCCGGTTCGATGTCTCGTCCGAGAGACAATGCCTGCAAAAGTGCACCACTCCCCTCAGGACTGCACCGAGAGCACCAGTCTGCATTTTGTGCTGAAGGCTCTAAGCTGGTGTCAAAGTGGCCTCAGTGGTACTTGTATAATGTGGCCCCTTGGCATTTGGGCCCTACATCCCATTGCAAGGCAGACCCCCGTGTCTTTGAGGCTCCGCCCACAGCCTACGGAGCCGGGATTCAGCGCTGGGATCAGGAAATGTATGAGTGAGGGGCCACAGATCCGCATCCCATTGCTCCATGATTGGCATTCCCAAGATCGGCACGACGATGGTCTCCTTGGTGATAGGCACCAGTACTTTCCATTTCCCACTGCCACATCGTCCTGGTCTTTCAACCAGACTATTGCGCCTGGCAGTGAGTGTGTGCCCAATTCCAGAGACAGCAAATATCCAAACGGGGAAGCATTCGGCTGCCACCACCTGTGTAGGGTCTTATTGGTCAAGAGTGGCCATGCCAGTCAGCAACTTGCTTATAAAGTTTTAAACAGGAGTTCCTTGCCCGCTGGGAGGCTCCTGTCCAGTACATGGGGATGTCTATTTGCCCAGGGGCACCCTTCATGATCTCCCTCTTATGCCAGTTCTTAACGCCTGCACTTAGGTAGCGGGTGTCAGCAGCCTGATCGACCATGAAGAGCATCACGGCAGGGCAGGTGTCTTCAACCTGCCATTTACACAGGCAAACTTTGCAGCAAAGATTGGATTGGGATGGGAGGCAGGGCACAGTGCACAGAGATCAGGCGTGGAAACCTGTCTGAACCCTGGGGTGCTGAGGCCTGGGACCTTCTCGATCAGCGCTCTGCTCTGTTTGAACCAAGAAGAAAGAATTCACATTGTACCATTCGCGACCTCCACACGTCGCAAAGTGCTTCACAGCCGATGAATTATTTCTCAAGTGCTCTCACTGTTGTGATGTGGGAAACGCAGCAGCCAATTTGCACACAGCAAGATCCCACAAGGTGGCAAATGAATGCCATGTTGTCCGAGGAACAAAAATTGGCCAGGACCCCAGGTGTGAGGGTGGGAGGATGTGGTTGTGGAGTGGCCCCCATGCTCTAACGTTACTCTCTCCCCTCCCCTCCACACCAGCTCAAACGGTTCAATGGCAAGTTCGACAACAGTTGAGAAATGGTTGGGTGATTTAGGGGGTGATCTAATGGAGGTGTAAGTGGGGTGGGCAGTCCACACAAGGTGGGGGGAGTCATGACCTTAAAATTAGAACAAAGAGACCCCATGGGGCCCTGACCAACTTCAATTCCTAGGCCAACATCACAAACGGACAGACAATCTGCTTTAATCACAATGCAGCTACTGGGATCTTGCTGTGCACCAACTGGCAGTAAATGCATTTCGAAGACGACTTCAGTGGTTGTAAAGCCCTTTGGGGGATGTCCTTCTCCCACTGTAGGTGCTATATAACTGCACCACCTTTCTTGCTTTTTGGGGCCTCCAAAACACTGCAGGAGGCCATTCAGCCCATCACATGCTGGTTCGCTGAAGAAGTTCTTTACCCATACCCTTCTTACATTTCCCAGTATCCAGCCACTTCACCGAAGCCAACCTGGATTCCATACCTGCCATTGATTCTGAGGGACTGTGCTACTTGTGTGCTCTGCCCCACACAAGGTCATGAAACTGAGTGTCTGTCTGCCTGTCTGCTGGAGAGTGGGGTCAATCTTCCTGGGTGCTGGCCAACACTCCATAAAAACAATTACTTTCACCTTTATGGCGCCTTTAATGTCCCATACCATGATCATACAACAGGGGACACCAGGAACTTAATAGGATGTTAGGGCAAGGTGACCATAAGCTTGGTCAAAGGTGTTTCTAAAAGGGACCTTAAAAGGACAAAAGGGAGGGAAATCCAGAGCGTGGGCCCTAGGTCGCTGAAGCTCTGACTGCCATTGGTCAGGGCAAAGGGAGTGGGAGATTTTTTTTCCATGGGGTGTGGGGGGTGGGAGGGTTCGTCGCTGGCAAGGCCAACATTTGTTGCCCATCCCTAATTGCCCTTGAACTGAATAGCTCGCTGGGCCATTTTGGAGGGCAGTTAAGAGTCAACCACATTGCTGTGGGTCTGGAGTCACATGTAGGACAGACCGGGTAAAGGTGGCAGGTTCTCTTCAAGGGCATTAGTGACCACAGCTGGATTTTTATGACAATCGATGATGATTGTCATAGTCACCATTCCAGAGTGGATGCTGTCGATACAATAGCCCTATCGTTGCAGGAAGCATCTTGAGAAGTTGATATCTGGATGGAAGCCTCATTTACTCCTAGTTAATCTCCAACGGTAAATACCACAGGTAGTCTACAGACGAAATGGGGTTAGATGGTGGGGCATAACTGCACACAGGCATTCGTTCACTCTCCATTTTAAAAACGCGAGATGATTTTCATGAAATGTAGCTTTGCCTGATCTAATTTCACAGTGAAATAAGGCAATTTGGGAAGCGGGGCAAATCAGAGTTGTCCAGAGCCCAGGTTATTCCTCTGCTGTGGAGCGAGGAGCCGTGGGGAATCTTGGCCCGATGACAATGTGACCAGTTTACACAGGCAGTTCCCATTCTGAACGTGGACCCAAAGATTTACAATGAGGAAGGGTGGAGGCAAAGTGTGACAAAAACGTGTCCAGAGGAAGTTAGTAAACGGTGTTAGTAAATGGTTAGCACCGTAGGTGCCAGCTGTGGTTCAGTTGTTAGCACACTGACCTGGGTCAGAAGATTGTGGGTTTGAGTCCCACTCCGGAGTCTTGAACACTGCAGGGGGAGAGGGTGGTGTGGTGGTAATGTCACTGGACTAGCAATCTAGAGGCCCAGGTTAATGCTCTGGGGACACGGGTTCAAATCCCACCATGGAAGCCAGTGGAACTTCAATTCAGTTAATAAATCTGGAATTTAAAGCCAGTCTCTTATTGCCGCCATAAGCTGATTATGGTACAAACCCATCTGGTTCACTAATAGAAAATCTACCATCCTTACCTGGTCTGGCCTACATATGGCTCCAGACCCCACATCAAAGCCTGAAATGGCCTCACAAGTTGCTGAGTTCAAGGGCAGTTAGGGATGGACAACAAATGCTGGCCTTGCCAGCAAAAAGAACACAAAATGCAGGCTGACACTACAGAGTGCAGCACAGACAGAGTGCAGCACAGACAGAGTGCAGCACAGACAGAGTGCAGCACCATCAGAGGGGCAGTCTCTTAGATAAGACATTAAACTGAGGCCCTGTCTGCCCACTCAGATGGATGTTAAAGATCCCCATGACACTGCATAAGAAACAGGAGCAGAGTAGGCCATTCGGCCCGTTTGAGCCTGCTCTGCCATTCCATAAACTCATGGATGATCTTCAAAACCAACTCCGCTTTCCCCCCTAGTCTGCCAGCATTCACCATTTTGAATGCTCTCCAGTGTCTTAATCCTCAATCAAAGAAATAAATCTGGACGTTGTCACGTTGCTGTTGGTGGGAGTATTCTGCGTGTAAATTGGCCGTCACAGTTTCCCACACTGACCGGGGGACTCACTGCCCACGGGGTGGGGGGTTGGTGGAAGCGGAGACGATGAATGATTTCAACAGGAAATTGGATGGTCACTTGAGGGAAATTAACTTTCAGGGCTGCGGGGACCGGGGTGGAGGGGGGGCTGACTGGATTGCTCTACAGAGTTGATGGGCCGAATGGCTTCCTTCTGTGCCCTAATTACTCTTAAAGACTATATAACAGCGACTGCACTTCAGCTGTAAAGCGCTTTGGTGGGGGGGGGGGGGGGGGTGTTTGCTGATCTGAGGTGGGGAAAGGCGCTCGGTAAATGCAATCCCACTTGAGATTGGGTCAAGACCCAGCCAGGACTTCAAGTCAAAACGACAGCAGACCGAATAAATGCTTCAACAACAACAAAAAAAAGAGAGGGAGGAGAAGGACAATGGAGTGTGCTCACCTGGAGGAGAGGTCGGTGAAGGTGCCACCGTGGAGAAGGCGGATCTTACAGAAGAGAATCCCATTGACGAAAGGTACGGCCGAGAGTTCCTCCAGAGTCAGGCTGACCAGAAACTTAAACTTCTTCTTCTTCAGCAGAAAAGCCATGGAGTAAGAAAAAGGAAGAGGGCAGAGGGAGGAAGGGGGTGAAGAAACACACAAGGGAAACAAAAGGGGAGCAGCAGATGAAGACCTTCCTTCCTCTGTTTGTGTGTCTGTCTCTCTGTCTCCCACTGTCTGTCACTTTTGATTGCGGAAAGTTTTCCAGCCCTTTCCCAGTCTCAGACCGACTGAGAATGGGAGAGAGGGAGGGAGAGAGAGAAAGAGAGAGAGAGAGAGAGAGAGAACTCTAAACACCGAACCAGTCCAGGGGAATTTTTTTTTTCCCAAAAGAAGTAAATAAACAGATGGCTCGATCCTATCGAACTTGTTCAAATAAACTTCATTTCAAAGTAAAGCAGCAGCATCAAGGCGTTGAAAACGGGGTCTGTCTGTTTTTCCAACCTTCATGTCAGCAAGAGCCAAAAAAAAATATATATATAACACCTTGCATCCGAGCCGCCCCTGCCTATTTATACCCGCAGAAATGAACATATATAAAGCGTTTGACTCAGGGTCATGTCGATTCCTGGTGGATGTGTAAAAGGGGCCAGCTGTCTTTCAATCTCAGCTCCGCTTCTCTGAGGCTTCCCGGAGGATTGAGTCACCCAAGGAGCCGAGGTCCCCTTTTTTTTTTGTTTAATTACTTTCCCTTGCACCACTGCAGCCAAGATTTCTAAACAAGTTTTGAACTCCTGGTTCGCGCTGGGTTGGAAAGGTTTCCAATTTTGGGGAGAGGGTGGGGTTGGGTTGAATCCTGCCCGCCCCCTTTTCTCTCTCTCTCTCTGATTGGGGAGTTCAAACTCTCTCAGCCCTGGCGCTGGTTGGCTTGACAAGTCAATCCCAGCTCAGCAACTCCACTGTGCAAAACACAGGCTGCAGTTTCCCCAAGTCAGGGATCAGATATGCTCCCCACGAAGTCAGGGGGGTGACGGGTCGAGTCGAGTGCTGGGCGGGTTCTCCGTCCGCAGCCGGCAAACAGCCCGCTAGGCGGGTGAATTTGGCCAGCGGTGGGGTTGGGTACCGGCCATGCATGTGGCTCACCTCCCTCTCAGGCAGAAGGAGGTAGGTTCAACTCTCACTCCAGGAGCTCGGGCACACACAGCCTCAGAATTGTTACAGCGCAGAAGGAGGCCATTCGGCCCATCGTGTCAGTACCGGCTCTCTGAATGAGCAACTCACTTGGTGCCATTCTCCTGCCTTCTCCCCGTAACCCTGCACATTCTTCCTTTTCAGATAATAGTCGAATTCCTTCTTGAAAGCCTCGATTGACCCTGTCTCCACCACACTCTCAGACAGTGCATTCCAGACCCTAACCACTCGATTGACCCTGTCTCCACCACACTCTCAGACAGTGCATTCCAGACCCTAACCACTCGATTGACCCTGTCTCCACCACACTCTCAGACAGTGCATTCCAGACCCTAACCACTCGATTGACCCTGTCTCCACCACACTCTCAGACAGTGCATTCCAGACCCTAACCACTCGATTGACCCTGTCTCCACCACACTCTCAGACAGTGCATTCCAGACCCTAACCACTCGATTGACCCTGTCTCCACCACACTCTCAGACAGTGCATTCCAGACCCTAACCACTCGATTGACCCTGTCTCCACCACACTCTCAGACAGTGCATTCCAGATCCTAACCACTCGATTGACCCTGTCTCCACCACACTCTCAGACAGTGCATTCCAGATCCTAACGACTCGATTGACCGTCTCCACCACATTCTCAGACAGTGCATTCTAGATCCTAACCACTCGATTGACCCTGTCTCCACCACACTCTCAGACAGTGCATTCTAGATCCTAACCACTCGATTGACCGTCTCCACCACATTCTCAGACAGTGCATTCTAGATCCTAACCACTCGATTGACCCTGTCTCCACCACACTCTCAGACAGTGCATTCTAGATCCTAACCACTCGATTGACCCTGTCTCCACCACAATCTCAGACAATGCATTCCAGACACTAACCACTCGACTGACCCTGTCTCCACCACACTCTCAGACAGTGCATTCCAGACACTAACCACTCGATTGACCCTGTCTCCACCACACTCTCAGGCAGTGCATTCCAGATCCTAACCACTCGATTGACTCTGCCTCCCCCACACTCTCAGGCAGTGCATTCTAGACCCTAACCACTCGCTGTGTGAAAAAGGTTTTCCTCATGACACTTTTGCTTCTTTTACCAATTACTTTAAACCTGTGCCCTCTCCTTTTACACGTGTGTTTCTTTCACATATGGCTACATTTTCTCTCTATCTACTCTGCCCATACCTCCCATGATTTTGAAAACCACTATCAAATCTCCTCTCAGCCTTCCCTTCTCCAAGGAAAATAGTCCCAACTTCTCCAATCTATCTTCATAACTGTAGTTCTTCATCCCTGGAACCATTCTCATGAATCTTTCCCGCACTCGTTCCAATCCCTTCACATCCTTCCTAAAGTGTGGCACTCAGAACTGGATACAATACTCCAGCTGTGGCCAAACTAGTGACTTATACAAATTCCACATAACCTCCTTTCTCTTCCATGCGAATTAGGAGCAGGAGTAGGCCACTCGGCCCCTCGAGCCTGCTCTGCCATTCAATAAGATCACGGCTGATCTGATTACAACCTCAGCTCCAGATTCCTGCCCACCAAAAGATTCACAACCCTCTGAGAGAAAAAAATTTCTCCCCATCTCTGTCCTCAATGGGTGACCCCTTATTTCTAAACAGCAGCCCCTAGTTCTAGCCCTGTTAAGGCCCCTCTAGGAACTTATATGTTTCAATCAAGTCACCCCTTATTAGAACCATAGAAAAGTTACAGCACAGAAGGAGGCCATTCGGCCCATCTTGTCCATGCCAGCCCAAGGACACCCAGGTGCCCTTTCTAATCCCACCTTCCTGCACCCTCTTACTCTTCTAAACTCCAGTGGATACAAGCCTAGCCTGTCCAGCCTTTCCTCATAACCCACCCATTCCAAACATTAGTCTAGTGAACCTTCTCTGACCTGCTTCTAATGCATTTGCACCCGTCCTTAGATAAGGAGACCAATACTGTACACAGTACTTCAGATGTGGTTTCACCAATGCCCTGAAGTGTAACATCCCTACTTTAATATTTAAATCCTCTTGCAATAAATCTTGTGCTCTATGCCTCTATTAATAAAGCCCAGGATACTGTATGCTCTCTCCACCTGTCACACAATTTCGATTGGTCATGCAGCCCAGCAGTGAGGGATTATTTTGCTGTCTTTCAGATGCACATGTCTTTTCAGGTGGATGTAAAAGCGCGGAGGCCTTCTGCCTGGTATCCTGGCCAATGTTTATTCCTAAAAAGCAAAGGACCTGGCCGTTGCTGTTTGTGAAACCTTGCTTCGTGCCAATCAGCTTGCTGCATTTCCAAAGCTGATTATGATTCCAAAAGTCCCTCATGGGTTATGAAATACTTTGGGGCATCCTCAGGTTGTGAAAGTATAAAACACTTAGTTGGGTCACATCCAGAATACTGCGTAGAGTTCTGCTCACTGCACTAAAGGGAAGTGTGAGTGCACCAAAGAGGAGGAGGAGAATGAGGAGGTTTACCAGGGTGTTGCCTGGGCTGGAGAATTTTAGTTATGAGGAAAAATTGGATAGGCTGGGGTTGTTTCCTTGGAACATAGGAGGCTGAGGGGAAGGCTCATTCAAGTGTAGAAGGGATCCAGATAGAGTGGGTAGGAAGGCCCTATTTGCCTTGGTTGTGCAGTCCATAAGCAGGGGAAATGGATTTAAGGTAAGAGATAGGAGATTTACAGGGAATTCAAGGGGAAACCTTTACACCCAGAGCATGATGGGGCGCTGGAACCCACTGCCTGAAAGGCAGAAACCCCCATAACATTTAAAAAGTATTCATAGATGCATGTGAAATGTCATAACCTACAAGGATATCGAGCAGGAGCTGTAAAGAGGGATTGGGCTACTTGCTGACCAGCACAGACACAGTGAGGCTGTATGGCCTCTTTCTGAGCTGTAAATCTCTCTGATTTCCATGAAGATGCTACATAAAGTTTCCTTTCCTTTCTTTTGAACATTTTTGGCCAACATGTAACTGAGCTCTTGCATCCCCGGATCACCAAGGTTTGATTCCCAGATTTTGATCACGTAATCTCAGGGAAAAAGAACTATTCACTCCCCATGACAAAGCCTTGACCAATCCAAATCGACCTGCCTGGTTTGAATTTAAACAAAAGTTCTGCCACTAACTGTTCCCTGGTGCGTCCTCCATGGCAACCCCTCTACCAATCAGAGTCCGCTTGCCAACCAATCAGCGTTCTCCTCTCATGCAGTATAAATTGTTGTTCCCTTTGAGATTTGGTATTCTTGCAAATCTGTCCTGGTGAGTGCAAGACAAAGAGCTTGAGTGGCATGTCTCCTTCTTCAGCAATGCTAAAGAACTATTCCTTCTGGTTAGTGCCCCTTTACCAGTGTGGCATGAATTTAACCTCCCAAAGATGGCAAAACTGCATACTTTGGATAAGAAACGTTTTAAAGGGGACGGAAATGGAAGTCAGTGGATCCCTTTAAGCTGGCATGGCTCTGATGGACCAAATGGCCATCTGCTGTGCTGTAAAATTCAATTCAATAATAGTGTTAGAGAGCGAATGAAGCAGACAAGGTTCCTGCTCCTGATTTCTATCCGTTAAGATGGACAGGGTATATATGTGGGTGTTGTACAAAGACATGATCGGACCCAGTTGTGACACTGTGCCTGCATCCCTACTGAAAAACCAAAGGTCCCTGGTTCCATGCTGAATTAACTGATCTCAGATGACGCAAACCTTTCTCTTTCATAACTAAGACCTGTACGGACTTCCTGTCAAATTATTCCATTATAAATTCATTTTTCCATGCTTATAATGAAAACTAGCTATGTAAATTGGTCATGTGTCATGAGCACCCTCTGTCCAGTGCACGCTCTGCAGCATCACCACTGCTGGGAGGGTGTAATTACAGCATGATAAGTTTCCATGGGCACTTGCCATTCTAAACAATGATGTTGCAAGTTACCATGGAAATGGAAAAACAGGAACAGAATGTATGAGCTGATAACTGGCAAGTAACATTCGTGCCATACAATTGCCTGGCAATGGCGACCTCAACAAAATCACACTGGATCACACTGCCTGAGGGGAACCTTCACAACATTTAAGAAGTATTTAGATGAGCACTTGAAACGCTGTAGCATATTGGGTTACAGGCCAAGTGCTGGAACATGGGATTAGAATAGATAGGGGCTTGATAGCCGGCACAGACACGGTGAGCTGAACCTATGGCTCTCTGTTTAAGACTAACCATTTCCCCTTGATATTCAATGGCATTACCATCACTGAATCCCCGCTATCAACATCCTGGGGATTCCCATTGACCAAAAGCCTAACTGGACTAGCCATATAAATACTATGGCTGCAAGAGCAGGTCAGAAGCTGGGAATTTGGCAGAGAGTAACTCACCTCCTGATTCCCCAAAGCCTGTCCACCATCTACAAGGCACAAGTCAGGAGTGTGATGGATTACTCCCCACTTACCTGGATGAGTGCAGCTCCCATAACACTCAAGAAGCTCAACACCATCCAGGACAAAGCAGCCTGCTTGATTGGCACCCCATCCACAAGCATTCACTCCTTCCACCACCGACGCGCAGTAGCAGCAGTGCGTACCATCTACAAGATGCACTGCAGCAGCTCACCAAGGCTCCTTCAACAGCACCTTCTAAACTCGCAACTGTGACCTTCTAGAAGGATGAGAGTAGCAGATAGTTTGAACACCAGCACCTGGAAGTTCCCCTCCAAGTCACTCATCATCCTGACTTGGAAATATATCGCCATTTCTTCACTGTCGCTGGGTCAAAATCCTGGAACTCCCTCCCTAACAGCACTGTGGGTGTACCTACACCACATGGACTGCAGCAGTTCAAAAGAGTTGGACAATAAATGCTGGCCTTGCCAGCGATGTTCACATCCAATGAATGAACAGAAAATCTCTGTTGTGAGAACTGGATCATTCCTGTGTACTTTGGTCCAATTAATACCCATTGCAACTGCACTTTACCTGGAAGCTGCACTTGGTGTCAACTTGCACGTGTGCAGTAGCATGGCAGCTTGACAATTCTTGATAAAATGTCAGCTCAAGTGTTGTTGGATGCTGTGTACAATCCAATCTGAGTTCGCTACTCTCAGGCAGGGCAAGATTTTGAGGAGACCACAACATTTGACTTTAGCACTCACTCTTGATCACTATCCTACGCCACCCCTGGAAATTAAACAAGACTTGACATTAGTTCAGGATTGCTTCACACCCACCACGCCCAAATATTAACATTCACTCTTCAGACATAGAAATAAGCAATGGCCATTGGGACGATCTAACAACAAGGTCAGGTATGCAGGACAGAAGGGGAAGGCATGTTAGAAAAATGGAAAGTGTGGGGAAGTTTATTTGGACACAGCAGCTGGAAGATGCTCGGAGTATTGGCTCCTTATGGACAGATTGGTGGTTGTCCTATGGGTGAAACAGGGTGGCTCACTCAATCATTCTCTTTTCACCCCACCTCTCTGCGCCATTAGCAAGAGTAATTGTATCTGCTCTCTGGTTCAACACAGCTACTTGAGTAAATCATTAACCGCCTCTAACTTGCTCATACTGATATTATTGAGGAGGGATCAGAGATTCTGCCACAAAAGACTGGCAACTGAATACCTAGGGCACTTTATTCAATCCGGGATGTCCATTTTTCTATATATAAACCATGCAAACCGCTTGATTAAATTCCATCTTACGGCTCACAGAATCACAGAATCACCGAATCTTAACAGCACAGAAGGAAGCCATTCGGCCCATCATGTTTGCACCAGCTCTCCAAATGAGCATTATGACCTAGTGCCATTGTCCTGCCTTTACCTTGTACCCCTGCACGTTGCTTCTCTTCAGATAATCATCTCATGCCCTCTTGAATGCCTCGATTGAACCTGCCTCCACCACACTTCCAGGCATTGCATTCCAGACCTGAACCACTCGTTGTGTGAAAAAGTTTTTTCTCATGTCACACTTGTTTCTTTTAGAAGTCACTTTAAATCTGTGCCCTCTCGTTCTTGATCCTCTTACGAGTGGGAACAGCTTCTCCCTGTCTACTCTGACAAGCCCCCTCATGATTTTGAAAACTTTTATCAAGTCTCCTCTCAGCTTTCTCCTCTCCAAGGAAAACAGTCCCAACTTCTCCAATCTTTCATCATAACTGAAGTTTCTCATCCCTGGGACCATTCCTGTAAACCTCTGCTGCACTTTATCCAATGTGTTCACATCCTTCCTATAACATGGCACCCAGAACTGGACACAATACTTCAGCTGAGGTCTAATGAGTGTCTTATATAAATTCAGCATAACCTCCCTGCTCTTGTACTCTATGCTTCTATTAATAAAGCCCATGATACTATATGCTTTATTAACCGCTCTCTCCACCTGTCCTGCCACCTTCAATGATCTATGCACATATACACCCAGGTCTTTCTGCTCCTGCACCCCCTTCAAAATTTCACCCTTTATTTTATATTGTCTGTCCATGTTCTTCCTACCAAATGCATCACCTCACACTTCTCCATATTGAACTTCATCTGCCACCTATCTGCCCACTCCACCAACTTGTCTATGTCCTCTTGAAGTTCCACACCATCCTCCTCACAGTTCACAACACTCCCAAACTTCATATCATCCACAAACTTTGAAATTGTCCCCTGCACACCAAGATCTAGATCATTAATATAGATCAGGAAAAGCAAGGGTCCCAATACTGACCCCTGGGGAACTCCACAAACCTTCCTCCAGCCCAAAAACCTTCCATTGGCCATTAATCTCTGCTTCCTATTTTTCAGCCAATTTTGTATCCATTTTGCTACGGTCCCTTTTATTCCATGAACAATAACTTTTCTCACAAGTCTGTTGTGTGGCACTGTTTCAAATGCCTCTTCAAAGTCCATTTACACCACATCAGCAGCATTACCCTCATTGACCTTCTCTGTTACCTCTTCAAAAAGCGCCAGCAAGTTAGTTAAACACGATTTCCCCTTTAGAAATCCATGCTGGCTCTTCCTTATCAACCCATATTTTTCTATGTGACTATTAATTCTATCCTGAATAATTGTTTCTAGAATCTTGCCCACCACTGAAGTTAAACTGACTGGTCTGTAATTGCTGGGCTTATCCTTACAACCTTTACTGAACAAGGGTGTAATGTTTATAATTCTCCAGTCCTCTGGCACCACCCCCGAGTCTAGGGAAGACTGAAAGATTATGGCCAGTGCCCCTGCAATTTCCCCTCTCACTTCCTTCAATATCCTTGGATGCATCTCGTGTGGTCCCAGTGCCTTGTCAACTTTGGGTACCAACAGTCTATTCAACACTTATTTGTCCTTATCTGTCTCCAGGCCCATAAGCTGCAGTGTGACCACCTCTCTGAATGAGCTATCCACGTAGCTCTCAGCTTGCCGATGTGCCACAGTGACTCCAGGCATCGCTCGAACTCTGAAACCCGGGGCTCAAGTTTCTGCAGCTGACAGCACTTTCTGCACATGTGGTCAGCCAGGACCACCGGTAGCATCCATGACTTCACACATATTACAGGACACGCATTCCACTTGACTGAGCTGCCCTGCCATGGATTAACTCTACTTCCCTTACATTAACTTTATTCTACTTTGGATTATTTATATTACTTTATTATACTCTCCCAGAAATCTGTTATCCTGTACTGTATATGAACCATGCGAATCCCTTGATTAGATTCCAGACTATAGCTCACTCATGAGCATCCATTATTCCAAATTCAAATCATCTGAACCCCTTGGTTAGATTCCAGTCCGTAACTCACTCTCAGGTATCCATTATTCTATATATAACACCCCCGAACCCCTCGATTAGATTTCAGTCTCTAATTCATTCCCAGGTATCCATTATTCTATACATAAAGCTCCTGAACCCCTCAATTAGATTTCAGTCTCTAACTCACTCCCAGGTATCCATTATTCTCTACATAAACCATTTGAACCCCTCGATTAGATTCGTCTGTAACTCACTCCCAGGTACCTGTTATTCTCTATATAAACCATTTGAACCCCTCGATTAGATTCCAGTCTGCAACTCACTCCAAGGTACCTATTATTCTATATATGAACTGTCTGAACCGCTCGACTAGATTCCAGTCTGTAACTCACTCCGGGGTTTCTATAATTTATATATAAAGCATTGAACCCCTCAATTAGATTCCAGCCTGTAACTCACTTCTGGGTATCTACTATTCTATATATAAACCATTTGAATCACTCAATTAGATTCCAGCCTGTAACTCACTCCTGGATTTCTATAATTCTATATATAAAGCATTGAACCCCTCAATTAGATTTCTGTGCACAGTCAAAGCCTGCTATTCAATTTGTACTCCAAACTCCTTAATTGGATTCCAGACAGCAATTCACTCCTGGTATCCATTATGAAAAAGTACTACATATGAATAGTTTGTGTGGTTGAATGAACATACTCCTTTTTAATCTTGTGGTTGACTGACTTTCATTCCACATTGCTTTTTTGGTATTTTGCTGCTTCATAATTAAATTCTACTCATTTTAAACTTTCTTAATTGTGACACTTTCCTCTCCCAATTTATACACTTTCTTTAGGTCTATGTTTTGCAGTAGTAAGTACATTTTTCAATTGATTATTTACCCTAGTTTTAATCCATAAATGTCTGTGGTTTATTCACCCCAGTATTAACTTCTTTTTGTTCATTATTCACCCCAGTACTGCTCCCCCTCTTCATTATTATTAACCCCAGCATTATTCTAATTTTCTGCCAATTGTTCACCCAGTGTCACTACCTTTCTATTATTCACCATGGCATTATTCACCCCAATACCACCAACTTTCTGTCCATTATTCACTTTGTATAACTAACTCTGTTCATTATTCAACAATTTTCTTTGAGGTAGCAAGTTTAATGTAGAAAATGTCACAGAAGCCGAAGGAAAAGATGATATGCCAAGTGAAAGAAGCTGGAAAATGCAGCTCTCTTTATTTCCAATTTCTTGATCACAATGACTGATGCGGTGATAATGTCACTGGACTAGTGGAATCATAGAACTAGTAACCCAGGATAATGTTCTGGGAACCAAGAGTTCAAATCCCACCATGGCAGCTGGTGGAATTAAAGTTCAGTTAATAACCTGGAATGAACAATTAGCCCTGGTAATGGTGACCATGAAATTACCATAAAAACCCCCCTGGCTCACTCATATCCCTGAGGGAGGGAAATCTGCCATCCTTATCCTGGTCTGGCCTACAACCTATAATGTGGTTGACTCTTAAAAAAATGCTCTCTGAACAAGGGCAATTAGGGATGGGCAACAAATGCTGGCCTTGCCAGTGATGCCCACATCCCATGAAAGATTAGAAAAAGGTTTTCTTGCTCAACAACCATTCCACGGATGCTTCTCGTGTTTGTTTTACCACTCCTCATTCTCTTGTTCTATTAATACCTTTGTTCATTTTTGCTCTCGATTCTGAATGCTGCATACCTGAGATATTACCTGACTACATACCTTTTTTATTATGTTGCTAAATTTGATTTTACTGAGAGGGACCCTTCACATTCCAATACCCCCACATCACAATGCGGAATGGTAAAAGCAGGCGAGACATGGTTTAAATTGTGTGCATGTTTGGTAGTTTATGTAATTTTGAGACAAGTGTGCTTTGTTCCTGCTTGAATTTGCTTGCAGAGGAAATTCACCAGGATGTTGCCTGGGATGAAACATTTAAGTTATGAAGAGAGGTTGGATAGACTTGGGCTGTTTTCGTTGGAGCAGGGAAGACTGAGGGGCGACCTGATCGAGGTGTACAAGATTATGAGGGACATCGACAGGGTGGATAGGGAGCAACTGTTCCCCTTAGTTGAAGGGTCAGTCACAAGGGGGCATGAGTTCAAGGTGAGGGGCAGGAGGTTTAGGGGGGATGTGAGGAAAAACTTTTTTACCCAGAGGGTGGTGATGGTCTGGAATGTGCTGCCTGGGAGGGTGATGAGGGTGGGTTGCCTCACATCCTTTATAAAGTACCTGGATGAGCACTTGGCTCATAACATTCAAGGCTAGGTAGGAGGTCAGGTTAGATAGGTTTCTCACGTGTCAGTGCAGACTCGATGGGCCGAAGGACCTCTTCTGCACTGTGATTCTGTGACTTTCAACGAGAATGAAATATGCATTTCATGTCTTGTCCAATTCGTGAGCTCCCTAAGCCATTAAAACAGGGGTAGGAACTTCCAAGCGTCTTGACCAAACCCCACACAAAAATTGGCGTTACTGCTCTCCAGCTTACAGTCCACTTCACAAGGCGGTGTTTATCCTGCTGCTTTCGGAAGTCTACAAGGTCGCGAGAGTGCTCGTGACGTGTTCAGTAAGTCAAATACAATTAGGAAGATTCCTGTTCAACTCCTGGGCTTGTTACTTGACCAAGGACCTGACACATAAGCTCACATGGGATTGTAAGAAGTAGTTTTGCTTAAGGAAGAGCTGTGAGGCATCCGGAGTAAGATAGGATGCCAGAGCAAAACCCCCCCGAGAGAAACTAACAGGCCTGTTTGACGCAAGTTAGCAACAATTGAAGTAGGCCGGCCAACACAGAGCCTAGTGGGTAAACACATCGCCAGGGATGGGATTCAGTGCTGCAGGCCAGAAAAACCAAGCAGAGCACCTTGGCTTAAGGCAGAGGTGATAGAAGACCCTCACCAAATACTGGAGCTCTAGTCATGCTTTAGAAGGGCTTTTGTTCTTTCCCCAGATGTTCCTTGCCTTCCAGCAGTGCACTGCACCACTGACTAGTACCTGACTTAAGGTGCCTTTGTCTTAACATGTCATCATCATCAGCAAGTGTGTTAGCTGTATCTGAGTAGGCAGCATTCTCACTTCTGAGTCAGAAGGCCATCGGTTCAAGTGCCACTCCAGAGGCTTGAGCACAAAGCTCAAGCAGATAGCCCCACTGCGGTAGGACCCTGCTGTCTTTCCCGATGAAACATTAAACCAAAGTCCTGTCGGCCCAGTTGGGTAAAAGATCCTATGGTCGCTGTTTCTAGAAGGGCAGGGAGTTCTCCCCGGTGTCCGAGATCAATATTTGCCCTGTGTTATTGGGTCCAGTTCTGGGCAACGCACTATTGCAAGGATGTGAAGGCATGGCAGAGAGTGCAGAAAAGATTCACGAGAGTGGCTCCAGGGATGAGGAACTTCAGTTATGAAGACAGATTGGAGAAGCTGGGAGAAAACAAAGCTGAGAAGAGAATTGATAGAGATATTCAAAATCTTGAGCAGTCTGGACAGGGTAGATAAGGAGAAACTGGTCCCACTCATGAATGGATCGAGAATAAAAGGACACAAATTTAAAGAAATCTGGTGGAGACAGGGTCAATCGAGTGGTTAGGATCTGGAATGCACTGTCTGAGAGTGTGGTGGAGACAGGGTCAATCGAGTGGTTAGGATCTGGAATGCACTGTCTGAGAGTGTGGTGCAGACAGGGTCAATCGAGTGGTTAGGATCTGGAATGCACTGTCTGAGAGTGTGGTGGAGACAGGGTCAATCAAGTGGTTAGGATCTGGAACCCACTGTCTGAGAGTGTGGTGGAGACAGGGTCAATCGAGTGGTTAGGATCTGGAATGCACTGCCTGAGAGTGTGATGGAGACAGGGTCAATCAAGTGGTTAGGGTCTGGAATGCACTGCCTGAGATTGTGATGGAGACAGGGTCAATCGAGTGGTTAGGATCTGGAATACACTGAGTGTGGTGGAGACAGGGTCAATCTGGTGGTTAGAATCTGGAATACACTGTGAGTGTGTTGGAGACAGGGTCAATTGAAGCTTTCAAAAGGGAATTAGACTATTATCTAAAATGTACGAATGTGCAGGGTTACAAGGAGCAGGCAGGAGAATGGCACTAAGTAAATTACTCCTTTAGAGAGCCGGTATAGACACGATGGACAGAACAGCCTCTTCCTGTACTGGAACAACTCTGTGACTAAAAAACAGATTATCTGGACATTCTCAAAATTGTTGTTCATGGGATCTTGCTCTGTGTAATTTGGCTGTCAAGCGATGGCTTGAGGTCATGAAAGGCACAATATAAATGCAAATCTGTCCTTCTTTATGAAAACTATACTTACCTTAATATTGAGTGTGGAGGTCAGGAACTCCAACTCCTGTTGGACCTCAGCGCAGACCGGGAGCGGGCTGACATGCACAGATCTACATTTTAACATTCCTTGGGCCCAGTTGAGGAGGAAAAACAGTGCGAAACTCTGGGTAAGGTGATTGGGAGTATGGTGCCATAGAAGACAGGTGTCCCAGGCAGGGGCCAGGCCAAAGAGGAGAGGGGACAGGGAGAGGTCCCAAAGAGGAGAGTACCAAGAACAGGAAAAGGTCCCCGTTCAGTTAAGAGAGCAACAGGGAAAAGAGGCTCCCATCACAGAAAATGCTGCTGGGGCAAAGATACCCCTTTGGAGCAGGTGCGTTCTGTTCAGCTCAGCCAAAGATCTGAAGCTGTGCTGGCGAGTTGGTGCTTGAGTGCAATCTCAGGTATCTGGGAGAACAGAATCTCAGGGTGTGAGATTGAAACTCTGCAAGGTGGGCTGTCATTGCTGCCATCCGACTCTGGTAATTGAAGAGTAAAAGCCCTGAAGATCCAAGGAGGTAGCAGAGGGTTGGTGACTTCCTGCTGCGGGCCATTAGCGCAGTGGCATTCTGTTCAGTGCAGCTGAAGTTGTGCTTGTAACTTGGTGTTTTAGTGCATACTCGGGAATCCAGGGGAACAGAATTGTGGAAACCCTGTGCGGTGGGTCGCTCTTGATGCTGTCCAGGTTGAAGCGAATTTTGGAGAGAATTCCCAGATTAGATCTTTGAAAGTGAAGAAGGGAATCCCTTGATGAAGGGACAGCGTTTCAGTGAGAATGGTTGAGTCACAGTGTTTACTGACATCTGGTTGAGAAATCAGTGGACTCTCTTTTGGCTGCATCTGTCATTTATTGTGCAGTGTGTTGCACTTGATCACAATTTACCTGAAAATTCACATGTACCTCACACTCTGACACTTGGGGGTAACATAAGATAGATATTGTAAATTGCTTTATCTTTCTGACCTTGTCTAGTAAAGTTTATTTTTGCTTGTTCAAAAACCATAGAATCTTGAGGCTTTATTCACTGAACAAGTTCTTGAATCTCAACTTTGTCTACTTTGGACTTTGACCCAGCGACAGTGAAGGAACGGTGATATATTTCCAAGTCAGGATGGTGAGTGACTTGGAAAGGAACTTCCAGGTGGTGGTGTTCCCATCTATCTGCTGCCCTTATCCTTCTAGATGGTAGTGGTTGTGCATTTGGAAGGTGCTGTCTAATGAGTTGGTGAGTTCCTGCAGTGCATCTTGTAGATGGTACGCACTGCTGCTACAGTGTGTTGGTGGTGGAGGGAGTGAATGTTTGTGGATGTGGTGTCAACCAAGCAGGCTGCTTTGTCCTGGACAGTGTCAAGATTCTTGAGTGTCGTGGGAGCTGCACTCATCCAGGCAAGTGGGGAGTATTCCATCTCACTCCTGACTTGTGACTTGTAAATGGTGGACAAGCTTTGGGGAGTCAGGAGGTGAGTTACTCATCACAGGATTTCCAGCCTCTGACCTGCTCTTATAACAACAGTATTTATATGGCCAGTCCAGTTCAGTTTCTGGTCAATGGTAACCATCAGGATGTTGATCGTCAGGCGTTCAGTGATGGTAATGCCATTGAACATCAAGGGGCAATGGTTAGATTCTCTCTTCTTGGAGATGGTCATTGTCTGGCACTTGTGTGACGCAAATGTTACTTGCCACTTGTCAGCCCAAGCCTGGATATTGTCCAGGTCTTGCTGCATTTGGACGTGGATTGCTTCAGTATCTAAGGAGTCACAAATGGTGCTGAACACTGTGCAATCATCAGTGAGCATCCCCACTTCTGACCTTATGATGGAAGGAAGGTCATTGATGAAGCAGCTGAAGATAGTTGGGCCCAGGACACAACCCTGAGGAAATCGTGCAGTGATGTCCTGGAGCTGAGATGACTGACCTCCAACAACCACAACCATCTTTCTTGTGCTGTGTATGACTCCAACCTGTGGAGAGTTTTCCGATTTCCATTGACTCCAGTTTTGCTAGGGCTCCTTGATGTCACACTCAGTCATATGTGGCCTTGATGTCAAGGGCAGTCACTCTCACCTCACCTCAGGAGTTCAGCCCTTTTGTCCATGTTTGAACCAAGGCTGTAATGAGGTCACGAGTGGTCCTGGTGGAACCCAAACTGGGTGTCAGTGAGCAATTATTGATAAGTGCCGCTTGATAGTACTGTTGCTGACTCCTTCCATTACTTTACTGTTTTACTGATGATCGACAATAGACTGATGGGGTGGTAATTGGCCAGGTTGGATTTGTCCTTTTTGTGTACAGCACATACCTGCACAATTTTCCACATAGCCTGGTAGATGCCAGTGTTGTAGCTGTACTGGAACAGCATGGCTAGGGGCACAGCAAATTCTGGAGCACAAGTCTTCAATACGATGGCCGGAATATTGTCCAGGACCATAGTCTTTGCACTATCCAGTGCCCTCAGTTATTTCTTGATACCATGTGGAGTGAATTGAATTGGCTGAAGACTGACATTTGTGATGCTGGGGACCTCTGGAGGAGGCCGAGATGGATCATCCACTCTGCACTTCTGACTAAAGATTGTTGCAAATGCTTCAGCCTTATCATTTGCACTGATGTGCTGGGCTCCACCATCATTGAGGAGGGGGGTATTTGTGGAGCCTCCTCCTCCAGTGAGTTAATTGTCCACCACCATTCACCACTGGATGTGGCAGGACTGCAGAGCTTAGATCTGATCCATTGGTTGAAGGATTGCTTAGCTCTATCACTTGCTGCTTTAGCTGTTTGGCACGCAAGTAGTCCTGTTGTAGCTTCACCTGGTTGACGCCTCATTTTTAGGTATGTCTGGTGCTGCTTCTGACATGCCCTCCTGCACTCTTCATTGAACCAGGGTTGATCCCCTGGCTTGATGGTAATGGTAGAGTTGGGGGATGTGCTGGACCATGAGGTTATAGATTGTGTTCGAGTACAATTCTGCTGCTGCTGATGACCCACAGCGCCTAATGGGTGCCCAGTCTTGAGTTGCTAGATCTGTTTGAAATCTATCCCATTTAGCAGTGGTAGTACCACACACTATGGAGGGTATCCTCAATATGAAGGTGGGACTTCGTCTCTACAACGACTGTGCAGTGGTCACTCCAACCGACACTGTCATGGACAGATGCATCTGACACAGGCAGGTTGGTGAGGATGAGGTCAAGTATGTTTTTCGCTCTTGTTGGTTCCCTCACCACCTGCTGCACACCCAGTCTAGCAGCTATGTCCTTTGAGACTCGGCCAACTAGGTCTGTAGTGGTGCTACCAAGCCACTCTTTGTGATGGACACTGAAGTCCCCCACCCAGAGTACATTCTGCACCTTTGCCACCCTCAGTGCTTCCTCCAAGTGGTGTTCAACAGGGAGAAGCACTGATTCAGCAGCTGAGGGAGTGTGGTACGTGGTAATCAGCAGGAGGTTTCCTTGCCCATGTTTGACCTGATGCCATGAGACTTCATTGGCTCCAGAGTCAATGTTAAGGACTCCCAGGGCAACTCCCTGGCCAAGGATCATAACAACTGTCAAAGGGGAAAAAGTGTTTGATAGAGGAACAGGAAACTGAGCTTCACAGGAAGCAGTTTTATCAATGAAGATGAGGAGATCTGTAGTGTTAGGCCTGACATTACTGCTGGCGGTAATAGCAGACAACCGGTTCAGTTCTTCCTAAGACCTTCCTCTCTATCAAGTACTCAACCTTATTGTGATCCTTGGCTGTATGGTGAGATTCGGTTAGGGACCAATAACATTTTATTTAAAGTAGGTAAAGTTTGAAATTCAAGAAGCTTGCTAACCAAATAAAGCCACAAGAATCCATGGTTTTGGAACAAACAAAAATAAACTTTACCATACAAGTTCAGGAAGATAAAACAATTTATAATAGCTATCTTATACTCTAACGTTCAGGTACATGTGAATTAACAGGAGAACTGAGGTCAAACACACACTACACAATAGATGACAGATGCGAGCAAACTCGATTCCATGGATTTCTCAACCCACCCCAATCTTCCGTCACATAGTGAACCAACCGATCTCACTGAAATTTGGTCTTTCTCACAAAGGTTTCCAATCTCCTCATTTGAAGATCGCGCCTTGGGATTCTCTCTGAAAGTCGCTCCCACTTGGATGGCTTCAACAATGACCCATCTCACATGGCTTCACTCTCACCTTCTGAAATTCCTTGCCCTCGGATTTCCGAGCACACTCAAACATCACCTGACAAGCACGGTTTCAGATCTTCAGCTGTGCCAAGCAGGACACCGCTGCTCCAAAGGGGTACCTTTGCCCCAGCGGCCCGCAGTATGGAGTCACCATGCGCCAGCGGCGTTCTCAGATCTTCAGGGCTCCTCTCAAGCCCACTTTGTTCAGAGTCTGCTCCCTGCAGCTCTTTCTCTAATTTGGAGCCTACATCTCTGCTCCCTTCTTGTAGCTTGAATTAATGGGGCCTATTTCTGTCCTGTCTTTTACCTTTGCCTGGCACTTCCTTTTGTGGCCTTTCCCAGTCCCCCTGCCTGGTTTGGGACCTCTCCCTGAGACTCTTATTAAGACCATAAGACGTAGGAGCAGAAGTAGGCCATTCGGCCCATCGAGTCTGCTCTGCCATTCAACGAGATCATGGCTGATCTGATAATCCTCAAATCCACTTTCCTGCCTTTCCTCTATAACCCTTGATTCCCTTACTGATTAAAAATGTCTATCTCAGCCTTGAATATACTTAACGGCCCAGCCTCTACGGTAAAGAATTCCATAGTTTAACTACTCTGTGAGAGAACGCTCCATAACAGGTCACCTGACCTGGGTTTTCATGTCACTTTCTCTCTTCTGCACAGGGTCAGTCCTGGACCTGAAGAATGAAAAATAACTGACTGTGCATGCAGGAGAGGTCTGAGGATCATAGGGAACTCCGAACTTCAGACAAAGGCAAGTTCAGGTTTCATCGCAACCTCTTGTTAAAACATTCCTCTATCCTCCTGCTGGTGTTTATTTTAAATGTGCTAACACCTCTTGTAAGCAAGAGAGAGCAGGCGAGTGTATAAATACTCAACAGCCAGCAGTAATTTCTAAACTCGTGGAGTCATGAGCATTCACTGTTGAACATTAAGGAGAGGGATACTGGGACATGATTACCACTATTAACTTCAATCCTCCCTCCCTTTCCAATCTTGTCCTCCCCGGCTGACCTGACCAATACTTAATCCATAATCAACATTGTTAAAGAAGCTGATTATCAGTATCATGCATTCCTGTGCTGTGCACATCCCCTGCATCACAACAGTGACTACACCACAAAAATGTACTTTGTTGGTTGTAAAGTGCTGTAGGATATGCTGGGGTCACAAAGAGACAAGAGATGAGAGAGTGGGGGTGACAGGCGGAGTGGGGGGGGGAGAGATAACATAATTCAAAACCACATCTAAAAGAAAACTCCTTAAACTTTGCAGAGATCCCCCATTCGAAACAGGAACAAGTAGAAATCTTTAATTGTGATTTTCTTTTATCTCTAAGTTATATTTTCACATATGAACCACTCTTCAGATATGAAGTCCAATGATGCACTTTATACATTCTTAGAAATCATCGAGGGGGGTGCGGGGGGGAGGAAGGGATGCAGATTTTCTTTGTTCGATGTTTGGTCCAAACGGAAGGAAATAGATTGATAACGTTAGACAGATCAGTCACAGAGAAAATACTCTCTTCCCCAGCCGACAAATAGCACCCAGACAACAGGTCAAAGAATTAAAGAACTTCATGACCAAGAGTAAAAAAAAAATAAACAAAAGGATGGATGCACAAAAATGTTTGGCGCAGTCATTAACCATTTGGTTTGGGAAGGGGGAACCAGGCAGACATACTCTGAAAATGAGAGCTGGGTCATTCAGGAAAGCAATCGGAAACACTGCGCAATGGTGAGAGTTCTCACCCATAAAAGGCTGCAGGCGCTAGCTCAATTAATAATTGGTAGGATAGGGTTTGAGTATCACTCGTGTGAGAGAGAGAGAGAGAGAGAGAGACATGCTGCCTGACCTTTTCATCTTACACTCAACGGGCAAAAGGAAGAACGGCAAATTTCAAGCAATCACAACAATTGATATTACAGGAGAAAAGGGCGCTGACGGGTTTGGCAAGTCGACTCATTTCATGACCAAACATTAAAAAAATACTAAAAGAATAAATACGCCAAAATGTTCTTGTTTGCTTTTAGAGAAGTCAGCATCCATTTGACGAAGGGGGAGAGCCTAGGACACCAGGTCGACTTGCCAACCAATCAGCACCCTTTCCTCCTGTAGTCTAAATTGTTGCGATCCTTTGAAATTTGGTATTCTTGAGTTTGTCCTGCTGAGTTCAAGATGAGTTCTGAGTTCTGGTAACATCTCTCTCTCTCTTCAGCAATCATTTTAAAGCTGAGATCGATATATTTTTACTAGACGGGGGCATTATGGGGCATGGGACCAAGACAGGGAGATGGGAGTTCAGATAAGGATTCACCATGGGCTCTATGAATGGTGGAACAGGCTCAAGGGGATGAACAGCCTCCTCCTGTTTCCACATTTTGAAAGATACTTTGCCCATTTGAAGAGGTTTTAAACAAAAGAGGTTCCACTCTGGGAGACCGGTCATTACAGTTTAGTCGTCAAATAAGTATTAAGGTAAGATCTATACTGAAGGTCCAAGTACACCAACAATTAACCCCATTCTGACATTACGGACAAAGTGGGTGGGGGAAGGGGGGTCAATTTTAACCTAACCCGCTCATCAGGAAACTAACAGCATTGCAGCCAGAGCTGGTTCTACAGTCTGGACCCCTCTAGTGAGGTTCATACTGAGCAGAGTATAAAATCACTGTTCCATACGCTCCCCTGCAAACACCTTGAAACGAGCATATAATCAGACACTTACAATTAAACATGTCAGCAAAACAGTTCACCATGTTTCTGAGGTCGGGTCAAAGGATAAAGCAAGAGAGCAACGTTTCAACAGAAGGAGGGGGGCTCGTTTTGCTGCAGCAACCTAACTGGGCTGGGTCACCCTCCCCTGATGTAAATACTACGCAGGAAGATCCCAGCACCACAGCCGATCAGAAATGAGTTCATCTGTTATGTCCCAGGGCTGGGGTAGGGGGGAGGGCAAAATTCACCTTCAGGAGCCTAATTATTATCCAGCCAACCCCTTGAGTGTCGTGTGTGTGTATATATGTCTATATATAAATGCATAGGGGGAGGGGAGGGTGGTGGGTACTGGGCAAAGACAGGGCAGTAGTGCCCATCGCCACACGACTGATCCATGGCCAGTTTGAGCAAGGTGCCAGGTCGTGTCGAGCAATTGTGGATGAAAAGCCAGAATCTGTCAGCAAACTGGGGGAAAAGGTTCAGAGAGCACTCAAATCAGTGAGAAAGAACAGCCGCCCCGCACCCCCCCCCACCCCACCCCCCCCAGAAGATTTTAAGATTGAATAAAGAGAGTCGTTACAAACATACACCATATATGAAGCTGTAAGCAAGTCCTGTCCAGGAGCGCTCCCACTTTCGAGGTGTTGCCAGCCCTCCAGGGTTATCCTGGAGTCTCTCAGGATTCAGGATAAACTTGCTCGATACTGCTGCAAGCAACACTGGGAGAAAAACCACAGGGGCATTGAAAAAAAAGTGAGTTATTCCTTTGTTTCAATGCTTTGAATTATTCATTACGCTGGGGGAGAAAAAGGCCGTTTGACAGTCTATCCAATCAGACAATGAAGAGTCTTCATTTTTAAACTGGTGAAGAAGATGAGGCATCGAGATAATGACCCTGTCTGGAGGCAAATGGCAGAAGGGGACAGACAGTTAAAGGACTCACCCATCTGAGTCACGTAATGTTGCACCAGGAACATGTCTAAGTCTAACTGCAAGGGCAGTCAACCAAAGGCTTGGCAAGGTTATTGATGGCATATTGAAGCCCCATGAAGAGAGAGAGTCTAGGCAAAAAGGAGAGAGAGAGGTGACAATAAGGCGCCAGGGGGAGGGAGAGAGATAGAGAGACTGGACAACAAGGAGAGAGAGAGAGAGAAACTGGACAACAAAGAGAGAGAGAGAGACTAGACAACAAGGAGAGAGAGAGACTGGACAACAAGGAGAGAGAGAGACTGGACAATAAGGAGAGAGAGAGAGAGACTGGACAACAAGGAGAGAGAGAGAGACTGGACAACAAGGACAGAGAGAGAGAGAGACTGGACAATAAGGAGAGAGAGAGAGAGACTGGACAACAAGGAGAAAGAGAGAGAGAGAGAGAGAGACTGGACAACAAGGAGAGAGAGAGAGAGACTGGACAACAAGGAGAGAGAGAGAGAGACTGGACAACAAGGAGAGAGAGAGAGAGACTGGACAACAAGGAGAGAGAGAGAGACTGGACAATATGGAGAGAGAGAGAGAGAGACTGGACAACAAGGAGAGAGAGAGAGAGACTGGACAATATGGAGAGAGAGAAAGAGACTAGACAACAAGGAGAGAGAGAGAGACTGGACAACAAGGAGAGAAAGAGAGAGAGACTGGACAACAAGGAGAGAGAGAGAGACTGGACAACAAGGAGAGAGAGAGAGACTGGACAATAAGGAGAGAGAGAGAGAGAGACTGGACAATAAGGAGAGAGAGGGAGACTGGACAACAAGGAGAGAGAGAGAGACTGGACACAAGGAGAGAGAGAGAGAGACTGGACAACAAGGGGAGAGACAGAGAGACTGGACAACAAGGAGAGAGAGAGAGAGACTGGACAACAAGGAGAGAGAGAGAGACTGGACAACAAGGAGAGAGAGAGAGAGACTGGACAACAAGGAGAGAGAGAGAGAGACTGGACAACAAGGAGAGAGAGAGAGAGAGAGACAGAGACTGGACAACAAGGAGAGAGAGAGAGACAGAGGGGGACTGGATGAGGGGAGGCTGAGACAACAGGACAGGGACCTCAGCTCTTTCAGATTCTCCCTAAACTATGCCACAAGGAAGGAATCGTTCAACCAGGGAAAGCTAGATAAACATGTGGGAGAAAGGAATCTGCATTTCGGGTGAGATGAAGAGGGAGGGGGCTCATGTGGAACATCATAATTGGCCTGAATATGACAGGCTGAGTGGTCTCTTTCTCTGCTCTAAGACTCAAAAAAGAAATCGCCAATGCTGCAACTTAAGGTTTACCTGGCGCCTTTTTTTTTTTGACTGTCCGTATGTGCAATGCCACCTCCGGCCCATCAGCCCAGGTGAGTGAAACATGGCGACATCAAAACGTGTATGTTTCTGAGTAACTCAGCAAAACAAGGGGTGGGGGCAAGTATTCTCGAGGTGGTAACTTGTAACGTGGTCCAGGTTCCTGCAATGGGTAGATTACTCTGGTTAGAGCGCAGGGAAGCCCAGCGTATCCGGGCCTAAGGGCTAATAGAAATGGAAGCCTAGGCTCTTCCTCAAGTGAGCAAAACTTCAGCGTTGAATGTACAGCGACGTGCAGGGCTGCTGAAAGGAGACACGCTCAGATATCCACACAGGAGACTGCAAAGGGACATTAACAGGCGTAGAGCTCTTCCAATGTAGAAGGGTGAGCTGCAAGCTTGTGTGATTAAAGACATGTCCAGAGAATTGTCTAGAGGTGATAAACACAGAGGCTAAAGTGGCACCAAGTCACGCGGGCTGCAGGAGTGTGTCGGGTTCAACTCCTCTGTGGCTGTACTGAGTTAGCAGGAATGAGAATAAGCCTGGCGTTCAGGGAGGAGTGGGCTGGAGAAGGTGAAAGAGGAGCATCACCAAGGTAGCCACCACTACTGCCTCAGCCACCAAACACTGTGCAAAAATACCAGCTGTGAAGTGCCAGCGTGTGTGGTGGGGGGTGGGGCGAGGGGGGCGGGGGGGAATGACCACAGTCATCCACAATGCCCCTCAGAGTCGAACACTCAGCCGACACCCACCCTTCAAAGCTCACCAATGCACAATGGCCGTCAGGTGAGGTACTGGAGGGGGACAGAGGACCCAGCGCCCACAGGAGAGGAAAGGAACAGGAGCGAGCGAGAGAGACGGAGGGACCGGGGAAGGGAGTAAGGGAACCCAGGCAGTCAGGACAGGGAGTCTTCCGGACGAGCAGCCGCTCAAATCTCACTTCAGACATTTAAAAAAGGAATCATTGCAACTTCAGATCCAGCCAAAGGCTAAAAACAGTCCCCTTGGATCCTCAAAAGGTCAACAGAAAAATACGCAGGACGGGTAGAATCCAACAGCTCAGAGCCAGTTTGGGAGCTTGTTAGCAGCAGCAGAACCTCGAGGGTCTCATGACGCGGAGCATCAGTCCACGGCGCAACTCCTTTTGTGTTGCTCATACTGGCCTGTCCTGTCCCGTCCCTCTACAAGGACCAGGGCAGCATGAACTCGTACGATGGCAGTGGTGTACAATGCGTGGCGTCAAAATTCTTCATGTGCTTGTGCGCCTGTAACACAGAGAGTGGTAGCCGTGAACACAGGGGTTCTCAACCTTCCCTTTTAACCTTCTCATGTTAAAGGCGTGTTCCAGAGGGTCCGTGGGATTCAAGTATTTTTGTGCGCGTAAAAATGACCCACAGCATTAACTTGTGTTTCACTCGCTCTTGGAACTTGCTGCCAATGCTGAACAAGGGGGCATTAAATTAAGAATTTATCTGTATCTGGTATTTATTGCATGCACTTGCAACAATTTCCTCCTATTCTTCATCATTTATCTTGCTCTTGCTAACTTAGTTGTGATTTTGGGGAGTGTTATTGAAGTTGGTAGACTGTCAACGACCAGATACTGTCACCTTGACAAGACAGCAGACCAATGGCCATAAGCCTCTGTTGTCAGGCAGCAGTTTCCATAACAGACCCAGGGAGACAGTGGTGTAGTGGAAATAGCACTGGAATAGTAATGACGAGGCCCAGGCTAACGCTCTGGGGACATGGGTTCAAATCCCACCACGGCAGCTGGTGGAATTTAAATTCAATTAATAAATCTGAAATATAAAGCTAGACCATGACAACTATCAACCAATGTTATAAAAACCCACCTAGTTCACTAATGATCTTTAGGGAAGGAAATCTGCCCTCCTTACCGGGTCTGGCCTGCACGTGACTCCAGAGCCACAATAACTGCCCTCTGAAATGGTCTAGCAAACCACTCAGTTCAAGGGCAATTAGGGATGGGCAACAAATGCTGGTCTTGCCAGAGACACCCACATCCCATGAAAGAATATATTTTTAAAAAGTCATTCAGCAATGTTCCTATAGCAGCTACAGGAATTTATTATCTGTGGCCAACTCCTTGAAACCGTCTCGCTGACCCCTGCATCAACATACTAGCTCGGAACCCCATGGCATGGCTCTTGGATCTAGAGCACTTTTATCAATTTTTTTAAAAAACTGCTTAACTGGTTTCCCTCCCCCCCCCTCATTAAACAGCTCAAAGTTTCAAAGTGGGTACAGCTATCAGGAAAGATTGAACACACTGAGGCTGTTTTCTTTAGAAACAAGAATACTGATAAGTATGAAATTATGAATCCGTTTGATAGGGTAGACTCAAGGAAAATATTGGCACTTGTGGGGGAGTGCAAAATTAGAGGGTCATAAATCTAAGAGAGTCACTGACAATCCAATAAGGAATTCAGGATAAACTTCATTTCTCAGAATGTGGCTAGAATAAGGAACTTGCTACTGCATGGAACGCTTGAGGCAATTAGCATAGATGCATTTATGGATAAGCTAGAAGCTAAGTGCGTGAGGGAGAAAAGAATAGATGGATATGTACATGGGGAGAGATGAAGTAGGGAGAGAGAGAAGGCTCAAATGGACACTAGTAGGGGCATGTTGGGTTGAATGGCCTGTTTCTGCACTATAATATTTCATGTAAAACGTGCCCTTTAGCACAAGTCTGGAAGGATGGAATGCACAATTATCCAGTCGAGGAAAAGAGAGTTTTCTGTTTCCAATGCCCCTTGTCTGACTTAGCTCTGATTTTAAGCTTCTTCCCCTCCTGTGCTGCATCTGCTTCAGTTGTGTCAGTGTCACAGGCTGATTTCCGTATTCCACCAACATTCATACGGGGAGGTCCAGCTAAACCAGGCATGACCTGCTGAGATGATAGTCCTGATAGTGAAAACTTAAGAAATGGAAATAATTTAAAGATGGGTCTGTGACTATTTCCTTTGGCAGCTTGTTCCATTGTGGGATTGTCCCTGGGAAGATTGTTGCTACACTGTCTTGGTCTTTCTAGTTTGTGTGGAAGGTCAGCTCGTGTTTTGCCAGTGCCGGAGGGCACCAGGTACTTGTTTCACTGGTCCATTCCATATTTTATGGAACACGCTCCCTCTATTTTCTCCCTCCTTTGCTGTAGTGATCCCCAGTCCAAATCTTTGATCCAGGACGTGACGCTGCTGGATTTCCCATACTGATTTGGGCTACCCTGCACTGCTGACCCTAATCCATTAACTGCTTTAAACACCTCGATCAGATCACCTCTTTCAGCAGCTGACATAGGAACCATAAGAAGCGACTTGCAACAGTACTGGGCTTCCTCAGCTCCGGCGCTTGGTCACTCACCAGGAACATCGCCAGCTGTCTTCTTCCTTCTGTCGTCATGTCTTCCCCTAAGAGCAAAAAAAAAAAAATTTTTTAAATAAAAGCATCAAGAAGATAGCGAGACCAACACAGATTTAAAAAAAAAACCCTCAGGTTCCCCAATGGCTTTAGGAGTAAACAATATGGCTGCACCAAGTCACCACCTTGCCCCCCCCACCCCCTCTCCAACCCCGCTCACCCCCACACCAGGACCACCCCAGGTTCAATCCCTGGCTCTGTGCCAAGCTGGCTGAGCTCCATCGGGACAACCCTTGGACAATTTGGTCAGATTCAGCGCTCCTGGGTCAATGGAGTTTAAAAAACCTTCACCTTCAATCTCTCCAACCCCAATCCATTCTGCAACACTGCACAGGGGCACAAGTGGAGGAGGAACACTGGAGAGGGTGCACTGACTAAGTACAGCAGGTACACGCTGAGAAATTGCGCATTTGGACGATTTTTAAGCCAAGTGGCCACTCGGACATTTTCACATTAAGAGCCCATTCCTGCATTTGAAATAAATGCTGTGCGTCCGAGTGTGAGAAAGCCAGCGTTAACATTCCCATTTAAAAGCAGAGAGAGGCTTGCATTTATTTATCACCTTTCAGGACCTCAGGATGTCCCAAAGCAGGTTCCTTTTTGAACTGTAGTCACAGTTGTAATGTAGCAAAATAGCCCACACTCCAGTTTAGGAGCTGATCAAAGATGCAGAAAAGATTTACTAGAATGGTGCCATCAGTAAAGACTGAACAGGCTCTTTCCTCAAGAAAAAAAGATGCTGAGCGAGTGACCTAATCAATGTCTTTTTTTCTTTATTCTTTCATGGGACATGGGCATCACTCGACACCATCCAGGACAAAGCAGCCCTCCTTGATTGGCACCACACCCACAAACATTCACTCCCTCCACCACAGTGTGTAGCACAGTGTGTACCATCTACAAGATGCACTGCAGGCATTCACCAAGGCTCCTTCAACAGCACCTTACAAACCCACGACCACTACCATCTAGAAGGGTAAGGGCAGCAGACACATGGGAACACCACCACCTGGAAGTTCCCCTCCAAGCCACTCACCATCCTGACTTGGAAATATATCACCGTTCCTTCACTGTCGCTGGGTCAAAATCCTGGAACTCCCTCCCTAACAAAACTGTGGGTGTACCTACACCACATGGACAAAATCCTGGAACTCCCTCCCTAACAGCACTGTGGGTGTACCTACACCACACGGACAAAATCCTGGAACTCCCTCCCTAACAGCACTGTGGGTGTACCCACACCACACGGACAAAATCCTGGAACTCCCTCCCTAACAGCACTGTGGGTGTACCTACACCACATGGACAAAATCCTGGAACTCCCTCCCTAACAGCACTGTGGGTGTACCTACACCACATGGACAAAATCCTGGAACTCCCTCCCTAACAAAACTGTGGGTGTACCTACACCACATGGACTGCAGCGGCTCAAGAAGGCAGCTCACCACCACCTTCTCAAGGGCAGCTCGGGACGGGCAATAAATGCTGGAACAGCCAGCGAAGCCCACATCCCGTGAATGAATTTTTAAAAATTGAGGAGAAACTTCTTTAGCCAGTAAGTGATGAGAAGATGGATCTCGCTATCATGTGGTGTGCCTCAGGCAAACAGCACATGTGCAATTGAAGGGAAAGCTGGATAAAAAGAGAAGACTTGCATTGATCCAACTCCATTCACAGCTGAATGTCCCAAAGCGTTTTATAGCCAATAATTTGGGGAGAGGGTGGTGTGGTGGTAATGTCACTGGGCGAGTAATCCAGAGGCCCAGGCTAATGCTCTGGAGACATGGGTTCAAATCCTATGATGGCAACTAGTGGAATTTAAATTCAGTTAATAAATTTGGAATATAAAGCTAATCTCAGTAATGGCAACTTGTAAAAACCAATCTGGTCCTTTAGGGAATGAAATCTTCCATCCTTCCCCGGTCTGGCCTACATTTGACTCCATATCCACAGCAATATCGTTGACTCTTAACTGCCCTCTGTAATAACCTAGTAAACTACTCAGTTCAAGGGCAATTAGGGATGGGCAACAAGTGCTGGCCTTGCCAGTGACACCCACATCCAAAGAAAGAATAAATAGATTCAGTAAATCGGTTATCACTTGGGCTTGCAATGTAGCTCACTTATACTTGCTAGAAGCTACATAAATTCACACGCAGGGCCCTGTCCTCTGTAAACAAAAAGAACAGCTGCCTTTTCAACTAACCAGCAGTGGGGGCAGCGGTTCCCTGGGGCATTCCCCATGGCAATGCCTCAACCAGAGTTGACTTGTCTGGTTTGAATTTAAACAAAACCTTGGGGATAAATGTTGCCTGCTGCATTCTCCATGGCGACACCTAGACTAATCAGAGTCCACTTGCCAACCAATCAGCACCCTTTTTAGGTTGGATAAATTGCTGTTCCCTTTGAAATTTGGCATTCTTGTGATTCTGTCCTGATGAGTCCAAGATGGGAATCTTCGACAGCTTGTCTCTTTTTACAGCAATAATGAAGTACTTCTGAAAGGCAGTCCACACTGTTGTAATGCAGGAATGAAGCACACGAGGGGAGGTGGGAATATAAGGTTATGCTGATAGGATGGGATGACATCAGGTGGAAGGAGGCTCATGTGGAGCATAAAAAGCCAGCAAAGGCCAGATGGGCCAAATGGCCCTGATCCTGTGCTGTAAATGCTGTAATGGTTTCAGACGCTGCACTCACCGACGGTCCAGGGGAACTCTCCTCCATGCTCCAATTTGTAGGACTGCAGAACGGAGGTGCACCAGTCGTCGTCCACCTCGTAACGACTGTAGAGAGCGGCTGCCAAGCAAAACACGGAAATCCAAATGAGAAGCAAACCAGCAGTTTCACACACTTGAGACCCAGTCTCCGAAAAACCCCTGCGTTTATACAGCACCTTCCAAACCAAAGCACTTTACAGCCAATGAGTCACTTTCCGAAGCATGAGTTGTTGGTGCAACACAGGAGACCCAGAAGCCAACACGCGCACACAGCAAGATCCCACAAACAGCATGGAGAAATGACCAGATCATCTGTTTGGGGGATAAATGTTGGTTTCAGGACAGTTGCTCTTCTCTTAGTCACCTCCAGACCCTATCGCCCTCCAGGATATCTGACAATTCTGGACTCTCAAGCATCCCTGATGTTTAATCATCCCACCATTGGTGACCATGCCTTCAGCTTTCTGGGTCCCAAGCTCTGCAATTCCCTCCCTATGTACCTCTGCCTCTCTACCTTGCTTTCCTCCTTTAAGACACAACTTGACTAAGTTTTTGATCACTTGGCATAATATCTTACGTGGCTTGGTGTCATATTATGTTTAATAACGCTCCTGTGAAGAGCCTTGGGATGTTGTATTACATCAAAGGCACTGTATTAATACAAGTTGCTGCTGCTGTTGTTCTTGGGAGCAGCTTTAACATTCCCTTGAGGTGGCATCAGGATTCTAACGTTTCATCCAAAAGACGGCATTTGTGGCAGTGCAGCACTCCCATCACACTGCACTGGGGGTGTTAGGAACATAGGACTTAATAGCAGGAGTAGGCCATTCAGCCCTTCAAGGCTCTGCTCCCCCCATTCAGGTTGAGATCATGGCTGATCTGGTTGTGGTCTCAACTCTACTTTGCTGACTGTCCGTTGAACCTTTTGAATAAAGGGGAACCTGTAGATGTGGTGTACTTGGATTTCCAGAGTACTACGGAATGCTAGTCAGGAATACGTGCTCCTGTCTCTGGAGTGGGACTCAACCCACAAGCTTCAGACTCAGTACAAGTAGTTTAGCTGAGATAGCTCATTTGAAACAGGACATGGCTAACAGTTTGCCTCAAAACCCAGAGTGATGGGAGGGATAGGGGCTGGGGATTTGTTTAAAAAAAAAATCAATTTTGCTCCTGGGCACAACTGGATCTCAGGTCCCTGGTGCCAGCAGTGAGAGGGGAGGAGGCGTTCCTGCATCATCTCTATTCTGCTGCTGCTGACAGAGGTTCTCATACCCAGCCATGCCACGTATAGCCTGTCCTCAGCCTGTTGTCAATGCATTTCGGAGCTGGCCAAGAGATGTGCAAAGGGAGCTTAAGCACAGCAAGAGTTTCAGATCTGCCAGCCCTCACAAACAGGCACCTTGTCCTCATTACCTTACTGCCCTTGAGACAACATAGTGGGGCTGAAGGAACCCGATACCTCAAACCCCAGCACCATGGAGCCGTGCTCAGTTAAGCTGAGATAATGCACGGGAAGACCACCACCTCCAAACTACGCTTCAAGTCACTCACCATCCTGACTTGGAAATATATCACCTTTCCTTCACTGTCGCTGGGTCAAAATCCTGGAATTCCCTCCCTAACAGCACTGTGGGTGTACCTACACCACACGGACAAAATCCTGGAACTCCCTCCCTAACAGCACTGTGGGTGTACCTACACCACATGGACAAAATCCTGGAACTCCCTCCCTAACAGCACTGTGGGTGTACCTACACCACATGGACAAAATCCTGGAACTCCCTCCCTAACAGCGCTGTGGTTGTACCTACACCACACGGACAAAATCCCGGAACTCCCTCCCTAACAGCGCTGTGGGTGTACCTACACCACATGGACAAAATCCTGGAACTTCCTCCCTAACAGCACTGTGGGTGTACCTACACCACATGGACAAAATCCTGGAACTCCCTCCCTAACAGCACTGTGGGTGTACCTACACCACATGGACAAAATCCTGGAACTCCCTCCCTAACAGCACTGTGGGTGTACCTACACCACATGGATAAAATCCTGGAACTCCCTCCCTAACAGCACTGTGGGTGTACCTACACCACATGGATAAAATCCTGGAACTCCCTCCCTAACAGCACTGTGGGTGTACCTACACCACATGGACAAAATGCTGGAACTCCCTCCCTAACAGCACTGTGGGTGTACCTACACCACACGGACAAAATCCTGGAACTCCCTCCCTAACAGCACTGTGGGTGTACCTACACCACATGATCTAAAGCGGTTCAAGAAGGCAGCTCACCCCCACCTTCTCAAGGGCAACTAGGGATGGGCAATAAATGCATGGCCCAGTCAGCGAAGCCCACATCCTGTGAACGAATCAATTGACACCCACTGGTCTTGCAGCTCTGGGTCTTCCCTGCCTTACAGAATGGCGATGTCCAGAAGGAGGCCATTCAGTCCATCATTCCTGCACTGGTTCTTTGAAAGGATAACCCAATTAATTCCACCCCTATCCCTTTTCTCCATGACTTTGCAAATCTTTCCCTTTCAAATATTTATCCAACTAACCCGTTGAAAGTTATTGTTGAACCTGATCATTCCAGATCATAGCAACTCGCAGTGAAATTCTATTTTGTCCTCATCTCGCCTCTAGTTCTTTTAACAACTACCTCAATAATGTGTCCTTATCTAACAAGCTAAAATTAGACAAAGATAACACATTTTTTTGGCAAGAGTTGAGTCATAAACCCACGCAACCCAAACGAAAAGCTCCCCTCTCCCAACAGAAGGGTGGACAGCAGGTTAACTCTCACTACAGGTAATAATGTGAACTTAGCTTACTTTCCTGGAGAGGGTTCGAGGCACTCAGCCACTCTCGAACTACTCGGACTCCTTCCTCTGCCATCACCTTGGGGTACCTGGTATTGCAATTAAAAAGGTTTAAACTATGTCAGTATGTAACGGTTAATGCAGTGCACTGTTCAAATTCAATTCAACAATTGATATTGTACCTTCATTACAAAGAGTATTACCCATTGACCACATTACACCTTCATTACAGGGAGAATTTCCTGGCCGACCACATTGCATCTTCGTTACAGGGAGAAAATCACACACTGATCTACATTACACCTTCATTACAGGGAGATTATCACCCACTGACCCATATTACATCCCTATTACCAACAGCTGTTACTCACCGATGGACATTGTGCTTTTTACAGGGGAACTTTAATCCACTGACCCACTTGTAATTCTACTGATCAACTCTCCTACATTCAAGTCTAAATCGTTTATATATACCACAAACAGCAAGGGACCCAACACTGGTCCCTGTAGAACCCCAATGGACACAGGCATCCAGTCACAAAAACACCCCACTGACCATCAACCTCTGCTTCCTGCCATTCAGCCAATTCTGGATCCAATTTGCCAAATTGCCTTGGACCCCATTGGTTCTTACCCATGTGGGACCTAACCAAAAGCCTTGCTGAAGTCCAAGTAGGCTACGTCAAATGCATTGCCCTCATATACACAACTAGTCACCTCTTTGAAAAATTCAATCAAATTGATCAGACATGACCTCCCCTTAACAAAACCATGCTGACTGTCCTTGATTAATCCCTGCCTCTCCAAGTGTAGATTAATTCTGTCCCTCAGAATTGCTTCCAATAGTTTCCCCACCACTGACTGGCCTGTAGTTCCCTGATTTAACCCTTCCTCCCTTCTTGAGTAACGGTACCACATTGGCTGTCCTCCAGTCCTCTGGCACCTCTCCTGTGGCCAGAGTTATTGAAAATTTTTGCCAGCGCCCCTGCTATCTCCACCCATGCCTCACTTAACACCCTGAGATACATTTCATCCAAGCCTGGAGATTTATCTACTTTTAAGCCTGCCAGACCACTTAGAACCTCCTCCCTTTCCATGCTAATTTCTTTAATTATATCACAGTCCTTCAGCCTGATTTCCATACCCACATCGTTCCTCTCACTTGTGAACACCGACACAAAGTATTCATTTAGAACCCTACCTATGTCTTCCGACTCCACACACAAATTACCATTATGGTCCTTAATGGGCCCTACTCTTTCCCTAGTTATCCTCTTGCTCTTAACGTACTTGTAAAATAACTTTGGATTTTCCTTTATTTTACCTGCCAATGTTATTACATGCCCCCTTTTACTCTCCTAGTTTCCTTTTTATGCTCCCCCCTACACATTCTATATTCCTCTAGGGCTTCTGCTGTTTTGAGCCCTTGGTATCTGCCATAAGCCTCCCTTTTTCTCTTTATCCAATCCTGTAAATCTCTCGACATCCAGGGTTCCCTGGATTTGTTGGTCCCACCCTTTATCGTTACTGGAATATATTTGCCCTGTACCCTCCCTATTTCCTTCTTGAATCAGTCCCACTGCTCTGACACAGATTTACCTAAAAGTAGCTTTTCCCAGTCCACACTGGCCAAATTATATCTGATCTTATTGAAATCGGCCTTCCCCCAATTTAGAACTCTGATTTCTGGCCCATCCTTGTCCTTTTCCATAACAACCTTGAATCTAACCTTGAATCTATCATCACTATCTGCAAAATGCTCTCCCACTGATGCCTCTACCACTTGCCCCGCTTCATTCCCTAAAATTAAGTCCAGGACCACCCCCTCTCTTGTAGGACCTCCTACGTACTGGCTTAAAAAGCTCTCCTGGATGCATTTTAAGAATTGCACTTCCTCTAAACCTATCACACTATGACTAACCCAGTTAATGTTGGGGAAGTTGAAATCCCCCACTATTACTACCCTATTATTTTTATACTTCTCTGAAATTTGCCTATGTATCTGCTCCTCTATTTCTCTTTGACTGTTTGGGGGCCTATAGTACACACCCAGCAATGTGTTTGCTCCTTTTTTGTTTTTCAGTTCTACCCATATGGATTCATTTGAGGAGCCTTCTAAGATGTCATCTGTCCTTACTGCTGTAATTGATTCCTTGATCAATACTGCGATACCCCCTCCTCCTTACCTCCTTCCCTGTCTCGCCTGAAGACCCTATATCCTGGAATATTCAGCTGCCAATCCTGCCTTTCTCTCAACCATGTCTCGGTGACAGCAATGACATGATACTTCCATGTGTTAATTTGTGCCCTCAACTCATCTACCTTATTCATCAGACTGCTTACATTAAAATAAATACCATCCAACCTTGCCAAACTCCATGTGCCTTAACTGGCCTACAATTTCTATGCCTTCCAGGCTCACTTGCTCTCTTTTCCAATTTTGGCTGTGCATCTCCCCTTGCTAAACCTCCTCTCAGGATCCCACCCCCCCTGCCAAATTAGTATAAACCCTCCCCAACAGCACTAGCAAACCCCCCCATCCCAGTTCATGTGCAACCCATCCGTCTTGTCCAGGTCCCACCGCCCCCAGAAACGGTCCTATTGTCCCAGAAACCTAAAGCCTTCCCTCCTGCACCATCTCTCCAGTCACGCATTCATCTGGACTAACCTCCTATTTCTATACTCACTAGCGCGTGGCACCGGAAGTAATCCAAAGATTACTACCTTTGAGGTTCTGTTTTTTAATCTGCTTCCTAGCTCCCTAAATTCTGCTTGCAGGACCTCATCCCTCTTTCTACTTATGTTGTTAGTACCAATATGTACCACGATCTCTGTCTGTTTGCCCTCCCCCTTCAGAATGTCCTGCAGCCGTTGAGTGACACCCTTGACCCTGGCACCAGGAAGGCAACATGGCATCCTGGAGTCATGTCCACGGCCGCAGAAATGCCTGTCTGTTCCTCTTACTATCGAGTCTCCTACCACCATTGCTCTTCCCCTCTTTTTCCTCCCCCCCACTGTGCAGCTGAGCCACTCACAGTGCCGTGAGTGTGGCTGCACTCCCCAGAGGAACCGTCACTCTCACCGTTTTCCAACACAGAAAAACGGTTCTCGAGCGAGCGTGGTTTTGGTTTTGGATTGAAGGCGGCGCAGGTTGAATAATTTTGTGTCTGGCTGTTCCGTGGGTAATTTGCTGGAGCTGAGGTGCAGAATTGCAACGAGGAAACTGTACAAGTGTCATTGCACCACCCTGTTCGACACCAGACGTGACTACATTGGGACCCCTGGTGGTTCTGTCGGTGAGGATTATGGCTTGCCTGTCATCGTGGAGTAGGTGGAGGATCGTGACAAGTTTCTGAGGGCAGCCGAGTTTTGGCAGCCATGAGCCTTTGCGGTTGACAGAATCAATGGCTTTTGGGAGCCTCCTCTCGATGAAGGCAGACGTAGACAGTGAAATTCACCATCGCCTCCAATGTACCGACTCAGTCTTCGACTGGCTGAGGAAAAGAGTATTTGAGGACCAGGATCTCAAGCCCAAGACTAAAGCCATGGTTTACCGGGCAGCAGTGACCACTGCGCTCCTACATGCTTCAGAGAGTTGGACAACCTACGGCAGGCACCTCACTGGAGAAGTGCCAACAACGGGGCCTTTACAAGATCCTCCAAATCCGTTGGTGAGAAACATGGTCCAACAACCAACCTGTCCAGCCTTGAGGCGCGAGTGACTCAAAACCAGCTCCGCTGGGTAGGGCAGGTGGTTCAAATGCCTGACACCAGACACCTGAAGAAACTGCTCCACTCACAACTCGGCCATGACAGGAAACTCCCAGGAGGGCAGGGAAACATTTTAGGGATGTCCTCAAAGCATCCCTGGAGAGGTCGGACATCCTTGCCGACTCACGGGAGACCCTGGCGCGTGACCGACCAAAACGGAGAAGGTTCATTCGGGAAGGCACCGAACACGTTGGCGGAGTTGGTCGGGAATACGCAGAGGAGAAGTCGAAGCGCAGGGGAGAGCGCACAAACCTCCAAGCACCTCATCTGCCCGACCCTTCATGCACCGCCTGCCCTGCATGCGGCAGAGTCTACAGATCACGCATTGGATTGGTCAGCCATCTCAGAACCCATCGAACCAGAGTGGAAGCGAGTCATCCTCGATCCCGAGAGACTGCCTCAGGAGGAGGAGGAGGAGGAGGAAGAGGAAGAGGAGGGGGAGATTTACAGCTCATGCCTGCCATCTAAAGTTAGCAGCGTGCTACTGCAATTACAGAACACCACTGGCCAGATAGGGAACTCGTGTTAATTTTACCGAGTGCAGGACAAGACATGAATAGCAGCATAGAAGATACACTATATTCTCCAGCATCTTTCGAACAGTTGATGCTGCCAGCAACTCTAATACCACACAGCAGGTGCTGCAATTCTTAATACTCAGAGTGGTGACCAATTGGAGAGGTGAAATCTTTACTCCTTTGTGAGTCACAACCGGACTACTAATTTCTAAATAAAATAGTTCATCCAAGATATTTAAATCCAGTAGGGAATTAAGGAGAAACTTCCTTACCAGAGATAGCTCTGAATGTGGAACTCGCTACCTAACACACAGTGCGGCTGAGATGAGTAATATGGATGCATTTAAGGAGAAGCTTGATAAGTACATGCGGGAGGAAGGAACAGAAGGATATACTAATGGAGCGCAGTGAAGTAGAGTGGGAGGAGGCTCCTGCGGAGCACGACCACCAGCATGGACCAGATGGGCCGAGTGGCCTGTTTTTGAGCTGTACATTGTATGTATTTCTATGCAACTTGCATGGAGATAAAAATGTGTGGGGAGTGTGTGTGGGGGAGGGTGGAGAAAGGGGGAAGAGAGAGGATTAATGAGCCATCCCAATGGTTTAGCTGGTACAGACATAACCTCCAGCTCAGCCTACAGCTGGGTTCAGCCAGGGCTGAGGGAGGAGGAGAAAGTCCGCCAGCTTGCTATCCAGTGACCCCCTGTTGAAGCACACACACAGGTGCATATTGGACGAGTCGAGCGTCGGGCCCAGGTAGCGTTGGTTGTCATGGTCAAACAGCTGCCAATGCTCGCTATTTAGTCTTGTGTGTAAACAGCCACCATTGAGTGAGTGAGTGAGGCATCAGTGGGGGAAACCCAGGCATTGGAACAATCGTGCCTGCAGGGGGGTGGTGGGGTGGGAATGAAAACAGAAACGGGTCAATAGCTAAGGGAGAAAATGCCAAACGCCGGTCCGTTACCTGAACTGGAGGAGCTTCAGGAGAAGGTCATTGCCACGGTTCGACATGATATCTTCTGGAACCCTGAGAAGAACAGGATAGAAAAGACAGCTGGTAAAGGCGCTAGATAAAGACAGTTGTTGTCTTCCCGATTCCCATTTCTCCCAGGTTATTCCCAAGGATTGGGCGAGACCGGAAATGTCATGTGAACACCGCCTCCTCCAAGTCAGTCACATACCACCCAGACTTGGACTGATACCCCATGGTCCTTCCTCAGCGCTGGGAACTCCCGACTTAAACAGCACCTTCACCACACGGGCTACAGCAGTTCAAGAAGGCAGCCCACCGCCATCTTCTGAAGGGATGGACAATAAATGCTGCACTGCCAGCAATGCCCACACCCTGAGTATGAATTTAAACAAAAGGTGTTTTGTTCTGGTCCTTCTCTGTTGATCTGTTTTTGCCAAAGCTTTTTGACCTGCACTCCTCAGAACAAATGCAAGAATGCCAAATTTCAATCTATACTACAGGAGAAAAGGGTGCTGATTGGTTGGCAAGTCAGCTCTGATTGGCCACGGAGAAAGCAATGGGGAATTATGGGCTCCCCAAGCTCCCGGGTAATTCTAAAAAGGCACAAGGCTTCAACATATTCCTTTTGTTTGCAGAGAACAGGTCCCTGCGTAGGTTGCTTCTAGCAGGCATAAATGAATCAGGTTACCAGCTCGATTGATGATCTTAAATTGGCTGTTCGTGTAGTTGTTAGCGCACTCAGGATTCACAGAATTGTTACAGTGCAGGAGGAGGCCATTCAGCCCATCACGTCTGCAGCCGCTCTCCGAATGAGCATTATGACCTAGTGCCATGCTCCTGCCTTTTCCCCATAACCCTGCACATGGTTTCTATTTAAATAATCATTCAAAACCCTCTTGAATGCCTCGGTCGAACATGCCTCCACCACACTTCCAGACCCGAACCACTCGCTGTGTGAAAAAGCTTTTTCTCACCTTGCATTTGCTTCTTTTGCAAGTCACTTTAAATCTGTGCCCTCTCGCTCTCGATCCTTTTACGAGCAGGAACAGCTTCTCCCTATGTACTCTGTCCAGCCCTCTCACGATTTTGAACACCTCTGCCAAATCTCCTCGTAGCCTTCTCCTCTCCAAGGAGAACAGTCCCAACCTCTCCAATGTATCTTCTTAATTGAAGTTTCTCATCCCTGGAGCCATTCTTGTAAACCTCTACTGCACTCTCTCCAATGCGTTCCTATAGTGTGGCACCCAAAGCTGTGCACAATATTCCAGCTTGTTAGTTTCGTTTTGGAGTTTGAGCAGGTAGCACTTGTTACCCAATTCTCAGTTGTCCCCGAGGAGATTGGGGTTGGGGGGGGGCGGGGAGGCGATGTTTATTGAATTGTTTTCAGAACTGCCTAGGTCACAGGACCGCCTCACTAAGAGCATTTCACCTAGTGTGATTCTGGACACATGTACTGGTTCCCTTACCTGAAGGGCATTAGTCAACCAGGAGGTATTTTAGTGACCAGCGGGCAGGTGATATAATTGGCACATTTGGCTCAGTGTATCAAGACATCCTGAGCCATATAAATCAGGAGCTCGCCAATATGTGCTGAGTCAGCAGATCACAACCCGCACAGCAGTTGGAGCATTAGAATTAGCCTTCAGTGTCTCAGAGCAGGGAGGCTGAGGGGGGTAAAATCAGCCAGGGTTTCCTGGGAGGGGTTGCTGCATGGCGGTCACTGCTCATGCCAGACTGTTTTTGTTTTAACAGAGCGAGTGGTAATGACTTGGGACTCACTGCTTATGAGGGGCGGTGGAAGACGAGACAACGGACGATGTCTGAATGAAAATGAACGGGCGCTTAAGCAAAATACACTTGCAGTGCGACAGGGATGGAGCAGGCGAATGGGACAGTCTGGGTTGCTCCATGGAGAGCCAGCATGGACTCGATGGGCCGACTGGCCTCCTCGTGTTCCATAATGCTTCTAAGCAGCATAAATAAACCGCCCCAGCCTTTCCGGTTGCACTTTCAGCCTTCGGGGCCCTGAGCTCGGGAATTTCTCGCTTGAATCCCTCTACTCCTTTACCTCCTCCAGTTCTACAGGTCTCCCTGTGACCTCTGCAGTTCTGACCTCTTGGGCATGATGGGATTTCCTTCATCGGCGACCGTTCTCTTCAGCCGCCTGGGCCCTCAGCTCTGGAATCCCCTCCCCAAACCTCTCCGCCTCCCTCTTCCTCTCTCTCTCTCTCTCTCTCTCACTTTCTCTCCTCTAAGACGCTCCTTAAAACCTCCCTCCTTGACCAAGCTTTTAGCCTCCCTTCCTGATACCTCCTTATGGGGCTCAGTGACAATTGCTCCTGTGAAGCACTTTTGGGACGTTTTACTATGTCCAAGGGCAAGTTGCCATTTGCCGATAATGACATGATTTAACCCGGGACAAATTCAGCAAGTTTCACTTTGATAACTGAGGGAGTCACCAAGACCTGCTGGCCAGGTCTGAGAAACAGTCCAGGACCCACTTGACTGCGCCACACTGGCCACACCCACACAGTCATTTACTGCTTTCCGAGGATTCAGTGTTTATTTTGAAATTGAGAGACGAACGCACTGAGATCCTCTCTTTACCGATTCAACACTTCACACTCAGACTCGCCGGTGCCGTTTTGGGGTCTGGTCGCTCACTCACAGCCAAACCTTCACTTCCCCACTCCCCTCATGTCACTCAGCAACCAGATGGAGCAGTTACTTGCTCACACCACCTGGTGACAGCACGATTCACCCAACAGCTCTGGGCTGAGCTTGACAGAATTCCACACGGAGCGTAGGAGGCCATTCAGCCCATCGTGTCCATGTCAGTTCTTGGTCCAATTAACCCCAATCCTCTGCGCTCCTTCCCCTATCGCTCTGCAAATTTCATCCCTTCAAGTAATAGCAATAGGTTTTAGGGCTGGATTGTACATGTCTGCTTGGACCCCAAAATATCAATGGCAGACCAGCCATTGGTAGATAAACACATGAGCGGGAATGGAATAGAAGGATGTGTTGATGAGGTTAGATGATGAAGTTTGGGGGGGCAGCTCGAACGGAGCATAAAAATCAACTTGAAGCTGTTGGGTCAAATTTCTGTGCTGACACTATGACTAATGTTTATCTAATTCCCTTTCGAAGTTACTATTAAATCTGCTTTCACATAAAAACTTACAGCGTGAAACAAAATTCTCCTGGTTAATTTCAGCTTCAAGCTGTGCTCTCTGGTTACTCTCCTCTCTACCAGTAGGAACAGTTTCTCCTTATTTACTCCATCAAAGCTCTTCATAATTTTGAACACTTCTGTTTAAACCTCCCCCTAACCTCCTCTGCTCCAAGGAGAAAAGCCCCAGCCTCTCCACATAAAGGGATTTCCTCATCCCTGGTTTGCAATGTGTACAGTTCACTTGCAGAGAACTGTTTTGCAGGGGGAGACACACAGCACCATGGAATGGCTGGGTGTGTGTCTGTTGGCCCTTCCTCCTCCCTTCCCTCTCTCATATTTGAGCTGCGCTACTGTGACCACAAACTTGAGGTCACGTAAAACTCTGCTGCCCGTGTGTGAACTCGCACGGAGTCCCGCTCCCTTATCACCCCTGTGCTCGCTGAACCACGCTGGCTCGCAGTCAAGCATTGCCTCGATTATAAAATTCTCGCCCATGTTTTCAACTAACTTGGTGGCCTCACCACCCCCCTATCTCTGTAATCTCCTCCACCCCTCACAACCCCCTGAGATAGCTGAGCTCCTCTAACGGTGGCCTCTTATGCATTGTTAACTTCAATTGCTCCACCATCAGTGGCTATGCCTTCAGCTGTCTGGGCCCCGAGCTCCTGGAATTCCCTCCCTAAACCTCTCTGCCTCGCTCTCCTCCTTAAAGCCTCCCTCTGTGACTGAGCGTTTGGGTCACCTGAACCCATATCTCCTTAAGTAGCTCGGTGTCCCACTTTGTTTTGTAATGCTCCTGTGAAGCTCCTTGGGATGCTTCATTACATTAAAGGCGCCTGCATAAGTTGTTGCTGTGCTATTACTGTGTCCATTTCTGGGTGCTGCAACTCAGGGTGGATATACCGGCCATAGAGGGCGAGCAGCACCGGTTCCCCAGGTCAACACAACTCAATGAATAGGCGCTCTTATTAAATTAGGTCAGCACTTCATGCCAAGGAACATTGCACTTATTTATTCAGCTGTTGCTAAGTACCCGGGGTATTTTTTTTAACAAAGGGTTAAATCATGAGGACAGGATGCACACACAAGATTTGTATTCCCATGAGCATAAGGTATTATTTTATGCTCATCCTACAAATGGGGAAATGGTGTTTTCTTTTGCGTTTAAAGCACAGGTTGATGACACCCAACTCTGTCAATGGTAACCCCCAGGATGTTGATAGTGGGTGATTCAGCGCTGGAAATACCACTGAACGTCAAGGGGCGATGGTTAGCTTCTCTCCTGTTGGAGATGGTCATTGCCTGGCATTTGTGTGGCGTGAATGTTACTTGCCACTTGTCAGTCCAAGCCTGGATATTGTCCAGGTCTTGCTGCATTTGGACATGGGCTGCTTCAGTTGGTGGTCATGCCTCCAGATGAGTGGATCTGATCGGAGATACAACAGGCAACAAACTTGCCCATGCATAACTTGAGGGCTGGTGAGAGCGGCGGGGTGTGTGTGTGTGTGTGTGTGTGCGCGCGCGCGCGCGCGCATGCGTGCGTGCGCGTGTGTGTGTATGTGTGTTTGTGTGGTGGTGGTGGATAAAAGGGCCTTCACAGGCAGTAGGTGCCTTGCAGGCAATCCCAAGAGTGCATTCTACTTACGTGGTAGTGATGATCTCGTCCTTTGTTCGCCTAATCAGTAATACGGGTCCTTGATACCTTTAAAAAAAAGTGAGAAACTTCAAATAACTGGACAGATCAGTAACCTCACTTAGAACGATTCACAATTTACACACATATGCAAATGACAGAGCTTTCGTTAATAATCCTGATTTGGCCGCAGCTCAATTTTAAAACTCTCATCCCGTTTTACAAATTCCTGCACTGTCTCGCCCTCCTACCCTATCTCTGAAACCTCGTCCGGCTGCACACAACACATAGATCTCCGCGCACCTCCACTTCTGGTCTCACAAGCATCTCCAATTTTCATCGTTGCACCCACTGGTGCCAGTGCCTTCAGCTGCCTAGGCTCTAAGCGCTGGAAGCCCCTCTTTGCCCCTCTCCACCTCTCTCTCTCTCCTCCTTTAAGATGCTCCTTGAGAGAGGCAAAATTCAACACCAGCCACACATGGACATACTGGAACGGATGAAAAAATCTTGATAAAAGAGGCAGGTTTTAAGGAGCGTCTTAAAGGAGAAGATGGAGACGACGAAAGGTTTAGGGAGGGACTTACTGAGGAGCTTGGAGCCTAGGCGGTTAAAGGCATGGCTGCCAGTGGTGGTGCAGTACGTTACAGACAATAACTAAATGCTCATGTCACCAGCAACAACAGCAGCAGTCTAGACAGACAACGTCTCTCTGACTTTACTGGACTATCACACAATGCCACGTGTTAGCGAGGAGCAGCAGAAAGGCTGACCAAAGCCTTGGATAATACTGCGCAAAGCTCCACACGGAGCTGACCGATGGCTTGCGGTGGTAGGGGAGTCGCTGGCGGGACCTGTAACTCAGGCTGACTCACTTGCACAGCTGGTCGGCATTGTTGAGGTTCAAGTAGTCCCGGACCGTTCGCGTGACGAGACCCTCTGACAACGACATAAGGTGGGAGGAGAGAGAGAGAGAGAGAGAAAGTTAGAGACCAAGATCATCAAGGTCACTACAGCCTAACACACAACAGAAGGAGTTTCAATCGACAACACACCAGAAGGCGACAGGGGGACTTTGCCATCGATATTATCCCCATTCGGGCAGAGCATACAAATTATAACATGAATACATTAAAGCAAAAGTCCTTGAACAACACATTAATTCTAAGAAAGACCAAAATGGTCAGACATCAGCTGTGGAGAGAAACAGAGTTAACATTTCAGCTCGAGTGACTTTTTTTCATTTCTAATGAAAGGCCATCGACCTGAAACGTTAACTCTGGTTCTCTCCCCACAGATGCTGCCAGACATGGTGAGTTTATTCCAACAGTTTTTGTTTTTGCTTCAGGTTTCCAGCACCCACAGTGCTCGGCTTTTGTATCAGTGTTGCGCTCCTTCTAATCACGTGAAGATTTTACTGCAGTTGGACTGCAGCTGACTAAGTTGTGCTGTGCAGTGACTTCAAGTCACATGAGGATCCGGCAGAAAACAATTTAGAGATCTCGTTCCACTCAAAAGGCAACAGGGGAATATGCAAATATCAATATTCATAATGTCTCACACCTTACGCACAAACACACCCACAGGCTTTCAACTGAAGTTGAATTATTTGATTCTCCTTGCTGCCATAGGGTTCAAACACCAGGAATCCCCTCGAGTGAGAGAGAGAGATAGCTACAATAGGCTGAAGTCTAAACTAGATAATTACCACGTACCCAAATATAAATGATTGGCTTCTTCCTCGAGCTGCACTCCTGACCCTCCTCCTGCCTTTCATTAAGGGCCAGCAATTTAAAATACAGCGTGTATTGTATCATAGAAAGTTTACAGCACGCCAAGAGGCCACTTGGCCCATCGTGTTTGTGCTGGCCGAAAAAAGCGCCACCCAGTCCAATCCCACTTCCCAGCATTTGGTCTGTAACCTGCAGGTTACAGCATTTGGGATGCACATCCAGACACCATTTAAATGAGTTGAGGGTTTCTGCCTCTACTCCCCTTTCAGGCAGTGAGTTCCAGACCCCCACAACCCTCTGGGTGAAAAATGTTTCCTTATCTTCCCTTTTATGCTTCTACCAATCATTTGAAATCAGTGCCCCTTAGTCACTGACCTCTCTGCTAAGGTAAATAGGCCCTTCCCATCCACTCTATCCAGGCCGCTCATAATTTTGTGCATCTCAATCAAATCTCCCCTCAGCCTCCTCTGTTCCAAGGAGAACAACCCACAGCCTCTCCAATCTTTCCTCATAGCTGCAATTTTCCAGTCCTGGAGACATCCTCGTAAATCTCCCCTGTATCCTTTCTAATGCAATTACACCCTTTCTCTAATGAGGTGACCAGAACTGCACGCCGTACTCAAGTTGTGGCCTAACTAATGTTTTACATAGTTCCGGCATAACCTCCCTGCTCTTATATGCTACACCTCGGCTAATAAATGAAAGGGTTCCATCTGCCTTCTTAACTGCCTGATCAGCCTGTCCTGTTATTTTGTTGATAATATTCATGGTAGGAAGAAAGATAGAAAGGTGGTGAATGTGACTTGTGCATGAATTTGATTATAGTGAGGTGATCTCTCCATGACACTGTCAAGACCAAAGGTACATCTCCCTTCCTGTAAGTGCCTTGCTACTCATTGTCCACAACATTTTTGTCCATATCTAGCTTTCCCTCCGCCTTCAATTTTTTTGTCACCTTACCCCTCCCTCCTCATGATTTCTATCCAATCTAGTAGCGGGGGTGAGTGGGGTTAAAGGCTACTTACTGCAGCTCTCCGGCATGACCTTCAGCGCCAGCGGTACAAGGTCATCAAAGGAAGCATCCAAGACGAGGGCACTGATCTCTGGATAGGTCATCATTGCCCAGGTAGCTGGAAAAGGCATTGTCAAATGTAACAACTATATGCAGTAAACAATAAAAGGATTGAACCAACAGGTGGTTTAGGTTTTTTATCCCCCCTTGCTCTGGACGCTACTGAGCAGGAGGACACAGGAGAAAAGACTTTCTTGTACCCGCACCCTGGCCCACTGAAGTGTCGTAAAGCAGTGAACACAGGAAAATCCAATGAGGGTAAGGACCTAGGTTAAGATGCCAGCTGTTGTTAATATTGGACATGTCACAACCCTGAGTGAAACCTGGCTTGGTAGATCCTAACTTTGCTTTTTTTTTAGAAACCATGGAGGTCAGTCACTGAACACATTCACAAGAGTCTGCCAGTATACAGTTAACACCAAGAATAAAACGCTTGTTAAGCAAGGAAAAATGAAATATATTACACTAGATATATACAGAAAACGATTCAAACTCTCACGAATCCTTATATCCCAGCAACCCTTACAGACACAAAACCTCAGTGAAGATTTACCACTGTCTCAACACCAAGGTTTCTTGCTTGGGTTAGCTCAGTTTCAAACAGTTTTCTTCCGATGGGCTATTGGATGCTTTTCTTCACCTGAGATACCCAAAAATCACAATCTAAACTCACTATTACTTCAACTTCAGAATAAACACATGCATTTCCTAAACTCAGTTCCCTAGCATGCTTGCAGGATTTCTTATTAAACAGATTAGACCTTCTGCCTGCACACTCTCTGGTATACACACACTAACTGACCGCCCATTTGTGTTTCCCTATCTCTGCGTGTCTCTGGGTCCCGATGGATCGGCAACACCACAGTTTTTTTCTACTCTTTTTTTAAACTTCTGTTATGACCAATGCAGTTGGTGAAGCGGAGTTATTTAAAAATCCCAGAGGGAAACTTTAAACAACTGTCATACGCTATCATTTTAAGTGTTATGTTTGAGATGTGATTCTAAATTCAGGAATCAGACCATCAGTTCTTGAGGTTTTACAGTAAACTAATTGAAACATTTGATTAATTTACACAGGTTAAAAATATGGATAACACATGGCTGCAAATTATGACTATCATAACTTTTAACAAATTCCCAAACTAATCTCCATTAAGGCAACAACAACCCATAGACTTAACCAAAACACCAGGCAAAGCATTTTCACCTTACAAATTCAGAATGAGGTTCTTTCCACTGTGGAGCCAATGAGGCTTGTTGCTACCTCTTGATCTTACACTGCCTCTGCTCTGCACACCCGAAAACTACTGAAGTTATACCTACCAGCACCAATTGAATGTTAATCCTCATTGTACCAACAACCTCTGAACTAAACCTCTCTAACAATAAAACCCCTTTCATTGTACCAATTTTATTAATAATATAAACATATTGCTTGGTAGCTGCTAGAAAAGTGTCAATTTTCACCCCACTTCTTGAATGCCCTTACATATCAAAACGAGTACAAATCAAAGCACCCAGACTAGCTGGCTTTAATCCAATTAAGACACACCCACAGACTAAACCTCTATTTTAAAAGAAAAATATTTTCCAAAATATTTTATACATTAATAGCTTCATGACACTTCACTAAACTACTAACCCCTTCTCTTCACTTCAAGAGTTGTACAACCTCAGTAAATATGCAGGTATACAAACAGGGCCCCAGGCTTCATGGCACCCAACTCACAGAAACCTCGAAATGAAACTAAAATCAGGATTCACCTTTCTTCATGCCCAAAGACAAAATATACATTGTTCCCAACACCTGTCCTTAACTCCTAAAGCTGGGAAAATCGAGCTCTAGCTCCATTAAAAAGAAAATGAGATGAAGAACGAGCCGGGAAGCAGGTGCATTTCCAAAGCCTCCTTCACAGCTACAGAGCCTTACGGTCAATGAACTGCTTTTGAATAGTGGTCAGTGCTGTCATGAACGAAACTTGGCAGCCAATTAGTGCACAGGCAGCTCCCACGAACAGCAATCTGCTTTCCTTTTCAGCAAACTTGCTTAAGGGATAAATATTGACCAGGCCACCAGGGAGAACTGCCCAGCTCTTAAGCTGAAACAGGGCCCTGCGCACGCACACTTTCCGGTCGGGGTCCCTGGAGCTTGGTCAGGAGCAGCAAGGAGGGGAAAGGTTGGAGGAGTGGACAGTACCTGTGAAACCGCCAATGGACCAGGCGTAGATGATGATGTCCTCAATCTGGAAGTTAAGGTGATGGATGGCATACTGCACCACCACATCCATGGCATTAGCCTCGTTCTGGGGGAAAGGAACACCCTACGGAGTCAAACATACACAGGAGTCAATAGCGGTGGCATGACCACCACTTGAATAAAACCTCACCTGCATGAGTCTCAATTACCAACAAAAAATTGCATTTATGCAGCACATTCGATACAGTAGAGCAAGTCAAGACACTTCACAGAAGTGACTATCAAAACATAATTTGGCCCTGAGCCACATAAGGAGATTGTAAGGCAGGTCACCAATAGGTTGGTCAAAGAGGTGGACTTGAGGAGCGTCTTAAAGGGGGCGAGAGAGAGGGGGAGAGAGAGAGAGAAATAGACAGAGACAGAGGAAAGAGATAGAGAGAGAGAGAGAGAGAAAGGCAGAGAGAGAGAGAGAGAGAGAGACAGGCAGAGAGAGAGAGAGAGACAGGCAGAGAGAGAGAGAGAGAGACAGGCAGAGAGAGAGAGAGACAGGCAGAGAGAGAGAGAGACAGGCAGAGAGAGAGAGAGACAGGCAGGCAGAGAGAGAGAGAGAAAGGCAGAGAGAGAGAGAGAGACAGGCAGAGAGCGAGAGAGAGACAGGCAGAGAGAGAGAGAGACAGGCAGAGAGAGAGAGAGAGACAGGCACAGAGAGAGAGAGAGAAAGGCAGAGAGAGAGAGAGAGAAAGGCAGAGAGAGAGAGAGAGACAGGCAGAGAGAGAGAGAGAGACAGGCAGAGAGCGAGAGACAGAGAGACAGGCAGAGAGAGACAGAGAGAGAGACGGAAAGAGTGAGAGAGTGACGGAGAGGGAGAGAGTGACGGAGAGAGAGAGTGACGGAGAAAGAGAGAGTGACGGAGAGAGATTGACGGAAAGAGAGAGTGAGTGACGGAGAGAGAGAGTGACGGAGAGAGAGAGAGTGACGGAGAGAGTGAGTGACGGAGAGAGAGAGTGACGGAGAGAGAGAGAGTGACGGAGAGAGAGTGTGACGGAGAGAGAGTGTGACGGAGAGAGAGTGTGACGGAGAGAGAGTGTGACGGAGAGAGAGTGTGACGGAGAGAGAGTGTGACGGAGAGAGAGTGAGTGACGGAGAGAGAGTGTGATGGGGAGAGAGACAGGGAGAGAGAGACAGGGAGAGAGAGTGACAGAGAGAGAGAGCGACGGGGAGAGAGAGAGCGACGGGGAGAGAGCGAGCGACGGGGAGAGAGCGAGCGACGGGGAGAGAGAGAGCGACGGGGAGAGAGAGAGCGACGGGGAGAGAGCGATGGGGAGAGAGAGAGCGACGGGGAGAGAGAGAGCGACGGGGAGAGAGAGAGCGACGGGGAGAGAGAGAGCGACGGGGAGAGAGAGAGCGACGGGGAGAGAGACAGGGAGAGAGAGTGACAGAGAGAGAGAGCGACGGGGAGAGAGAGAGCGACGGGGAGAGAGCGAGCGACGGGGAGAGAGAGAGCGACGGGGAGAGAGAGAGCGACGGGGAGAGAGCGATGGGGAGAGAGAGAGCGACGGGGAGAGAGAGAGCGACGGGGAGAGAGAGAGCGACGGGGAGAGAGACAGGGAGAGAGAGTGACAGAGAGAGAGAGCGACGGGGAGAGAGAGAGCGACGGAGAGAGAGCGATGGGGAGAGAGAGAGCGACGGGGAGAGAGAGAGCGACAGGGAGAGAGTGATGGAGAGAGAGTGACAGAGAGCGAGTGAGAGAGCGAGTGACAGAGAGCGAGTGAGAGAGCGAGTGACAGAGAGCGAGTGAGAGAGCGAGTGACAAGAGAGCGAGTGACAGAGAGCGAGTGAGAGAGCGAGTGACAGAGAGCGAGTGACAGAGAGCGAGTGAGAGACCGAGTGACAGAGAGCGAGTGAGAGAGCGAGTGACAGAGAACGAGTGAGAGAGCGAGTGACAAGAGAGCGAGTGACAGAGAGCGAGTGAGAGAGCGAGTGACAGAGAGCGAGTGACAGAGAGCGAGTGAGAGAGCGAGTGACAAGAGAGCGAGTGACAGAGAGCGAGTGAGAGAGCGAGTGACAGAGAGCGAGTGACAGAGAGCGAGTGAGAGAGCGAGTGACAAGAGAGCGAGTGACAGAGAGCGAGTGACAGAGAGCGAGGGTGACGGGGAGAGTGTGTGATGGGGAGAGAGAGTGACGGAGAGAGAGAGAGTGACGGAGAGACAGAGAGTGACAGAGAGAGATTGACGGAGAGAGAGAGTGTGACGGAGAGAGAGAGAGAGAGAGAGTGACAGAGAGAGAGAGTGACGGAGAGAGAGAGAGTGACGGAGAGAGAGAGAGAGAGAGTGACGGAGAGAGAGAGAGTGACGGAGAGAGAGAGAGTGACGGAGAGAGAGAGAGTGACAGAGATTGACGGAGAGAGAGAGAGAGTGACAGAGAGAGAGAGTGACAGAGAGAGATTGACGGAGAGAGAGAGAGAGAGAGAGAGTGACGGAGAGAGGGAGAGTGACGGAGAGAGAGTGACGGAGAGAGAGAGAGAGTGACAAAGAGAGAGAGTGACAGAGAGAGAGTGACGGAGAGAGAGTGAGTGACGGAGAGAGAGAGTGATGGAGAGAGAGTGTGACGGAGAGAGAGTGTGATGGAGAGAGAGAGTGACGGAGAGAGAGTGTGATGGAGAGAGAGTGTGACGGAGAGAGAGTGTGATGGAGAGAGAGAGTGACGGAGAGAGAGTGAGTGATGGAGAAAGAAAGTGACGGAGAAAGAGTGACGGAGAGAGAGAGTGACAGAGAGAGAGAGAGAGTGACAGAGAGAGAGAGAGAGTGACAGAGAGAGAGAGGGTGACGGAGAGAGAGGGTGACGGAGAGAGAGAGAGTGACAGAGAGAGAGAGTGACGGAGAGAGAGTGTGACGGAGAGAGAGAGAGTGATGGAGAGAGAGAGTGATGGAGAGAGAGTGTGACGGAGAGAGAGTGTGACGGAGAGAGAGTGTGACGGAGAGAGAGTGTGACGGAGAGAGAGTGTGATGGAGAGAGAGAGTGACGGAGAGAGAGTGAGTGATGGAGAAAGAAAGTGACGGAGAAAGAGTGACGGAGAGAGAGAGAGTGACAGAGAGAGAGAGAATGACAGAGAGAGAGAGAGTGATGGAGAGAGAGAGTGATGGAGAGAGAGAGTGACGGAGAGAGAGAGTGACGGAGAGAGAGTGTGATGGAGAAAGAAAGTGACGGAGAAAGAGTGACGGAGAGAGAGAGAGTGACAGAGAGAGAGAGAGTGACAGAGAGAGAGTGACGGAGAGAGAGGGAGGCGGAGTGAGTGGGAGGCGGAGTGAGAGGGAGGTGGAGAGAGAGGGAGGCGGAGAGAGAGGGAGGCGGAGAGAGAGGGAGGCGAGTGAGGGAGACGGAGGGAGGGAGACAGAGAGAGGGAGACGGAGGGATGGAGAGAGAGATGGAGAGAGAGGGAGACAGAGAGAGAAAAATAGAGAGAGACAGACAGAGATGGAGAAATTTAAGGAGGGCTTTTCAGAGCTCAAGGCCTAGGCAGCTGCAGACGTGGCCATCAACAGTAGGAAATTGTGGGTTCGCAAAAAGCCAGAATTGCTTTTGTCAGAGAGCGGGAGGGCAGGAAAAGGTTACAGGCGTTGTGGGAGAGGCCAAGTTCAGGAAGGGATTTGGAAACATGGACGTAAACTTTAAAATTAAGGCACTGGCAGATCGGGAGTGAACGTAGGTCAGTGAGCGAAGAGAGTGACCAGTAAAAAGGGCTTGATGTGAGTTCGGACACGGGGCAGCAGAGTTGTGGATGAGCGTAAGTTTATAGAGGGTGGAAGATGGAAAGCTAAGATAGCAATGGGGTAATCAGGTCCAGAGGTAACAATTTAGTATGAACATGGGACCAGCAGCAGGCCATTCAGCCCCTCATACCTGCACCGTCATTCAGAGGGATCATGTTTGATCTATATCTTAAGTCCATCCACAACCATGCCTCCATATCCTGTTGTGCCATGGTCTAGCAAAAATCTATTAATCTCAAGATTTTAAATTATGAATTGAGCTAGAATCTGCGACTCTTTGTGGGAAACAGTTGTGTCCTTACATATTAGTTGTTGGGGCCATGCCAGACACTGTCCCCCAGCTCCACCACCTCAGGGAGTGCGTGGGACAGTGGGTCAGACACTGTCCTTTCCCCCTGTGGGACCGGGTGGAACAGTGGGTCAGACACTGTCCTTTCCCCCTCTGGGACTGGGTGGGACAGTGGGTCAGACACTGTCCTTTCCCCCTCTGGGACTGGGTGGGACAGTGGGTCAATACCAGAGTGGTTTAAAGCCAGACTGGAACACTGAGGTTGAAATCTCCTTTTCTTACACTGCAGCTCGATTAGAACGTGTCCCTCATACAGAAGCAAAGATGGTGGAGTGTGGCGGGAGGGTGATGGTGCTGTGTCCAATGTTTGCCCTCTGCAGAGGCAAAGCTCTTTTCAAAAGGGCAGTGGAGACTCACATGTCACAGGAACTGGCCTTTCAGCCCCTCAAGCTGTTGCCCATTCCAATTAATTGCCGGTGGGTCAGTATCTTAATGCCTTCTACCAGCATCTGACAAATGCAATGTGGTAAGAGCCATAGGAGGTGGGAATGTTTTAAAAATCTCAGCCACTGGCCTGCAACATGCCTTGTTTGTCAACATCGGACTCAAGCCCACTGTCTATCCACTCACCGTACTTCCTGCAAAACCTGGGTGGTTCCAACCTAGAACCGAATACCCAGCTGCAAAGAATGAAAACAGGAGAGATCGTTAATTCAGGCAAAACTCATGGAATCATAATGCACAGGAGGAGGCCATTCCACCCATTGTGCCTGTACTGGCTCGTTGACAGAGCTATCGCGTTCCTCCCACTCCCCGACTATTTCCCCTCGTTTCTGCAATTCGTTTTCCCCTTTTCAATTATACAGCTAATTCTCTTTAGTAAATTAATACTGAACCTGCTTCCAGCGCCTACGTAAAAAAAATTCTCATCACCTCTCCACTCTCCACTGATTACCAACCCGCCTGTCAATGGGAAGGTTTATTCATAATCTTGACCGCCCTGATTAGCTCTCCCCCTCATATTCCCCACTGACAGGGGGAAAACCCCAGCTCTTCCAGTCTCTTCTATTCCAGTACATCTCCTCCCCAACTCAGGCGATCTTAAAACCAATAAAACTCTGGCTCAAAACGACCACCAATCTGGCCAGGAGAAGTCCGAGTGTGACCAGGAGGTATAATCAAGGCTGGGCTCCGGAGAGACACCCTGTCTGTGGTCAAGCCTGGAATGCTTAGTATTTGCAGGGAACTTGGAATTAGGAGGAACATTCAAGACAGCCAATTCTCTACTTTGCTTAAAGTTAACAACAACCTACATTTATATAGCACCTGTAGCTTAGTAAAACGCCTCATGACTCTTGACAGGAACATTATCAAACAGGACAGGGGGCTAAAGGCTTGGTCAAAATGGCTTTGAGGAGGAAAGAGAGGTCAAGAGATTTGGGGAGGGAATTCCAGAGCTTAGGGCTTTGGCAGCTGAAGGCATAGCCAACAATGGAGGACTGACTAAAACCAGGGATGCTCAAGAGGCCAGAATTAGATTGAACACAGATATCTCAGAGGTTAGTGTGGCTGGAGGAGGTTGCAGGGTCAGGGAGGGGAGAGGCCACGGGGGGATTATGAAACAAGGGCGAGAATTTTAAAATCAAGGTGTTGCTTGACCGGGAGCCAATGTAGGTCAGTAAGGACAGGGGGAATGGGAGTTGATGCAAGTTAGGGCAGGGACAGCAAAGTTTTGGATGATCTATAGGTTACGGAAGGTAGAATGTGGGAGGCCAGCTAGAAGTGCATTGGAATAGCCGAGTCTAAAGGTAACAGGCATGGATGAAGGTTTCAGTAGCTGATGAGCTGAGCTGGGGGAACAGGGTGTGGAATTGGGCAATGTTAACAGGCATTTAAATATAATTACTATTTTAGGGGGTGGGGGATGGGATCAAGGTCTATCTACAGCCCACCGCCCCCCCCATTTTAGCTCAACAGGTAGCACCATAGTCCGAGTCAATAGCCCCACGCCAGGCACTCAGAATCATGTCATAGAATCACAGAAGCAGATCATCTGACCCATCCTGGCTCTTCGCAAGGGCTATTCAATTAGTCCCACCTTTCGTAGGTTCCCTAAAAATTTATTGCCTTCCAAGTATTCATGCAATTCACATTTTTTTTAATTCTTTCACAGGATGTGGGTCTGGCTGGCAAGGCCAGCATTTGTTGCCCATCCCTAATTGCCCTAGAACTGAGTGGCTTCTTAGGCCATCTCAGAGGGTAGTTAACAATCACATTGCTGAAGTCACACGTAGGCCAGACCGGGTAAGAAGGGCAGATTTCCTTCCCTAAAGGACATTAGTGAACCAGATGGGTTTTTACGACCATCGATGATGGTTTCATGGTCACCGTTACTGGGACTAGTTTTCAATTCCAGAGCTTATTAATTGAATTTAAATTCCACCAGTCGCCGTGGTGTGATTTGAACCCGTCTCCCCAGAGCACTAGCCCGGGATTCTGGATTACTCGTCCAGTGACATTAAAACTATCTCCCCTCACTTTTGAGGGTAACTAGTGAATCTGCTTCCACCGCCCTTTCAGCCAGTGAATAACAATCTGAATCAGCAACCCAGAGAGATCGCCAGTCGCGTGTACCACCTTAGCCAAGACCCTTCTTCCCCTCAGGTGGATATATAAGTTCCCGCAACACGCTTTGGCAGAGAGCAGGTACAGTAGTGTTAGGCCTGAAGCTTCCTCAACACCACTCCAGCAGTGCACCCTGTCCCAACTTAATGTGCCAGCAGGACAATTTCGCCTCTTTCAAGTGAGGGGGGGGGGGGGTGCAAATTTAAAAGGTGCAGTAGCTTTCAGGCCCACATGGAGCATCTCCCAAACCCATTTCACACAAGGTGCTTTAAGGACTTTTGTTGAAAGCGTGCAATACCTTCCAGTGGGGTGCTGACACAGCCAACCTCGTAGAAGCCAGCGTTCCCCTCACAGCAGATCACCTGTCATTGATAAGAAGCACGTTAGTTATTGTGTGGCAGACCAACAGAAACACTCCGAAGGCCAATGCAATTCTTAGCTGCAGCCCGAGGGCCCATCTTCCCCTTTGGGAACTCCCAACACAGGAGGAGGCCCATCACAACAGTTTCCATAAAGAGCAACCCAATTAGTCCCACAATCAATGCTCTTTCCCCCATGGCTCTGCAAAACTTTCCCCTTTAAGAGCCTTGGTGAGTTGCTGCAGCACAGGTTGTAGATGGTACACATTGCTGCGTCGTGGTGAAGGGAGTGAATGCTGAAGGTGGTGGATGGGGTGCCAATCAAGCGGGGCTGCTTTAACCTGGATGGTGTCGAGCTTCTTGAGTGTTGTGGGAGCTGCACTCATCCAGGCAAGTGCAGAATATTCCATCACACCCCAGACTTGTGCCTTGTAGATGGTGGACAGGCTTTGGGGAGTCAGGAGGTGAGTTACTCTCCACAGGATTCCCAGCCTCTGACCTGTTCTTGTAGACACAGTATTTATATGGCTGGTCCAGTTCAGTTTCTGGTCAATGGTAACCCCCAAGATGTTGGCTGCCTGGAGTCACATGCAGGCCAGACCCAGCAAGGACGGTAGATATCCTTCCCTAAAGGGCATTCCTGAACCAGATGGGTTTGTACAACGACTGATGATAGTTTCATGGTCACCATTACTGAGACTAGCTTTCGATTCCAGGTTTATTAATTGAATTGAAATTCCACCAGGTGGGATTTGAACCCATATCCCCAGAGCATTGGCCTGGGCCAGTTACATTACCACTATGCCACCATTCCCCCCCACCCATCATCAATGGTGGAGGGAGTGAATTTCGAAGGTGGTGGGTGGGGTGGAATGGGTGTCGATCAAGTGGGTTGCTTTGTCCTGACTGTTGAGCTTCTGGAATGTTTATGGAGCTGCACTCATCCAGGCAAGTGGAGAGCATTCAATCACACTCTTGACCTGTGCTTTGTCGATGGTCCAGAATGGTTCTGAATGGTTTGAATACGGCATGTCTGGTCCTGAATGCTCAAGTACATGGTTTCGCCCATGGGAATCAGCCTGTAGCTCAGTGTGCTGCACTCACGCCTCCCAAGTCAGGTGGTCATAGGCAGGGTTCATTCTGGTTTTTGTTTGGAGTACGTGGACACATTTGTGGACACATGCTGCCCCTTTAAATTCTTGATGCACAGTTGAGCTGACTGGTGCGCAGATCCGCATGGGGACTTTCAGGTTGCTACAAGGCCACGCAGCTTAGGAGCAGCATTGGTGACGGGTCTGAGCTCCCACTCCAGGCTCTGGCTGTGCTCCCACTACTGGATATCTATAGGATTCCATGAGCAGTAAGCCGGCGGATTGGCTCACAATGCAGGGAGAGACCACAGTGGACTGGTGCGGGGGGAGTCTGTGGGGGGGGGGGGGGGGAACGAAGAGGAAGCAACTGTTTTTTATTTTTAAGCTTGCCTCACATTTTACAAATGGGATTTGAGGGCAGCCCACAGAACAGAGTGTCACATTAGATCAAGCGGCTCTCGGTCCACCCTGGCGGTGAGCTCAGCCCCGCAGTGCCTTACCAGCTTCTTCCCACGCTCGCTGTCCGCTGGCCTCCGGTCAACAAACACTGTGTCGATCTGGTTCCCATCGCAGGCGATCAGCTTGGCTCGTTTCCCTAGGTACTGAGAAAGGCAACAAGAAAATAATGGGGTATCACCTTTATCATTGACTCATACAGCACGGCGGGGGGGGGGGACCATTGGGCCCATCTTGCTGGTACTGGCTCTTTGGTAAAGCTAGCCAATTTGTGCCACTCCCTTAGTCTTCCTGCTCTAAGTATATGTCCAATTTCTTTTTGAAAGTTGCTATTCAATCTGCATGCACTGTCTTTTCAAGCAGTGCATTCCATGTCACAATAACTCACTGCGTAGAAAAAAAAATTCCTCTCTTTTTTTGCCAATTATCATAAATCTGTGCCCTCTGATTAATGACCCAACTACCACCCTTCACGAGTCATAGAATGGCTTTAGCACAGGGGGCCATTCAGCCTCTTGTGTCTATTTTGGCTCTCTGCAAGGTTAATTCACAAGTCCCACTACCCTGCCTTCTCCCCATAGCTCTGCAATTTCTTTTCCCTTCACATAATGATCAAACTCATTATTGAAAGCCTTGACTGAACCTGTTTCCACCACACTCTCATACAAACAAGGAGCAGGAGTAGGCCATGCTCTAGCACGTAATAAGATCATGGCTGATTTGAAATCTGCATCCCACCTACCCCCGATAACCTATCACCCCCTTGCCTATCAAAAATCCATCCACCTCTGCCTTAAAAATATTCAAAGACTCTGCTTCTGCCACCTTTGCAGGATAAGAGTTCCAAAGACTCACGACCCTTTGAGTGAAAAAATTTCTCCTCATCTCTGTCTTAAATGGGCGACCTCTTATTTTTAAACAGTGGCCCCTAGGTCTAGATTCTCGCACAAGAGGAAGCATCCTCTCTACATCCACCCTGTCAAGACCCCCAGCGGATACAAGCCTGGTCTGTCCAACCTTTCCTCATAAGACAACCCAGCCATTCCAGGTACTAGTCTGGTAAACCTTCCCTGAACTGCTTCCAACACATTTACATCCTTCATTAAATAAGGTGACCAAAACTGTACACAGTACTCCAAACGTGGTCTCGCCAATGCCTTGTACAACTGAGGCATAACCTCCCTACTTTTGTAATCAATTCCTCTCACAATAAATGATAACACTCTATTAGCTTTCCTAATTACCTGCTGTACTTGCATACTAGCCTTTTGTGATTCATGCACAAGTCACCCAGATCCCTCTGCACCTCAGAGCTCTGCAATCGCTCACCATTTAGATAATATGCTGCTATTTTATTCTTCCTACCAAAATGCACAATTTCACATTTTCCCACACTAAACTCCATCTGCCAGATCTTTGCCCACTCACTTAACCTATCTATATATGTTTGTTGCCTCCTTATGTCCTCTTCACAACTTACTTTCTTACCTATCTTTGTGTCATCTGTAAATTTGACAACCATCCCTTCAATCCCTTCATCCAAGTCATTTATATAAATTGTAAACAGTTGAGGTCCCAGCACTGATCCCTGTAGCACACCACTCGTTACATCTTGCCAATCTGAAACACTGTCTGCTTCCTGTCAGCCAGCCAATCTTCTATCCATGCCAATGTTACCCACTATGCCAAGAGCTTTTGTTTTCCACAATAACCTTTGATGTGGCACTTTATCAAATGCCTTCTGGAAATTTAAGTACAGTTTATCCACCGGTTTTGCTTTACCCACAGCACGTTACTTCCTCAAATAACTCTAATAAGTTGATTAAACACAATTCCCCTTTCACAAAACTATGTTGACTCTGCCTGATGACCTTGAACTTAACCAAGTGCCCTGCTATAACTTTTTTAATAACAGCTTCTAACATTTTCCCTATGACAGATGTTAGGCTAACTGGCCTGTAGTTTCCTGCTTTCTGTCTCCCTTCCTTTTTGAATAATGGAGTTACATTTGCCAACTTCCAATCTAATGGGACCTTCCCTGAATCTAAGAAGCTTTGGAAAATTAAAACCAATGCATCAACTATCTCACTAGACACTTCTTTTAAGACCCTAGGATGAAGTCCATCAGGACCCGGACTCTTGTCAGCCCGCAGCTCCAACAATTTATTCAGTACCACTTCTCTGGTGACTGTAATTTTCCTGACTTCCTTCCTCACTTCCATTTCCTGGTTTAGAGCTGCTTCTGGGATATTACTTGTATCCTCTTTAGTGAAAACTGATGCAAAATACCTGTTCAAATCATCTGCCATCTCCTTGTTTTGCACTAACAATTCTCCAGACTCACTTTCTATAGGACCAAAACTCAATTCGTTAACTCTTTTCTTTTTTAAATATTTATAAAAACTCTTAATATCTGTTTTTATATTTCTGGCTAGCAATCTCTTATACTCTAATTTTTCCCTCCTTATTAGTTTTTTAGTCATTCTTTGCTGTTCCTTATATTCTGTCCAGTCTTCTGGCCTTCTACCTATCTTTGCACAATTATATGCTTTCCTTTAAGTTTGATTCTATCTTTAACCTTCTAGTTAATGACAGATGGTGTGTCCTTCCCTTGAACATTTTCTTACTCGCTGGAATGTATCTATTATGTGCATTCTGAAATATCCCCTTAAATATTAGCCACCGCATCTCTGGCAACCTATCCCTTAACCTAATTTGCCAATTCACTTTCACCAGCTCAACTTTCATGCCTTCATAATTGCCCTTCTTTAAGTTTAAAAACGTAGTCTCGGACCCACTACTCTCTCCCTCAAACTGAATGTAAAATTCAACCATATTATGGTCGCTGCTGCCTAAGGATGCCTTCACTACGAGATCATTAATTACTCTGATCTCACTGTCTGCACTCTGGTTAGCTCCAGAACACGCTGTTCCATTAAACTATTCCAAAAATACTCAATGTACCTCATCTAGGCTATCTTTGCCCCCACCTGACTTTTCCAGTCTATATGTAAATTAAAATCTCCCATGATTATCACAGTGCCTTTCTGACAGGCTCCAATTATTTCTTCCTTTATGCTCAACCCTACCATGTGGTTACTGTTAGGGGGCCTGTACACAACCCCCACAGGCAGTGCATCCAGATCCTAACCACTCCACCACACTCTCAGGCCGTGCATTCCAGATCCTAACCACTCGATTGACCCTGTCTCCACCACACTCTCACACAGAGCATTCCAGACCCTAACCACTCAATTGACCCTGTCTCCACCACACTCTCAGACAGTGCATTCCAGATCCTAACCACTCAATTGACCCTGTCTCCACCACACTCTCAGACAGTGCATTCCAGACCCCAACCACTCGATTGACCCTGTCTCCACCACACTCTCAGACAATGCATTCCAGACCCTAACCACTCGATTGACCCTGTCTCCACCACACTCTCAGACAGTGCATTCCAGACCCTAACCACTTGATTGACCCTGTCTCCACCACACTCTCAGACAGTGCATTCCAGATCTTAACCACTCAATTGACCCTGTCTCCACCACAATCTCAGACAGTGCATTCCAGATCCTAACCACTCGATTGACCCTGTCTCCCCCACACTCTCAGAGTGTATTCCAGACCCTAACCACTTGATTGACCCTGTCTCCACCACACTCTCAGACAGTGCATTCCAGATCTTAACCACTCAATTGACCCTGTCTCCACCACGCTCTCAGACAGTGTGTTCCAGACCCTAACCACTCAACTGACCCTGTCTCCACCACACTCTCAGACAATGCATTCCAGATCCTAACCACTCACTGTGGAGTGTTTTGAAGGAAGAAAGTGACATGGGGAGGTTTAGGGAGGGTATTCCAGAGCTTGTGTCCCAGGCAACTGAAGGCACAGCCACCAATGGTGGAACAATCAAAATCGGGGATGGTGAAGAGGCCAGAGTTAGAGAAGCACAGATATCTCAGAGGGTTGTGGAGCTGGAGAAGATTATAGAGATGGGGTTTTGGTGGGGGGGGGGGGGGTTGCGGGCGGTGGTGGAGACAAGGCCATGGACGGATTTTTGAAAAAGCTTAAAATCAAGATGTTGCTTGACAGGGAACCAACGTACACCCTTTACTGTGTGCAGTACTATACCATTGGTTTATCTTAGTTGATTGTAGAGAGAAAAGAGCACCTTCCACAGCCCCAGAAAGTCCCATAGTGGTTTACAGCCAATTAAGTACCCTTTGAAGGGAAGTCACTGCAGTAATGTCAGGAAAATTTGGGAATTTGGGAATAGCAAACTCTCACAAACAGAAATGAGGTAATGAGCTGATAACTTTTTAAACAAACATTGATATTGGTTTGAGGAATAAGTATCAAACCAGGGTACCGGGCAGAATTTCTTTACTCATTTGTGAAAAGGTACTATGGGATCTTTTATGTCCGCCTGAGAGGGCAGGTGAAGCCTCAGTTTAACATCTCATCCTAAAGATGTCACATCTCCAACCGTGTGGCTCCCTGTAAGTACTGAACAGGGTGTGCCAGTCTGGTTTACGCGCACAAGCCTCTGAAGTGGGAATCTGAACCCACGACCTTCTGATTCGGAGGAAGGAGTGCTAACCACTCAGGTTGTAACCGGTCTAGGAGGAACACAAGCACCGCCGGCCTGACTCTTAATCTACCTTTACACTACCCGGGACAGCATCCGGAGTGATCGTTCTTACCTCCTCCATCAGACGCGCCTGTCCCTGCAGCAACATGGGCATGATGGCTTTCTGTAGCAGACAGACCGAGCCAGGGTACAGCATCCGTCGACCAAAAGAGTTGGCCATTAAGTAGCTGCAAAACCAATAAGTGGTCGGTTAATGGGATGTTATTGGTGGAGCTGATGGGGTGGGCAGTGGTGAAAAAAAATTGGTCCTAGCTGATTGATAGGGTATCGATCAATCTCAAGATTATTAGAACAGACAAGAAATAGTGGTGAAAGTTTAAAACAAGACACATGCAAGTGTGCACACAAGCAATGGACCAATGGAGAGGGTTTTTGAATTTCTTTTTAAATCGCCAAATGAAAAATAGGTGAATGGTATTCTATTCTATTCCAGAAAGCCGGTTGGTGAAGGATAGAATTAGACCTAAACTTTGCACACTTTCATAAGCATTTATTTACAGAGGTACACATTACAGGCATACATCTCCTAACCCAACCACCAAGTTTCAGTCTGTTCCTATTTCTTGGGGCACAAGCGAATCCCAAGTTAACGCCTGCCACTTGCATGCAATTAAGCATTAACAAAAAGTGAACTGACCGCCTGATTTTTCAACAAAAGATAATCAGGTGAAATGTAGAACTCACTGTCAAATTAATGCTGCCTCCATTCACCATCGCCCCCATCATGTTGTGTTTTGCACCCACTGTGGGGGGGGAGTGGTTTTTTGTTAGTCTGATACCAAAACTGACACAGTACAGATATCAGGAAAGATTAATAGGCTGCGACTCTTTTCTCTAGATGAGGGAAGACTGAGAAGTGATTTAATACAGACCTTTAAAATTGTGAAAGGTTTCTTCAATAGGGTAGACATACAGAAGATGTTTCCGCTTGTAGGGAACAGCAAACTAGGTGCCATGAATATAGTCACTACTAAATCCAGTAGGGAATTCAGGGTATTCTTCTTTATTCAAAGGGTGGTGAGAATGTGGAACTCGCTACCAATGGAGTACTAGAGGCGCATATCAGAGGTACATTTAAAAGGGAGCGAGGTAAGTACATGAGGAAGGAAGGAACAGAAGATGATGGGGGTTAGACAAAACAGGGTGGGAGGAGGAGGGTCGTATGAAGCATAGACAATGGTTGTAGGCTCTAAAAGCTGCGATTGCTCTTCTTCAACCGGAGGTGAAGAGCGACATTTAACACGAGTGTTCAAAATGATGAGGGCTTTTGACAGGCGATAGGGAGAAACCATTTCCACATTCAGGAAGGTAAGCAGAAAAATGAACATAAGAAATAGGAGCAGGAGTAAGCCATACGGCTCCTCAAGTCTACTCCACCACTGAATACGATTATGGCTGATTTTTGACCGTAACTCCACATTCCTACCCTATTGCCATTTCCCTCCGTTCCCTCAGAATCCAAAAATCTATGTCTATCCTGACTGTATTCACTGACAGAATATCCACTATCTGGGGCAGAGAATTCCAAAGATTCACAATCCTCTGAGGGAAGAAATTTCTCTCCTCAGTCCCCTTATTCTGTGACCCATACCCTACACTCCCCAGCCAGGGGAAACATCCTTCTAACAACTACCCTGTCAAGCACCCTCAGAATTGTCTCTGTTTCAATGAGATCACTTCTCATTCTTCTAAATGCTAAGAACATTGGGCAATTAGGGTTAGGCAATAAATGCTGGCCTACGTCCACATGCCACAAAAGAATTTTAAAAATTACTATCTATATGAATGACTCGGATAAAGAGACCAACTGTATTGCAACCAAATTTGCTGACAGTACAGAAATAGGTAGGAAAGTAAGTTGTGAGGAGGACATAAAGACTCCGCAAAGAGATATCGATAGGTTAAATGAGTGGGCAAAATTGTGGCAGATGGAGTATATTGTGGGAAATTGTGAGGTTGTCCACTTTAACGGGAAGAAGAGAAACAAATTATTATTTAAATGGACAGAGACTGCAGAACGCAGCAGTACAGAGAGATCTGGGTGCCTCTGTGCAGTACAGAGAGGACCTGGGTGTCCTTGTACGTGAATCACAAAAGGTTAGCATGTGGGTACAGCAAGTAATTAGGAAGGCAAAGGGAATGTTGGCATTTATCACATGAGGCATGGAGTATAAAAGTAGGAAGTCTTGTTACAACTGCATGAGGCATTGGTGAGACCACACCTAGAGCGCTGTGAGCAGTTCTGGTCTCCTTACTTAAGGAGAGATATAATTACATTGGAAGCAGATCAGAAAAGTTTACTGGACTGATTCCTGGGATGGAGGGATGAATTATGAGGAAAGGTTGAACAGGTTGGTCCTGTACTCATTGGAGTTTAGAAGAATGAGAGGTGATCTTATTGATGTTTAGTGGATGCTTCCTCTCATGGGGGAATCTAAAACTGGGGGACACAGTTTTAAAAATAAGAGGTTTCTCATTTAAGATGGACATGACGAGGAATTTCTCTCAGGGTTGCTACTTTTTTGGCACTCTCTTCCCTGGAGAGCACTGGAGGCTGGGTCATTGAATATATTCAAGACAGATTTCTGAATGACAAGTGAGTCAAACATTATGGGGTGAGGGGGCAAGGTGGGGGAGGGGGTAATGCCAGGAGAAAAGTGGAGTTAACGGCACAATCGGGTGAGCCATGATATTATTGAATGGCGAGGCTGAAAGGCCTACTCCTGCTCCTTTTTCTAAATCTTTTTGGGTAAGGAAACTGAAACTGTGCAGAGTACTTAGGTGTGGTCTCACAAGGACTCTATATAATTGCAGCAAGACTTCCTTAAACTTGCATTATAATGCACGTGCAATAAAGGCCAACAGGCCATTTGCCTTCCTAACTGCTGGCTATAAATGGGCGACCCATCAATCCCAAACTGACGATCCTTGTTGCCACAGCACAAGGTTCAGCTCTCCACATTATTGGAAAGTTTCACCACAAGGAGAAAGCTAAAGGACTGAATCTTGGTCAAGGCACCAAGCTCTGGGGCCAATCACTTCATGGCAACAACAACCACTAGCATTTATATAGCACCTTAGCGAGATATTAGAACAGGCGAACAAATGCTTGGTCAAAGAGGTAGTTTTTAAGCAGTACGTTCAAGGAGGAGAACGAGGTTAATAGGCATAGAAAGGGAATTCCAAAGCTTAAGGGCCTAGACAGCAGAAGGCACAGCCTCTAACAGTGGAGCAAAGGAAATCGGGAAGGCGTAAGAGGCTGGAATTGGAAATCTGTAGGGCTGGGGGAGGTTACAGGGATAGGGAGGGGTAAGGCCAACGAGGGATTTGAAAACAAGGCTGAGAGTTTTAAAACGGAGGTGTGGCCAGACCAGGAACCGACGCAGGTCAGCGAGCACAGGGGTGATGGGTGAACGGGGCTTGGTGCAGGCAGCAGAGGTTTGGGTGAGCTCACGTTTACAGAGGGTGGAAGGGAGGTCGACCAGAGGAACATTTGAATAGTTGAGTCTGGGGCTACCAGAGACAAACAGAAGACAATGACCATGGAACAGACAGGCAGCGAGATATTCTCCTCCCTAACTAACAGTTGCATGTTTACGGTTCAGAACTGCACCCCATTGTTGAGTGAGCATAGATGATTAAGTGTTAACGGGTGTATTCAACTGAGGGGTGGGGGGGGGGGGGGGGCGGCGGCGGAGAAACATCACAGTCAGGCCCAATTCCCCACCCCCATGGCTAAACATGAATAAACGTTTCACAGAGAAGGGTTAATGGAAAAGGATAACACCCAGTCTAAACAAGAGCTGCACGATGAGAGAAATGTGAATTTGAGGAGAATACTCTTAACCAATCATGCATTTTCTTCAGAACGCTCAATGTGTGCCACAGGTTGAGGGGAAGGTTTGACTTAACATGGTAACGGAAGACCCAACTGACAGCTCTTATTGCGTTTTTGTTAACAATTTTAGCCAAAGCTGAGCTATTACTGCAGTTGGCTTAATCCACATTATTAGGGGTGAGATGAAGCCTGATTGGGAGAAGCTCACATGGAACAGAGGCAGAGAGGAACACAGACCCAGTTGGGCCAAACAGGCCAGTTGCTGGGCTGAAATATTTGATGCAATTTTGTGTAAAAGACGAAAATGCTATCGCTGAAGAGAGACATGTTGCCAAAGCTTTGCGTCTTGACTCATCAGGACAAACACAAGAACGTCAAATTTCAAACAATCACAATTTATAGTTGCTTGGTCGTGCAGAACCTGGGCAATGCTGTCGAAGATACTGATTACAGTCCAACTGCCGACCAGCCAGCGCTCTCTTCTCATGCAGTAAAAATTGTTGCTCCCTTTACTACTGGCGTACTTGCAAACTGTCCTGATGAGTGCAAGACGAAAAGCTTCGGCAACCTGTCTCTATTTTCGGCAATGTTCGAGTTCTGTGTGACCGAGCGACAGGTTGAAAGCGCTAGCGTTGAGCAACAGCAGACGTACCCGATAATCTGGCATGGGAACCTCAGAACTAGTCCAACAAAGCTGTCAGTTGTCCCTCTGTACTTGTGCTCCGGCTTCAGGAGAGGGACTCCGGCCTTGGTCGCCTTCGTCAATCGTCGGTCCTTCCTGGAACACGGAGAAAGGGAGACCATCAGCGGGCATCAAACTACAACTGACGGCAGGTTATCGAGTGCCCAGGAGCAGGAGGAGGCCATTCAGCCCCTCAAGACCATTCCACCATTCAGTTAGATTATGGCCGATCTGCATCTCCAAATCATTTAATCATCAAAAGTCTACCATTCTCAGTCTTAACATTTTCATTTGAGGCACGGCCTCCGGAGCTATTAAGAGGGGAGAGTTCCAGATTTAAGCAGATTTGAAGAAGCGCTTGCTGGACATCATCCCTGAGCAGCCTGGCTCTACTTTTAAGATTTTGCCCCTCCATAATTCTGGACTCCCTGAACCAGGGGGATTAGATTCTCTCCATCTGCTCTTTCAATTCCCTTAACCATCTTGTATACCTCAACTCGGTCATCACTTAATCTTTTGTACTCGAGGGAAAACAACCCTAGTCTATGTCACCTGTCCTCAAAGTGAGGGGCCATCATTACATGAGAACTGAAGAAATAGGAGGAGTAGGCCATTCGGCCCCTTAAGCCTGCTCTGCCATTTAATAAGATCACGGTCCATCAGATCGTAGCCTCCACACCACATTCCTGTCTGCCCCCCAATGACCCTTAGCTATCAAAAATCTGTCAAACTCAGCCTTGAATACATTCAATGATCCAGCCTCCACTGCTCTCTGGGATAGAGGGTTTCAAAAATTAATTGCCCTCTCAGTGAAGCAATTCCTTCTCATCTCCGTCTTAAATGGGAGACTCCACATTCTGAAACTGTGCTCCCTCGTTCTAGATTACCCCACAAGGGGAAATGTCCTCACCCAGTCCAGCTGTGCCTATTCCAGTTCTCATTTAACCATTGTACACCCTTAGCCAGGAATCTCTGGACAATGGTCAGGAGCACAATCCTTGGCTGGTTGTGCCCTATCCCCTAATCCAGGAGTCACAAGCCCAAGGACAGCGCAGTTACCAACTGGGTTTACCAACTGACCCATTGTTAGGGTGTCTGCTGCACATCTGTAAAGCTGCACTGCAACAGCTGGACAGCACTTCTGGATGAGACATTAAACCGAGAACCCCACCCCCTGCCCTCTCAGGTGGACATAAAAGGTCTGAGGGCCAGTATGTCAAACAGGAGTCAGGCGAGTTAACCTTAGTGTCCTGGGATTAATATTTATCCCTCAAAACAATATCACCAAAAAAATAGTTACTTTTGGCAGGTAAACCTCCTGCTTATCACCAGCTACTGCACACCATCTCCCTCGGCAGAGGAATCAGTGCTTCTCCATGTTGAACACCACTTGGTAGAAGCACCAAGGGTGGCAAGGGCACAGAATGTACTTGGGTGGGGGACTTCAACGTCCACCACCAGGAGTGGCTCGGTAGCACCATTACTGACCGAGCTGGCCGAGTCCTGAAGGACGTAGCTGCAAATTTGGTCCGCAGCAGCCGGAGAGCACAAGTGAGTGGGAAAATCACACTGGACCTCATCCTCATCAATCTACCTGCCACCGACACATCTGTCCACGACAGGGGTGACCACTGTGGAATTGAAGACCCTTCTTCACACTGAGGATGCACTGCATCATGTTGTGTGTCACTGCCACCTGGTTAAACAGGATGGATTCAGAACAGATCTAGCAGCACAAAACTGGGCATCCATGAGGCGCTGTGGGCCATCAGCAGCAGCAGAGTTGTATTCAACTATATAGCTGGTAACCTCATAGCCCAGCATATCCCTACCATTACACTCCAGACAAAGGTGGTGCAGTGAGGATTGTAGGGGAGCACGCCAGGATAGGTTTACCTAAAAATGAGGTGCTCACCTGGTGAGCATGTGCATGCTAAGCAGCAGAAGCAGCTTGTTACACACAGATTTAAACCACCCCACAACCAGCCAATCAGATCCAGTCACTAATGGTAGTGGCGGGCAATTAAACAACTAACGGGAGGAGGAGGCTCCACAGACATGCCATCCTCAATGATGGAGGGAGCCCAGTATGTCAGTGCAACAGAAGAACATAAGGAATACCAGCTACCTGGCCCCTAGAGCCTGCTCCACCATTCAATATGATTATGACTGATATGATTGTGGCCTTAACATCACTTTCCTTTCTGTCCCCCGCCCCACCCCACCATTAACCTTCAATTCCCTTGTAGATCAAATATCTGTCTAACTCGGCCTTGAATATATTCAATGGCCCAGCCTCCACTGCTCTCTGTAGTGGGGAATTCTAAAGACTAATAACCCTCTGCGAGAAGAAGTTTCTCCTCATCCTCGTCTTAAATGGGAGACCCCTCATTTTGAAACTCTGGCCCCTAGTTCTAGATTCATGAGGGGAAGCAGAAGCTTCTATGTTTCAATAAAATCACCTTTCATTCTACTAAGCTCTAATGAGCCTAGGCCCAACCTATCCAACCTTTCCTCATAAGACAACCCCATCATCCCAGGAATCTGCCCAGGGAACCTTCTCTGAACTGCCTGCAATGCAAGTATATCCCTCCTTAAATAAAGAGACAAAACTTTACATAGTACTCTAAATGTGGTCTCACCAATGCCCTAAACAGTTGTAGCAAGGCTTTGTTACTTTGACACTCCATTACCCCTTGCAATAAAGACCAATATTCCATCATTTGCAACCAGCTTCATCCGAGTGGATGATCCATCTCAGCCTCCTCCTGAGGTCCCTAGCATTATAGACGTCAGTCTTCAGACAATTCAATTCACTCCTCGTGTTATCAAGAAACAGCTGAAGGCAGTGCGTTCAGCAAAGGATATCGGCCTTGGCAACAACCTGTCCACAAACAGCAAGACAAGTCCAATCTAGACAATTACCACCCCATCAGTCTACACTCGATCATCCGCAAGGTTTTGGAAGGTGTTGTCGACAATGCTATCAAGTGCCACCTACTCAGCAATATTCTGCTCACTGATGCTCAGTTTGGCCATTCAGCTCCTGACCTCATTACAGTTTTAATCCAAACATGGACATAAAGAGCTGAACTCCCGATGTGAGGTGAGAATGACTGTTCTTGACATCAAGGCCGCATTTGACCGAGTGTGGCATCAAGAAGCCTTAGCAAAGCTGAGTCAATGGGAATCGGAGGATATCTCTCCACTGGTTGGAGTCATACCTAGCTCAAAGGAAGATGGTTGTGGTTGTTGGAGGTCAGTCATCTCAGCTCCAGGACATCACAGCAGGAGTTCCTCAGGATAGTATCCTCGGCCTAACCATCTTCAGCTGCTTTATCAATGACGTTCCTTCCATCATAAGGTCAGAAGTGGCTGATGATTGCTCAATGTTCAGCACCAATCTCGACTCCTCAGATACTGAAGCAGTCCATGTCCAAATGCAGCAAGACCTGGACAATATCCAGGCTTGGGCTGACAAGTGGCAAGTAACATTCAAGCCACACAAGTGCCAGGAAATGACCATCTCCAACAAGAGCGAATCCAACCATCTCCCCTTGACATTCAATGGCATTATTATCGCTGAATCCCCCACTATCAACATCCTGGGGGTTACCATTGACCAGAAACTAAACTGGGCTAGCCATATAAATACTGTGGCTACAAGAACAGGCCAGAGGTTGGCTACTATGTGCCGAGTAACTCACCTCCTGACTGGCCAAAGCCTGTCCACCATCTACAAGGCATCTACAGGAGTGTAATGGAATACTCTCCACTTGCCTGGATGAGTGCAGCTCCTACAACAAGTCAAGAAGCTCAACATCATCCAGGACAAAGCAACATGCTTGATTGGCACCCCATCAACAAACATTCACTCCCTCCACCACCACTGTGGCAGCAGTGTGTACTATTGACAAACTGCACTGACGTCCTCTACTATCTTGAAGGATAGTACTACTATCTACTATCTTAAAGGCAGCAGATGTATGGGAACACCACTATCTGGAAGTCCCCCTCCAAGCCACTCATCATCCTGAAGTGGAACTGTAGCACTGCTCTTTCAATGCTGCTGGGTCAAAATCCTGGAACACCTTCCCTCGCAGCTCTGCGGGTGTACCTACATCGCATGGACTGCAGTTCTAGAAGGCAGCTCCCCAGCATCTTCTCAAGGGCAATTAGGGCTGGGCAATAAATGCTAGCCTAGCCAGCCATGTTCACACCCCACAAATGCAACAGATCACAATGCTATTCTTGGGATCTTCCACAAATTCACTTTATCTGCTGTAAAACACTTTGGGATCTCCTGAAGCTGAGAAAGGTGTTGGGCATAAACACAAGTTCTTTCTTCCACTTACTGGCTGCTGACCTCGTTCCAGCTGAAATCTTCAGGCCAATGGTTAAACTCGAAGCTGTAAGCTGCCAACCTCTTCTGAAGAGACAAAGAAGAACACAGAACTCACTACCACAAGTAGTTGAGGCAAACAGCACAGATTCAGCTAAGAGGAAGTCAGAAATGTACACTTTTGGTCTCCTTACCCAAGGGAGGACATAGGAATGTTTGAACAGGAGGAGGACGTTCAGCCCCTTGAGCCTGTTCCCCTATTCAATGGGATCATGGTTCATCTGCGGCCTAATCCCACATACCCGGCTTTGTCCCACATCCCTTAATAGTTTTGGCTGATACATATCTTATCAATCTCGGATGTAAGATTAACAACTGACAGAGAACCAGCTGCTGTTACAAAAAAGCGTTCCAAACTCCTCCCACCCTTTGCATGTCGAAATGTTTCTCCACTAACTTCACCCCTGAAAGGCCGACTTTTAATTTTTTTAGGTTATGTCTCTGAGACCTGGATCTCTCCAACCAGCAGAGGTAGTTTCTCCCCATCTAACCTATCTGCTCCCCTTGAATATCTTGAAAACATGGGTCAATTAAAGAGATACTTGCCTGAGAGAGGGTGCAACAAAGGTTAGCTGGATTGATTCCTGGAATATGAGAATTGTCCTTTGAGAATAGATAATCTAGAACGGGCTTATGTCCTCTCAAAGAACGAGAGACCTGCTCAGTAAAGCATATAAAATTCTTTGAGGGTGACAGGATAGATGCTGAGAGGGCATTTCCCCATCGTGGAGAGTCCGGAACTAGTGTTCACAGTCTCATGGGCCACCAGTTCGGACTGAGATGAGGAGAAATTTCTACACCCAAAGGGCTGTGGATGCCCCATTGTTGACTACATCCATGGCCATGAGCAACAGGTTTTGGGGCACTATCAAGGGATAGGGCAGGAAAGTAGAAATGCGGGTAGAAGATCTGCTCCTTTTCCTTATATGCGCAGTGCAGAGACGGATAGAAGGGTACAGCGATGGGATGCAGCATAGTGGGGCGCCGCTTGTGTGTCAGCATCAAGCAATTAGGTGGAACGGCTTGCGTGCGTGCTGTCAATTCTGTGTAAGAGCAGCTGTTTCTCAACACAGTTGTGAAACACCAGGAAAAAAAGGCAGCAAAAAAAAAAACAGAGGCAACACACGGGTTCTACATTGTGCAATGCGTGACCAGCAGTGAGGCTTGATGGTGCTGGGAACATCTGCAGCTTCGAGCTTTCCTCACTGCTCTACCTTGTTTTCCGCCGTGTTATTTCTCTTCGTTTCTTCTAAAATGCTGATAAACTGCACGTAATCAGGATTGGTCCATCGTCCCATACCTACCCAGCAGTGGGGTGGGGGGTGGGGGAAGCAAACAAAAAAAAAACAACAGTTACAACAATGACTTGCGTTTATACGGCACCTTTAACATGGCAAAACATCCCAAGGTGCTTCAAAGAAGCAGTAATCAAACAAGCCACAGAAGGAGATATTAGCACAGGCGACCAAAAGCTTGGTCAAAGAGGTAGGTTTTGAGTAAGGAGCGTCTTAAAGGAAGAGAGGGATTTAGGGAGGGAATCCCTGGAGCTTAGGGCCGAGGCAGCTGTAGGCATGGACGCCATTGGTGGAGCGATTCAAACTGGAGATGGTCAGGAGGCCAGAAATGGAGGAGCGAAGAGGCCTCAGAGGGTTACGGGGCTGGAGGGGGTCACAGAGATAGGGAAGGGATGAGACCAAGTAAGGATTTGAGTGAAAGCAAAGACAAGGAGTTTAGCATTGAAGCAATGCCCAGAATGGGAGCCACTGTTAGCACACATTTTCTCCCCATCCACTTGCTATCCTTCTTCCATTGTATCTCTCCTTCATGGAGAAACAGAGGTGAGAGAGCTAGCACAGGCACAGCAGTGGGGCCGAATGGTCTCCTTCCATGCACTGACATTCTGCGATTCTAAGTAAATTGGCCAGATTAGGAGAAAACAGTAAGGGTAAGACGTGGCAGTCAGCTGGGTGGTTCGCTCCTATTGAGTTTGGGGTTTAGAGAGCTGCAGACTGCAGGAGGAAAGGAAAGACTGAGGGAGGGAAGGAATTCCACAGCTTTAAAGGTCTTGGAAAAGAACGAGGAGACTTACTGGTGAGAGATCACTCTCCTACCTCTGAGACAGGCCACACCAGTGAGTATCAGCAGGAGCACACTTGCATATGAAGTAGCAGGAATAAGCTTGGACATAACAATGTAACCTAAACAAACAGGAAAAAAGACATCATAGTGGCTTTGGCAACGATTTGGTTAGTAAATGCATTCTGCACAACTTGGGCGAGGATGGTCACCGTTACACAGAGTACACTGCACAAAAACAGGCCATTCAGCCCAACAGGTCTATGCTGGCCTCTTCACCCTATGTAAATCTCCTCCTATTCCATCCACCTCTGCTCAGCTTTCGAGCATATCTTTCGATTCTCTTTCCTCTCATGTACTTGGGTGCTTTCAAAAGAAAACTTAACAAGTTATCTGCTTGTTACAATCTAACTGCTCTCAAGTAAAGAAATTTCTCCTTTGTTTCCCAGCTGCAGTTACTCGTAACCGCCTTAGGAAGGGTATGCTGACCATACAGGGGGTGCAACGAAGGTTCACCAGACTGATTCCTGGGATGGCAGGATTGTCCCATGATAAGAGATTGAGGAGACCGGGCCTGTGTTCTCTAGAGTTTAGAAGTACGAGAGGTGACATCATTGAGACATATAAAGTTCTGACAGGGCTCGACAGGGTTGATACAAAAAGGGTGTTTTCCCCGGCTGAGGTGGCGGGGTCTAGAACCAGGGGACACAGTCTCAGAATAAGGGGCAGGCCATTTAGGTCTGAGATGAGGAGGGTGGTGAACATTTGGAATTCTCTGCTTCAGAGGGCGGTGGAAGCTCAGTCACTGAGTATGTTCAAGACTGAGATTAATAGATTTCTGGATATTAAAGATAGCAAGGGATATGGAGACAGTGCGGAAAAATGAGGTAGGTCAGCCATGATCTAGTTGAATGACAGAGCAGGTCTGAGGGGCTGAGCGGCCTACTCCTGCTCCTATTTCCAATGTAACTACCTTGTATTTGGATTCACGCACAAGTGAAAACATTCTCTCCACATCCACCGTGTCCAACCAATTCATAATTCAGGTCATCTCTGAAGCAGGTCTTTTTTCCAGAGGGAAAAACACCAGCCTGTACAATCTTTCCCGATAGCTGTTATCTCCCAGATCTGGTACCATCTTTGTAAATCTTTTCTGCACTTGCTACAGTCCGTCGATGCCCTTTTTATAAGGTGGACACCAGAACTGTGCACAGCACTCCGAGTGTGGTTTGACCAGGGTCCTATAAAAGTTTAACATGACTTCATTGCTTTTGAACTCTGTACCCCTACAAATAAGTCCCAGCCCTTTCTTAGCACGCTCAATTCCACTGCTGTCCAAGTCTCTGCTTTTAATGATTTGCTCACCTGTATTCCTAGATCCCTTTGCTCTTCTGCCCCATTCAGTTCCAGGTTTTCTGAGGCGCAGGTGGTGTTTCAATTTCACTGGCCAGAGTGCATCAACTCCCATCTATCTGTGTTAAACTTCATTTGCCACTTAACTGCCCAATCCGTAAGCTTTCTGTTTGATCTTTATGTCTGGTTCCTGCCTTAAGCTGATTGTAGCCAAAGGCAGTGGATTGGAGGGGGAGCAGCACTAAAACGCAGGGACTGTAGCAAGTGGTAATGCCTGGACTAATGCCAATCCCACCACAGCAGCTGAGGGAATGTAAATTCAATTTGTAAATCTGGAAGGAAGTTCCAGTTTCACTAATAATGATTGTGAAAATACTGGATTGTTGCAAACAAATATATGAACATACAAAATAGGAGAGGTAGGCCATTCGGCCCCTCAAGCCTCCTCTGCCATTCAATAAGGTCACACCTGATGTGTTTTTGTTTCGAATTCCACATTCCCACCTACTCCCCAATAACTTCTGATTCCCTTGCCTAACAAGATTTATCTACCTCTGCCTTAAAAATATTCAATGACCCCCACCTCTACCGCCTTCTGAGGCAGAGAGTTCCAAAGTTGCACAACCCTCAGAGAAAAAACTCTCCTCATCTCTGTACTAAAAGGGTGACCCCTAATTTTAAAACAGTGACCCCTAGCTCTGGACTCACCCACAAGAGGAAACATCCTTTCCATGTTCACCTTGTCAATACCGTTCAGGATCTTATATACTTCAATCAACCATCTGGTTCACTAACGTCTTTCAGGGGAGGACATCTGCCATTCTTACCCAGTCTGGCCTACATGTGACTCCAAACCCATAGCTAAGAGGTTATCTCTTCTCTACCCTCTGAAATGGCCTAGCAAGCCATTAATTTTTGTGTTATTTATTTGTTCATGGGATGTGGGCATCACTGGCTACGCCAGCATTTATTGCCCATCCCTAATTGCCCTTGAGAAGGTGGTGGTGAGCAGCCTTCTTGAACCGCTGCAGTCCATGTGGTGTAGGTACACCCACAGTGCTGTTAGGGAAGGAGTTCCAGGATTTTGACCCAGCGACAGTGAAGGAACGGCAATATATTTCCAAGTTAGGATGGTGAGTGACTTGGAGGGGAACTTCCAGGTGGTGGTGCTCCCATGTGTCTGCTGCCCTTGTCCTTCTAGATGGTAGAGGTATTGAGTTTGGAAGGTACTGCCTAAGGACCTTTGGTGAGTTCCTGCAGAGTATCTTGTAGATGGTACACACTGCTGCTACTGTGCGTCAGTGTGTAGGGGTGTGGGGGGGGATGTTTAAGGTGGTGGATGGAATGTCGATTAAGCAGTGGTGATTCTGGATGGTGTGGAGCTTTTTGAGTGAAGCTACACTCATCCAGGCAATTTGAATTAAACCACTATAAACAAAAGCACTGTACACGTGATTCAAGAAGGCGTCTCACTATCAACTCCTCAAGGGCAATTAGCATGGGCAATAAATGCTGGCATTACCCGGAACATTCACACCCCAAGAGCAAATTTAAAGAAAATTTACTTTAACACTCTGGACCGAAGAGTTGGTGTGGTTGAGGAGGAGGTGGTGGGTGGTAGCTAGTTGTGCGAAAATCCCTGCCAGAAAAGAATTGTGCTCCTATTCAGTGCATCCTTGTTAATGAAACTGACACCAGGGAGCTCCATGGCTGTTGTTGGCATCTAACAATTCATTTGTTGGGAAGTATTTTGAGGTTCAACCTCACTAACACAGTGCTTAGAAGGCCTGTCTGAATAAGGAACATGGTAGCCAGAAATCAGCCAAAAACTGTTGGGTAATCTGATTGGTTTGTCTTGTTGTAATTGCTAGCTCCTGGCTGGTAGCCTTGAATGGCTCGATTGGTCTGCTTGTCCTTACCAGTCTGCGATGGGGAGGCTCACCCCATCATTATTCCATACATGAGCACATCAGCATACTAATTTAATAGCGGTTAACTGAACCAATTAAAAATGAGACACACATCTCACAAAATCTCTGCCCTTGCACACGAATGGCCAAAATTTTAAGAATGGCCAAGATTTTTTGAGATCTGAAAGGGCAGTGGAAGCAGATTCAACAGTAACTTTCAAAATGAGAATTGGACAAATACTTAAAAAAGGAAAGAAAAATACAGGACTATGGGGACAGGGGAAGACAGAAGTGGAACTAATTGAATAACTCCTTCAAAGAGCTGGCACAGGCACGATGGGCCGAATTGCCTCTTTTTGTGCTGTTAAGCATTGGCGTTTATTTAACACTCTTTGAATATGTGATTTTCCAGAAGTCTGTTTGGGGACTTCCCTCAGTGCCACCACCGGCGGAGAGAACCAGCCAATATCTAAACTAACCCAACTTTCAGTCACAACTCTTACCTTTCCTGTAGCAGTAAAGTAGTAGTAATGGGGATGTGTAGTAGGACACAGACCACAGGATGTATGCCTGCGTTAAATAAAACAGCAATTAGATCAAAAGTTATGATGTTCCAGCAGTCTGTCATTAAGTTCATGGTTTACACAATGTCATGGGAATGCATTATAACTGGGTAAGCTGTGTTACTCTAGCAATCCAGAGTCAGTCCAGATAGGCCCCCCTCCTAAAAGATACCAAAATTAAATGTAAAATTCAATATTACTACAGCAAAGGAGCACAAATGTTCAGGTTCGTACAAAACCAGTTTAAGACAGACACCACAAAGGCATTTCTGTAAACAGGCAGTGACCAACAGTAGGAATGGTCTCCAGGAACAGTCAAGAGAACAGATTCATTTAGAACAGCGTCTGACCCACCGTCCCACCCAGTCCCAGAGGGGGAAAGGACAGTGTCTGACCCACTGTCCCACCCAGTCCCAGAGGGGGAAAGGACAGTGTCTGACCCACTGTCCCACCCAGTCCCAGAGGGGGAAAGGACAGTGTCTGACCCACTGACCCACCCAGTCCCAGAGGGGGAAAGGACAGTGTCTGACCCACTGTCCCACCCAGTCCCAGAGGGGGAAAGGACAGCGTCTGACCCACTGTCCCACCCTGTCCCAGAGGGGTAAAGGACAATGTCTGACCCACTGTTATCACTCATAGTCCTTCTGAAATTTTATTCTAATTTCGAGTCTCAGAAAGGAACATGATAAGGTGTGATTGTGCAGCGAATTAGACTTCGGACTTGATACTTTAGATCATTTCTGTTGCCTGAACATGTTGAACATTGGATAAGCAAATTGCCCCAGTGGGATTTGTTTGAACATTTTATGGGTGTATTTTGTGTGAATTTCCCTTTCTTTCCTCCTGATATCCCCTTCTCAGTCCAGGGTTAGATGCAGTGCCTGACAGCCTTCCTGCTTGAGTTGAAGTAACTCTTCACAGGACCGGAGGTTAAAGCCAGGAACCTCCTGGATTTATCCATTCACCTGCTCGCCAAGTTAACCCCTTGTGCCGCGCTGGGAGAATGTGCAGTGCTTTCATATTTGTCATGTAAAATGGTGTCCTTGTCACCACAGGAGGTGACTGTCCCTATTCTCCTGGCCAGCCTCCCACCTACCACTCTCCTGAAAACCTGAGTTCCGCTGCCTGTATCCCAACCCGCACCAAGTTCCATTCGCCCGTCAACCCTCCCCCACCCTCCCCAACCTACATTTGCTCTGTTCCGGCAACAACCTCAATCTTAAAATCCCCACCCCTGTTTTCACATACTTCCATGGCCTTGGCCCTGCCGACCTCTGCAATCTCCTCCCATGCCACAACCCTCCCAGATGTTTCTACCCTCCTCTCAGACTGGCCCCTTTCACAACCTGATTTCCATCGATCCACCATTGTTGGCTGTGCCTTCAGGTGCCTGGGCCCTAAGCTCTGGAATTCCCTCTCTAAATCCATTCACCCCCCCCCCACCCCCCGCCTCTCCTCCTGTAAGACATTCCATGAAACCTGTCTCTTTGACCAAACGTTTGGTCACCTGTCTGAATATCTCGTGTGACTCAGAGCCAAATCTCGCTAGGGGGAAGGGGCTTCTCCCTGTTTCCAAGCCAACAGTCCTCCCTCAACACTGACTAACTGGCTACCGAATTGAATCACTGTTTGTGGGATCTTCCTGTGCACCAAACATCTGCTGTATCTTTTCTAATCTATTCATGGGATGTGAGCATAGCTGGCACTTATCGCCCATCCTCAATTGCCCTTCAGGAGGCGGTGGTGAACGGCCTTCTTGAACTGCTGTAGTCTGTGCAGCGGAGGTACGCCCAGAGTGCTGGCAGGGAGGGAGTGGTGTTCTCAGAAAGCTGCAAGGCCAGGAAACAGCTTGGCTGCTGTCACACAGCCCCTGTTACCATGCGAAAAACACCATGCAAACATTTTTAAAGGGACTTCACATTGAAAATAACTGGCCATGCAAACTAAACTTAAAAGGGAACATTAGTATAGAGTTCCAGGATTTTGACCCAGTGACAGTGAAGGAACGGTGATATATTTCCAAGTCAGAGCGGTGTGCGGCTTGGAGGAGAACTTCCAGGTGGTGGTGTGTCCGCTGCTCTGTCCTTATCTCTAGATGGGAGTGGTCGTGGGTTTGCAAGGTGCTGTCGAAGGAGTCTTGGTGAGTTGCTGCAGTGCATCTTGTAGATGGTACACACACTGCTGTTACTGTGCGTCGGTGGTGGAGGGAGTGAATGTTTGTGGATGTGGTGTCAATCAAGCGGGGCTGCTTTGTCCTGGATGATGTCGAGCTTCCTGAGTGTTGTGGGAGCTGCACTCATCCAGGCAAGTGGGGAGTATTCCAACACACTCCTGACTTGTGCCTTGTAGATGGTGGACAGGCTTTGGGGAGTCAGGAGGTGAGTTACTCGGCACATAGTAGCCAACCTCTGGCCTGTTCTTGTAGCCATGATATTTATATAGCTAGTCCAGTTCAGTTTCTGGTCAATGGTAACTCCCCAGGATGTTGATAGTGGGAGATTCAGTGATGGTAATGCCATTGAACATCAAGGTTGATTCTCTCTTGTTGGAGATGGTCATTGCCTGACACTTGTGTGATGCGAATGTTACTTGCCACTTGTCAGCTCAAGCCTGAGTGTTGTCCAGGTCTTGCTGAATTTGGACATGGACTGCTTCAGTATCTGAGGAGATAAATGGTGAACATTGTGCAATCATCAGCGAACATCCCCATTTCTGTCTTTATAATGGAAGGAAGGTCATTGATGGAGCAGCTGAAGGTGTTTAGGCCAAGGACACTACCCTGAGGAACTCCTGCAGTGATGTCCTGGAATGCTTGACCTCCAACAACCACAACTATCTTCCTTTCTACTAGCTATCACTCGAACCAGTGGAGAGATTTCCCCCCTGGTTCCCTTGACTTCAATATTGCCAGGGGTCCTTGAAGCCACACACAGTCAAATGTTGCTTTGATGTCAAGGGCAGTCACTCTCACCTCACCTCGAGAGTTCAGCTCTTATGCTCATGTTTGGACCGAGGATGTAATGAGGTCAGGAGCTGAGTGGCCCTGGCGGAACCTAAACTGGGTGTCGGTGAGTAGGTTATTGCTGAGTACATCCACCTGAGGGGCCATCAGTTTAATGTCTCATCTAAAAGACAGCACCTCTGACAGTGCAGCACTCCCTCAGCACTGGAACTAGGGGGTGCATCAGCCTAATTCTCAATTCTCTGGGATGGGACTGAAACCCACAACCTTCTGGCTCCAAGGTGAGTGTGGTAACCACTAGGGCCACAGCTGGCACCATCTTTAAAAGTCACTGTAATATTTGCATTTATTTCAATGCTATCTCTCTTGAAGTTAAAAACAGACAAACAGTCAACCTGGAAAGATCCCTGGATCTCAAGATAGTCACAGGACTTCATACAGGTACAAACAACAAATTAATTCCGACTGAAGTCCAGCTTTGTTCAGCTTCACACACAGTCAATGCCCATCACAGCAGACAGCTTTCAGCACGTTGTTAATAAAGAACTAAGTCATTTGAGGAAGATTAAGAATGTCACTATCGGGAAGCAATAACTGCATGATTCAGGGAAGCTACTTAGCTCAGAAAAACAAGCAAGAGATTGAACACTTACCCATCCCAGGATACTGTCTGAATGTTTCTCAAGGATCCTTGGTTGATAATAAAATCCAGGCTAACAGGGAACATGAAAAAAAAATCTGTCAATGTGGGGTTACAATGCAAATAGAAAAGAGCCCAAATCCATCCCTCCGCAGTTAAAAATACATCAGCGGAGAGAGTGGGTCAGTGCAGGAAGGACGAGGAGAACAGGAGCCAGGTGAGGCAGAGAAGGCTGCAGGGCGCACCTTCCAGCCGCCAGTCACATTTACTCTTGACCACGGCACCGTCCCATTATTTCACGGAACCCAGAGGTCCGCGGTTCGTAGTTTGAGAACCACTGGCTGAAGTGAACCATCATGGACGGGCAATGGTTTTGGATTTCCAGCATCTGCAGTTTTTTTGTTTTTATGGACGGGCAAGTCTCCGCTTCGAACGGTGACCTCAACACATTTCTGAAGAAAAGTGCAAATGCTGAAAGTCTGAGTTTTATTCTTGTGGGGGGTTGGGGTTGGTGGGCACTAACATCTTGGGGGGGTTTGAACATTCCATTTTCTGGCACTTTACATGTTCCCTTTTCCAGAATTTGCATATAAGCCTTTTAAGTATACACGCAAACATTTTAGACTATAGATGGTACCCAAGGGAACAACGCAGGTTGATCAGAACGGCACAAAGACAGATGGCATTGTGAGCAGCATAGGCAGAAGCATAAAATTACAAAGACACTGATAGGTGAAGTGAATGGGCAAAACTGTGGCTAATGGATTTCAAGGTACGCAAATGTGAGGTCATTCACTTTGGACACGAGGATAGAACCAGGGACTGTATTGGTCTCCTTATTTAAGGAAGGATGTAAATACATTTGTAGCAGTTCAGAGAAGGTTCACTAGACTAATACCTGGAATGGGTGGGTTTTCTTATGAGGAAAGGTTGGACAGGTTAGGCTTGTATCCAGTGGAGTTTAGAAAAGTAAGAGGCAACTTGGTTGGAACATGTAATATCCTGAGGGGTCTCAACAGTGTCGACATAGAGAGGATATTTCCTCTTGTGGGAGAATCTAGAACTAGGGGTTGCTGTTTAAAAATAAATGCAAGGAGAATAGCAAATAAAGCTGATGAGCTGAGGGCACATATAGACACATGGAAACATATCGTGGCTACAACGGAAACTTAGCTTAAGGAGGGGCAAAAATGGTAGCTCAACATCCCTGGATATAGAGTTTTCAGACAGGATAGGGAGGGGGATAAAAAAGCTGGGGGTTAAGCATTATTGGTTAGTTGAGGGATGATATAATAAATGAGGCATCAATTGAGGCCATATGGGTTGAGCTCAGAAACAAAAAAGGGGCAGCCACACTGATTGGGGTATACTATAGACTCCAAATAGTGGAAGGGAGTTAGCAGAGAAATCTGTCTACATATTTGCTGAGTGCAAAAACAATTGGCAGTAATCGTTGGGGACTTCAACTATCTTAACATCAACTGGGATACGAACAGTGGGAAGGGCAAAGTAGGTGCAAAATTCTTGAACTGCATTCAAGAGAACTTTTTTAGCCAGTATGTAACAAGCCCAAAGAGAGAGGGTGCAATTCTAGATTTAGTCTTAGGAAATGAAGCTGGGCAAGTGGATGGAGTAGCAGTGGGTGGCCATTTTGGAAATATTGACCATAATACAGTTAGATTTAGCATCATTATGGAAAAGGACAAAGATAGGACAGCAGTGAAAATTCTAAATTGGGGGAAGAGGTGAGCTGGTGAAAGTGGACAGGATACAGCTATTAGAAGGAAAAACTGTGTCAAGTCAGTGGGAGACATTCAAAGGCAAGATTCTAAGGGCACAGTGTATACATGTCCCCACGAAATAAAGAGTGGTACTGCCAAATCTAGAGGCCCCTGGTTATCCAGAAGCATATCCAGGTCAAGATAAAGCAGAAAAAGAAAGCTTATGACAGTCACAAAAGACTTGATACTGTAGAAAGCCTAGAGGAGTACAGAAAGTACAGGGTGAAGTAAAAATGGAAATTAGGAAAGCAAGGAGAGGATACGCAAAAATATTGGCAGGTAAAATCAAACAAAACCCAAATGTTTTACCAGTACATTAAGAGCAAAGGGATAACTAAGGAAAAGGTAGGACCTATCAGAGATGTGCATGGTAACTTGTGCGTTGATGCTGAAGATGTGGGCAGGGTTCTCAATATGCACTTTGTCTCCATCTTCACTAAGGAGAGGGATGATGCAGACATTCTAGTTAAAGAGGAGGAGTGTGAAATATTAGATACAATAAGCATAGTGAGAGAGGAAGTACTGGAGGGGCTGGCATTCTTGCTGGTGGATAAGTCACCAGGGCCGGATGGATTGTATCCCAGGCTGTTGAAGGAAGCCAGGGAGGAAATAGCAGATGCTCTGAGGATCATTTTCCAATCCACATTAGATACAGGTGAGGTCCCAGAGGATTGGAGGTCTGCAAATATTGTACCATTATTTAAAAAGAGTGCAAGGGATAGACCAGAAAACTATAGGCTGGTCAGTCTGACTTCAATGGTGGGCTAATTATTGGAAACAATTCTGAGAGACAGGATAAAACGTCACTTAGAAAGACACGGGTTGATCAAGGACAGTCAGCATGGTTTTGTTAGTGGAAGATAGGGTCTTACTAACTTGATAGAATTTTTTGAGGCAGTAACAAGGAGGATTGATGAGGGTAGTGCAATGGATGTTGTCTACATGGGTTTTAGTAAGGCATTTGACAATGTCCCATATGGCAAACTAGTCAGAAAAGCAAAACCCACGGGATACAGGGGAAGGTGGTAAGTTGGATCTAAAATTGGCTCAGCACAGGAAACAAAGGGTAATGGTCAATGGACGTTTTTGCGATTGGAAAATGGTTTCCAGTGGTGTTCCCACAGGGCTCAGTGTTGGGGCCCTTGCTGTTTGTTGTATATATAAATGATCTAGACATAAATGTGGGAGATTTGATTGGGAAATTTGCAGATGACGCAAAATTTGGCCGTGTAGTTGATGGTGAAGAGGATAGCTGTTGTCTCCAGAATGATATCAATGGTTTGGTTCAGTGGGCAGAAAAGCGGCAAATGGAATTCAATCAGAAGAGTGAGTTAATGCATTTGGGGAGGGCAAGCAAAGCAAAGAAATACTCAACAAATGGGAGTATATCGAGAGGGTTAGGGGAAGTGAGAGAGATTGGAGTGCATGTCCACAGGTTTCTGAGGGTGGTAGGGCAGGTGGATAAGGTGGTCAAGAAAGCTTATGGAATGCTTTCCTTTATTGGACAAGGTATTGAATACAAAAACAGGGATGTTATGGTGGAACTGTATAAAATGCTGGTTAGGCCATAGCTGTACAGTCCAGGTCACCACATTACAGGAAGGACATAATTGCTCTGGAGAGGGTGCAGAGGAGACTTACAAGAATGTCGCCAGGGCTTAAAAATTACAGCTATGAGGAAAGATTGGATAGGCTGGGGAACAGAGGAGGCTGAGGGGTGACCTAATTGAGGTGCACAAAATTATGAGGGGCCTAGATAGGCAGGAAAGACTTGTTTCCCCTAGCTGAGGGGACAATTACCAGGGGCATAGACTTAAGGTGATTGGTAGAAGGATTAGACGGGACATGAGGAAAAACTTTTTCACCCAGAGGGTGATGGGTGTCTGGAATTCACTGCTGAAGTTGGTGGTTGAAGCTGAAATGCTCAACTCATTTAAACGCTACCTGGATCTGCATCTGAAGCAATGTAACCTGCAAGGCTACAGACAAGGTGCTGCAAAGTGGGATTAAAATGAGCGGCTGGTTTCTTTTTCATCTTTTTCTGGCCAGCACAGACATGAAGGTCTGAATGGCCTCTTTCTGTGTCGTAACTTTGGTTCTACGGGTCGCCCATTTAAGACAGAGATGAGGAGAATGTTTATCTGTCAGAGGATCTTTGGAACTCTCTTCCTCAAAAGGCGGTGGAAGCAGAGTCTTTGAATGTTTTCAAAGCAGAGGTAGATAAGACTCTTGATAAACAAGGGGGTAAAATGTTATTGGATTAGGTGAGAGGTTACAATCACAATCTTATTGAATGGTGGAGCAGGCTCGAGGGGCTGAGTGACCTACTCCTGCTCCTAATTCATATGTTCGTAAGGGCTTTCTAAATGGTGAAAAGCTGGAGACAGTGGAGGTCCAAAGAAAATTTACAGAATTGTTACAGCACAGGAGACCGATCGGCCCATCGTGTCTGTGCTGATTCTCCAAATGAGCAATGCACCTAATGCCCCTCCCCTGCCTTGTCCTTATAGACCTGCACATTTTCTCTTTTTGGATAACAATCCAAATCCCTCTTGAAAGTCTTGATTGAACCTGCCTCCACCACACTCTCAAGGCAGTGCCTTCCAGATCCTAACCGCTCGCCCTGTGAAAAAGTTTTTCCTCATGTCGCCATTGTTTCTTTTACCAATTATCTCTCTCCTCGATCCTTCCACCAATGGGAGGTTTCTCCCCATCTACCCCGTCCAGACCCCAATTTGGGGAACAGGTACAAAAAATCATTAAAATGCCATGAACAGGTATAGAAAATAATCAGAAAGGCTAATGGAATTCTGGCCTTTCTATCTCAAGGACTAGAATACAAGGGGGTAAAGGGCATGTTTCAGCTGTACAAAGCCCTGGTTTAACCACACCTGGAGTAACTATGAATAGCTCCCAGCACCACACCTTAGGAAGTGGGTATTAGCCTGGGAGGGAGCGCAGGACAGATTTTTCAGAATGGTTATCTGAATCAAAGGACTAAATTAAGAGAAGAAATTCATAAATTATAATTATATTCCTTGAGAAGGTTAAGGAGTGATTTGATTGAAATTTTTCAAAATGTTACGAGGAACATATAGCGAGAAACTATTTCTGCTGGTTGCAGGATGGAACTTCAAGAGGACACAGACAGGCTGGTTGAATCGGCAGACACGCAGCAGATGAAATTTAACACAAAGAAGTGTGAAGTCATTCATTTTGATAGGAAGAATGCAGAGAGACAATATAAAATAAGGGGTCCAACTCTAAAGGAGGTGCAGGGGCACAGGGATCTGAATGTACATGTGCATAAATCATTGGAGGTGGACAGGTTGAGAATGTAGTTAAAAAGGTACACAGGATCCTTTTAAAAGTGGAGGCATAATGTACAAGAGCAAGGAAGTTATGATGGACCTGTATAAACCACTGGTTCAGTGTCAACTCTTCTCCAATTCTCCTGAACTCCAACCTGTGTCCAATTCCAGGCACCGCTCTCTAGAAAAGGTTGAAGGCATCAGAAAGGATGCAAAAAAAGGTTCAGGAGAATGGTTCCAGGGATGAATGACTTCAGTTACGTGGATAGATTGGAGAAGCTGGGGCTGTTCTCCTTGGAGTAGAGAAGGTTGAGAAGACAGTTGAAGAGGTGTTCAGGGTGATCTGGATAGGACAGACAGAGAGAGAGAGACACTGTTCCCACTCGTGAAAGGATCAAGAACCAGAGAGCACAGATCTATTTGGCCTTCTATCCAGCTTCATCTGCTCCACCCCCCTTAAACAGAATAAATGTCATCAATTTCTACTTCTCCTTAGCTCTGAAGAAGTCACACAGACTAGAAACGTTAACTCTGTTTTTCTCTCTCCACAGAAGCTGTCAGGCCTAAGTTTTTCCAGCATTTTCCATTTTTATTACAGATTTAAAGGTGATTGGCAAAAGAAGCAAAAGTACTATGAGGAAAAATTTTTTCACTTAGCAATAGGTTAAGATCTGGAATGCACTGCTTGAAGTGTGGTACAGGCAGGGTCAATCATGGTATTCAAGAGGGAACTGGATAAGCACCTTAAGAGAAAACATTTACTGGGTTACAGGGAAGAGGCATGGGTGTGGGACAACCTAGAGTTACTCTTGCTGAGAGCCAACATTGATAAAGTGGGCTGAATGGCCTCTTTCTGTTCTACCATTCTACGATTCAAGTCTAAAAATTAAAGCCCAGACCACCAGGAGAGAAATTAGTAAACAGTTCTACGCGCAAAGGGTGACAGAAATCTGGAATTCGTTCTGCAAACTGCAATTGATGCAAGATTAATTATAAATTTTAAACCCCAGACTGATAGACTTTTTTATTTTCCAAAGATATTAAGGGATATGAGCAATGGTAGGTATATGGAGTTAGGTCACAGATCACTCATGGTCACAGAAAAGCAGGGGAGGAGGCTGAATAGTCTCCTCCCATTCCGTGGTTATCCTTATCAGGGCAGGTTGAATGGACCAGGTTTGTATTCAGAAGAACGTATGAAACAGGAATAGGAGTCACGGAACTGTTACAGCGCTGCTGGGGGCCATTCGGCCCATCATGTCTGCACCAGCTTTCTGAATGAGCAATTCACTTAATGCCACTGTCACCCAGGGTAAACAGAATCAACCAGCCACGACTGCACAGTGATTGCTCCAGGGAGAATCCCAGCACCAGCAGTTCCTGTGGAAAGTGACCATTCAGCAGTAAGCAAGCATCTGGACATGCCAAGAATATTTTTTTCCCCTGACTACTTTTCACTTGGCCAAGTTTAAGATCTGACACTTTGCAGAGTTTTATTCCCTTCTGAATGCATGAAGATTGGTGGTGGGTGGAGGGGGACACATTGCTGTTGTGTGTTTCTGCGTCAGTAGGTAGTTCGAAGTATTTGTGCATTTTAACTGTCTTGTTAATAATTTCTGCATCTTTACGTGAGTTCACTTGTTAACTTCAGGAACCTGGCTGGCTTATTTCTTACACCAGGCTACACACAGTTAAGTATATATTTTTTAATTCATTCATGGCATGTGGGCTTCACTGGCTGGGCCAGCATTTATTGCCCATCCCTAATTGTCCTTGAGAAGGTGGTGGTGAGCTGCCTTCTTGAATCGTTGCAGTCCATGTGGTGTAGGTACACCCACAGTGCTGTTAGGGAGGGAGTTCCAGGATTTTGTCCATGTGGTGTAGGTACACCCACAGCACTGTTAGGGAGGGAGTTCCAGGATTTTGACCCAGCGACAGTGAAGGAATGGTGATATATTTCCAAGTCAGGATGGTGAGTGACTTGGAGGGGAACTTCCAGGTGATGGTGTTCCCATGTGCCTGCTGCCCTTGTCCTGCTAGATGGTAGCAGTCGTGGGTTTGGAAGATGCTGTCTAAGGAGCCTTGGTGAGTTCCTGCAGTGCATCTTGTAGATGGTACACACACTGCTGCTACTGTGCGTTGGTGGTGGAGGGAGTCAATGTTTGTGGATGTGGTGCCAAGCAAGCGGGCTGTTTTGTCCTGGACGGTGTTGAGCTTCTTCAGTGTTGTGGGAGCTGCACTCATCCAGGCAAGTGGAGAGTATTCCACCACACTCCTGACTTGTGCGTTGCAGATGGTGGACAGTCTTTGGGGAGTCAGGAGGCAAGTTACTTGCCACAGGATTCCTAGTCTCAGACCTGCTCTTGTAGCCACAGTATTTATATGGCTGGTCCAGTTCAGCTTCTGGTCAATGGTAACCCCCAGGATGTTGATAGTGGGGGATTCAGCAATGAATATCAAGGGGGCGATGGTTAGATGCTCTCTTGTTGGAGATGGTCATTGTCTGGCACTTGTGTGGTGTGAAACGTTACTTCCCACTTGTCAGCTCAAGCCTGGATATTGTCCAGGCCTTGCTGCATTTGGACATGGACTGCTTCAGCATCCGAGGAGTCGCGAATGGTGCTGAACATTGTGCAATCATCAGCGAACATCCCTACTTCTGACCTTATGATGGAAGGTCATTGATGAAGCAGCTGAAGATGGTTGGGCCTAGGACGCTGATATATACTGATTTGGCAATAACACCTCCTTCTTAAAGCCCAACTCTGTTCTAGCCGACCCAGGAGTGGTACGAGGACAGTCAGTTCACCCCTCCTAACCTAGAGCGTAACAAGGGATATGGGAAGCCGGCGGGATAGTGGAATTGAGATAGAAGAGCAGCCATGATCGTAATGAACGGTGGAACAGGCTCAAGGGACCAAATGGTCCAATCCTGCTCCAATTTATGTTCTTAGCCTTTCTTAAACATGGAGGTCAAAACTGCGCACATTACCTGAGAACCCAACAGAACTGGAGCAAAATTTCTTAAATCCTGCACTCTAATCACCTTGCCATAAAGGCCAACATGCCTTTTGCCTTCCTGATTGCTAGTACCTGCACGCTAACTTTGTGTTCCTTGCATGAGTGTACTCAATAGCCTCTGAACATTTATTCTCTCGGGTAGGTAGAGTAATAGAGTTACATAAGAAATAGGAGTCAGCTATTCGGCCCCTCAAGTCTGCTCCGCTGATCAATGGGATCTTGGCTGATCAACCTCAACTCAGCTTTCTCAGCCAATCATCCTTGCTATCTAAAAATCTACTGAGCTTATTCCTGAAAATACTCAATGATTGAAGATGTTTAGGTACAGTGCGTAATTAAGAAAGCAAATGGAATGCTATCCTGTATTACAAGAGGAATTCAACATTAAAGTAACGATGTTACACCTCAGTTATACAGGGCATTGGTGAGACCACATCTCGAATACTGTGTAGAGTTTTGGTCTCCTTATTTAAGGAAGGATGTAAATGTGCTGGAGGCAGTTCAGAGGTGGTTTATTGGATTGATACCCGGAATGAGAGGGTTGTCTTATGAGGAAAGGTTAGACAGTCTGGGCTTGTTTGGAGATTAGAAGAGTGAGGGGTGATTTGAAGTGCACAAGATCCTGAACGGCCTTGACAAGGTGGACGTGGAAAGGATGTTTCCTCTTGTGGGTGAGTTCAGAACTAAGGGGCACTGTTTCAAAATTAGGAGCCGCTCTTTTAGGACAGAGATGAGGAGAAATTTTTTCTCTCAGAGGGTTGTGCGACATTGGAACTCTCTGCCAAGAAGGTGGTGGAGGTGGGGGGGGTCACTGAATATTTTTAAGGCAGAGGTAGGTTGATTCCCTTGCCTATCAAGAATCTAAGGTTATCGGGGGGGGTAGATGGGAATATGGAATTCGAAACAAATAGATCAGCCATGATATTACTGAATGACAGAGCTGACTCGAGGGGCCGAATGGCCTACTTGTGCTCCTATTTCATATGTTTGTGTGACATGATAGGTAGGGGGAAAGTGCTTCCTCTGACACAAGATTCCGAAACAAGAGAATATAAGTTATAAAATCAGTGTTAGGCAGTTCAGGGGAGGCTCTTCTTCACATTAAGGGTAGTGGAAATCTAAAACTCTCTCCACTTGCCACCAAAACGTCATTGGCTGGGGGATGATAGCTTTGTCATTGGCCAGGGTTTACTGATCCACAGCAACCAGATGGAGTTACAGACCAGCCATGGTCTAACTGAATGACAGAACCTTCTAGAATGGTACAAATGGGTCTCTTCCTGATTTCCAGTGTTAACGTGAGAAAACATTCCCCAGTTCCACAGGGAAACCCAAGGAGGTTTTTTTTAATTGATCCCGGGGCATTTATGGTGCACAACATCGAAATGTGTTGGAAAATGACCGTTGTTTACATGTGAGCCAGTTCAGTCTAAGAAATGCACTGCATTCAATAAGGTAAACACGGCAACATTCACGCTAAGTCTGCCACTGATAACTGGGTGTGTGTGTGTGTGTGTCTGGGGGAAAGGGACTCGGAATCCAGAAGTAATCTGCATATGATTCGAGCAGTTTCACACATTCCCAACACACACCTGCACTCGCCCCTGTGCAGGCCCATTGCATTCTCAAGTACCACCAGGATTCTCTCCCAAATTCCACTTGGTGCTAATCCTCTGCAGTTGGCTCATTTCTAACAGGCATCTGCACTGCACTGCAATGTCTCCATTATCCCTGGTGCTGCTGCTCCAATCGTCCTGCTCTTTCAGTACAATCATTCCCCCTTCTTCTCCCAATGCAACCCTCTCATTCCCCCCTCCTCCCAGTACAACTCTCTCATTTCCCCTCCTCCTCCCAGTGCAATCCCACTCATTCCCCCCTCCTCCCAGTGCAATCCCTCTCATTTCCCCTCCTCCTCCCAGTGCAATCCCTCTCATCCCCCCTCCTCCCAGTGCAATCCCTCTCATCCCCCCTCCTCCCAGTGCAATCCCTCTCATCACCCCTCTGCCTCCTCCTCCCAATGCAATCCCTCTCATCACCCCATCTCCCAGTGCAATCCCTCTCATGACCCCTCTGCCTCCTCCTCCCAATGCAATCCCTCTCATCCCCCCTCTTCCCAGTGCAATCCCTCTCATCACTCCTCTGCCTCCTCCTCCCAGTGCAATCCCTCTCATCCCCCCTCTGCCTCCTCCTCCCAATGCAATCCCTCTCATTCCCCCTCCTCCCAGTGCAATCCCTCAATCCCCTCCTCCTCCCAGTGCAATCCCTCATTCCCCTCCTCCTCCCAGTGTAACCTCTCATTCCCCTCCTCCTCCCAGTGCAATCTCTCTCATCACCCCTCTGCCTCCTCCTCCCAGTGCAATCCCTCTCATCCCCCCTCCTCCTCCCAGTGCAATCCCTCTCATCCTCCCTCCTCCTCTCAGTGCAATCCCTCTCATCCCCCCTCCTCCTCCCAGTGCAATCCCTCTCATTTCCCCTCCTCCTCCCAGTGCAATCCCTCTCTTCCCCCTTCCTCCCAGTCAATCCCTCTCATCACCGTCCTCTCAGTGCAATCCCTCTCATCACCGTCCTCTCAGTGCAATCCCTCTCATTCCCCTCCTCCTCCCAGTGCAATCCCTCTCATTCCCCTCCTCCTCCCAGTGCAATCCCTCTCATCCCCCATCCTCCTCCAAGTGCAATCTCTCTCATTCCCCCCCCCGTCCTCCTCCCAGTGCAATCCCACTCATCCCCCCCCTCCTCCTCCTCCCAGTGCAATCCCTCTCATCCCCCCCTCCTCCTCCCAGTGCAATCCCTCTCATCCCCCCCTCCTCCTCCCAGTGCAATCCCTCTCATCCCCCCTCCTCCTCCCAGTGCAATCCCTCTCATCCCCCCCTCCTCCTCCCAGTGCAATCCCTCTCATTTCCCCTCCTCCTCCCAGTGCAATCCCTCTCATCCCCCCTCCTCCTCCCAGTGCAATCCCTCTCATCCCCCTCCTCCCCCCAGTGCAATCCCTCTCATCACCCCTCCTCCTCCCAGTGCAATCCCTCTCATCCCCCTCTCCTCCTCCCAGTGCAATCCCTCTCATCTCCCCCTCCTCCTCCTCCCAGTGCAATCCCTCTCATCCCCCCCTCCTCCTCCTCCCAATGCAATTCTTCTCATCCTCCCCTCCTCCTCCCAGTGCAATCCCTCTCATCCCCCCTCCTCCTCCCAGTGCAATCCCTCTCATCGCCCCCTCCTCCTCCCAGTGCAATCCCTCTCATCCCCCCTCCTCCTCCCAGTGCAATCCCTCTCATCCCCCTCCTACTCCCAGTGCAATCCCTCTCATCCCCCATCCCTCTCCCAGTGCAATCCCTCTCATCCCCCCTCCTCTCAGTGCAATCCCACTCATCCCCCCTCCTCCTCCTCCTCCCAGTGCAATCCCTCTCATCCCCCATCCCTCTCCCAGTGCAATCCCTCTCATCCCCCCTCCTCTCAGTGCAATCCCTCTAATCCCCCCTCCTCCTCCCAGTGCAATCCCTCTCATCCCCCCTCCTCTCAGTGCAATCCCTCTCAACCCCCCTCCTCTCAGTGCAATCCCTCTAATCCCCCCTCCTCCTCCCAGTGCAATCCCTCTCATCCCCCCTCCTCTCAGTGCAATCCCTCTAATCCCCCCTCCTCCTCCCAGTGCAATCCCTCTCATCCCCCCTCCTCCTCCCAGTGCAATCCCTCTCATCCCCCCTCCTCTCAGTGCAATCCCTCTCAACCCCCCTCCTCTCAGTGCAATCCCTCTCATCCCCCTCCTCCTCCCAGTGCAATCCCTCTCATCCCCCCTCCTCTCAGTGCAATCCCTCTCAACCCCCCTCCTCTCAGTGCAATCCCTCTCATCCCCCTCCTACTCCCAGTGCAATCCCTCTCATCCCCCCTCCTCTCAGTGCAATCCCTCTAATCCCCCCTCCTCCTCCCAGTGCAATCCTTCTCAACCCCCCCTCCTCCTCCCAGTGCAATCCCTCTCAACCCCCCCTCCTCCTCCCAGTGCAATCCCTCTCATCCCCCCTCCTCTCAGTGCAATCCCTCTCAACCCCCCTCCTCTCAGTGCAATCCCTCTCATCCCCCTCCTACTCCCAGTGCAATCCCTCTCATCCCCCCTCCTCTCAGTGCAATCCCTCTAATCCCCCCTCCTCCTCCCAGTGCAATCCTTCTCAACCCCCCCTCCTCCCAGTTCAATCCCTCGCAACCCCCCTCCTCCCAGTTCAATCCCTCGCAACCCCCCTCCCCCTCCTCCTCCCAGTGCAGGCTCTCTATCGGTCACCCTAACTCTATTGAGGGGGGTGGATAACAATACACAGAAAGCAACCGAACCTGGTTGCAGTGGGCTTTGCTTGAGGGACAGGAGCCCCGACCAATCAGGGGAGCCGCGGCCCGCCGCCCGACCAATAGCAGGCGGCGCGTGGCGAGAAAGGGGGGGGGGGGGGTGCAGGGCTGAAGCCCGCCGGGCGGCCAGCGGCCGGCGAAAAGCCCGAATTTCAAGCTCGTCTCAAACCTCCGCCCGCCCGCCCGCCTTCTCTCTCCTTCCCCGCACCGGAACACCGAGGTCCGCCAGTTCCCGCCGCTCACCGAGCCGTCGGCGCCGCGGTGAATCCGCCGCAGTTTCGGTCCGCAAATGCAGCGGAGCAAAGTGTTCATCATGGCGGCTCCGTCCCCGGACTTCTGCCGTCTACGGCGGCGCCAGAGGGACACGCGCGCCACCCAGAGGAACGCGCGACCGGCGCCACCACTTCGAAACCTGAAGCCTCACAGAGAAGCTCAGTGTGAGTGAGGCAGGTTGCACTGGGGGGACTGGAAGGAAGGAGCAAAGTGCTCCTGATTGGGGACTGGGGTTGGATGCTGGAGATCTGAAATAAAAACAGAAAGTGCTGGGAAAGATGAAAAAACAAAAAAAACTGCGGATGCTGGAAATCCAAAACAAAAACATAATTACCTGGAAAAACTCAGCAGGTCTGGCAGCATCAGCGGAGAAGAAAAGAGTTGACGTTTCGAGTCCTCATTACCCTTCGACAGAACTTGAGTTCGAGTCCAAGAACGAAGGGTCATGAGGACTCGAAACGTCAACTCTTTTCTTCTCCGCCGATGCTGCCAGACCTGCTGAGTTTTTCCAGGTAATTCTGTTTTTGTTTTGAAATATAAGCTGGTTTAAGGTGTGTCTCTCTCTCTCTCTCCACCACCGCCCCCCGCCCCCCACACACCTTAAACCAGCTTATATTGCAACTCTTTCTTGGACTCACTCAAGTTCTGTCGAAGGGTCATGAGGACTCGAAACGTCAACTCTTTTCTTCTCCGCCGAATCTGCCAGACCTGCTGAGTTTTTCCAGGAAATTCTGTTTCTGTTTTGGATTTCCAGCATCCGCAGTTCTTTTGTTTTTATCTCTGTGTTTAATTGACTGCCACTGCTCTTCAAGAAATGCCTACCTCCTTGAAGAAGTTCTGTTCGTCTCTGCGACAAGAGTTCCGTACCTCTCTTTTGCCTTGCTCACCTTCATTGCTTTCCATTTCTCTCCTGGTTAAAAGCTCTCTCTCCCTCCGCGCCCCCCCCGCCCCCAACTCCCCCCACACACCATAAACCAGCTTATATTTCAACTCTTTCTTGGACTCACTCAAGCTCTGTCGAAGGGTCATGAGGACTCGAAACGTCAACTCTTTTCTTCTCCGCCGATGCTGCCAGACCTGCTGAGTTTTTCCAAGTGCTGGGAAAGGTCTGGCAGTACCTGTGGAGAGAGGGACAGGGGCTAACGTTTCCAGTCCAACACCGCTCTCCTTCGAAACCCGGGGCCAAGAACAGCCCCCCTCCTCCGTCCCTCATACCGTAGAACCCATTTTGCCCCGAACGACACTTGGAGGGGAGGGAAGGGAGCGTCTTTTTTTTGACCGGGCTGTGGGGTTTAAGAAAAAAAAACATCCATGCGAATTAGGAGCAGGAGTTTTTTTTTTATAATTCGTGGGATGTGGACAAGACCAACATTTGTTGCCCATCCCTAATTGCCCTTGAACTGAGTGGCTTGCTTGGCATTTATTTAAGAGCCAACCACATTGCTGTGGGTCTGGAGTCACAGACCGGGTAAGGACATTAGTGAACCAGATGGATTCTTACAACATGGTCATCATGGGGAGAGACGCCAATGGTCTTTGTGGAGCCCTTTAACTCTGAATAGGGTAAAGAAAAAAACTGGTATCCTCTTAAAGCCTTTCTCAATTAGACATCTTTATTACTAAAATGCACAGGTGGTCCAGCATGGTGTGGTTGCGGGTGGCTAAATGTCTGAAACTTTATTGAGGGATAAATATTTTGACCTGCAGCTTTACAAATCGACAGTCTTTACCTAAATGCCAGGATGAAAAGTAAACAGCAACAACAGTGGTTCATTAAAAGAAATAAAATAAACGGGTTACACGGGTACTTATGAAATACCTGCAGCAGGAGGATGGATTTATCTCCCTTGTGGACCTAACTGGATAGCTCTACCAAAGGGCTGGCACAATCAAGATGGGCCAAATGGCCTCCTCCTGTGCTGTATGCGACTGGGGGAACTGAACATTCCTGTGCCAGGAATGTTGTCACATGTAGCACTGGGCTGAAGAATGCATTTAACCGGCTAACTCCAGAGTATGTAGCCTTTGAAAAGGAAACAAGGGGCTTGGATTTACAGAATGCCTTTCACAGCCTCAGAACATCCTAAAGCCCTTTAAAGGGAATGGGTTACTTTTGGAAGTGTAGTCACACTTCACATGTAGGAAATGCAGCAGTCCCTCAAACAGCTAAATAAGATAAATGACCACATAAGCTGCTGGGTGGTAAATACTGCCCAAGGCACCAGGTAAGGCCCTCTGCTCTTCTTCAAAGTAGGACCATGGGTGGAATTTTACGCCGGCGGGATTTTATGGTCCTGCCTAAGTCAGTGGACTTTTGAATGGCTCGCCACATTTTACAGCCCCACCCCCACCATGACGGTCCAATGGGATCTTCTCATCCACCTGACAGAGAACTTGCAGTGTCCAATGTGCAGAAATGGGCTATTCAACTGGGTGGTGGTACATTGATAAGAATGGGATAATGGTAATGGCGCTGAATTAGTAAACCAAAGGCCCAGGCTATAAGGACTCTGTGGGCACTAGTTCAAATCCCACCTCCTAGAATTTAACTTCTATTAATAGAACTGGAATTGAAAGCTAGACTCAGTAAAGGTGGCCATGAAACTATTGTCACAAAAAAAAACCCATCTGGTTCACTAATGGTCCTTCTGGGAAGGAAATCTGCCCATTTTTACCCGGTCTGGCCTACATGTGACTCCAGGCCCATGGCAATGTGGTTGAGTCTGAACTTCCCTGTGAGATGGCCCAACCAGCCACTGAGTTAAAGGGCAATGAGGGATGCTGGCCTTATCAACGACATCCACACCCCAAGTAAGAATTAAAAAATTAAGTTAACTGGTCTATGGCAGCTCCACGTGTGCCTCCTCCCACCAGTCAATCTGAAAGGCAGCTCCTCTGACAGTACAGTGCTCCCTCAGGACTGCAGTGGGAGGCTCAAGTTCCTCAAGCAGGACTCAAAATCATAGCTTTCTGAGTCAGAGGGAAGGATACTCCCCACCGAACAGCGGCTACTTCTACTACTTTAAAATGGGGAATTTTTTTTATAACATTCACAAGATGTGGGCTTCGCTGGCTGGGCCAGCATTGCCCATCTGTAGTTGCCCTTGAGAAGGTGGTGGTGAGCTGCCTTCTTGAACCGCTGCAGTCCCTGTGGTGAAGGTAGATTGAAATAGAGGTACCTGTGGTGTGTCAGCAATCAACAATTGTTTCATGGTCACCATTAAACTTTTAATTCCAGGTTTTTTAAATTCAAATTCCATTATCTGCTATGGTGGGATTTGAACCCCAGCCCCCAGAGAATTACCCTGGGTTTCAGGATTATGAGTCCCATGACAATACCACTACACCACCACCTCCCCTCATTTTGATGACCTCAGGGTGCCACAAGGCACTTTACAGCCAATGAAGTACTTGGGAAGTGTAGTCACTGTTGTAATGTAGGAATCGGAGGGTTTTGTCTGGCTGCAGCAAACTCCCACAAACAGCAATGTGATGATGAGCAGATAATCTATTTTTGTGATGTTGATTGAATGATAAATATAGGCCAGGACAACCGGGAGAACTCCCCTGCTCTTCTTCGAAATAGTGTCAATGGGATACAAGTACCACTTGCCTGGCTGGGCAACCATGGACAAATGCAAAGCAACATGGAAATCTAGCAGTCAGGGAGAGCTGAAAAAGGCAGTAAAAGGAAAAAAAAGACTTGCATTTATATAGCACCTTTCATTCGCACAGGACATCACAGAGCACTTCACAGCTAATGAAGTACTTTTGAAGTGTAGTCGCTTGTTGTAACGTGGGAACCACAGCAACTAACTTGCTCACTGCAAGCTCCCATGAACAGCAATATGGTCATGACCAGAAAGTCTGTTTTTATGTGATATATTTTAGGTGTAATTATTGGCCAGGACACCAGGGATATCTCCCCTGCTCTTCAAAACAATGCCATGGGATCTTTTTACGCACAGCTCAGAGGGCAGACGGTGCCCTAATTTAATATCTCATCTGCAAGAGGTGCACCTCTGATATTGCTGCACTCCCTCCATACCATGCTGGAATGTTAGCCGTTAAGAGATGTGCTGAAGTCCTGCAGTGGGACTTGAACCCACAACCTTGTGATCCAGAGGCCAGAGCCACAGCTGGCACAAAGGACACCGATTAATTACCGTATATACACGTGTAAAAGTCAACCCCATCATTTTTGGCTTTAAAAAAGACAAAGTTTTTCACATACCACGTGTAACGATCAACCCCAGTTGGTCAGAGATTGAAGTCCAAAAAATTTCAGAACCTAAGTCGAATCCTGGAGATGTTAATGATCCGATTTCATTATAAATGTATAAATATTGGCAAAAACGAATACTGGTAAATAAATGCTTAAAACATTGATACGTTTAAGTTTTTCCATTTAATCAGACTGTTGAAGTGATTAGATTATGACTGATAATTAAGCAGAACTCTTTAGTGTTATTGGTTTTTTTAATTTATCCCATTGAGATGGTCTTTTTCAGGCCCAGATCAAGCACACATGCTACTTCCTCGAAAACTTTACCATGTACAAGTCCACCCTGTGAAGTTTGGTCTAAAAAAATTGGTCTCAAACTCTTCCATCTTTTACACTAGCATTTCCGGTATTAGGGTGCTGACAAAGGGCCACAAGAAAGAGACTTGCAGGGGCTATGAAAGCAAACAGCAAGAGGTCTTAGAAATATATTAACAGAGAGGGAGAGGCTAAAGGGAAATCTGAGCCGATTAAAGAGAGGCACAGGTGATACTGTCATCAACAATCGAGGTAAGGCAGATTTCTTTGTTTATTCACTCATGGGATGTGGGCATTGCTGGCAAGGCCAGCATTTATTGCCCTTGAGCAGGCGATGGTGAGCTGCTTTCTCAATTACAACTGAGAGGCTTTCTGGGCCATTTCAAAGGCTGGTTCAGAGTCAACCACATTGTCGTTGGCCTGGAGTCACATACAGGCCAGAATAGGACTGTAGGCTTCCTTTCCTAAAGGACATTGGTGAACCGGGTGGATTTTTATGACAATCTGGTCGCTTCATGCTCACCATAACTGAGATGAGCATTTTATTCCAGATTCATTTCATTAATCGAATTTAAATTCCCCAGCTGCTATGGGTTTTTTTGTTCATTTATTTGTTCACGGGATGTGGGTGTCGCTGGCTGGGCCCATCATTTATTACCCATCTCTAATTGCCCCTTGAGCAGGTGGTGGTGAGCTTCCTTCTTGAACCGCTGCAGTCCATGTGGTGTAGGTACACCCACAGTGCTGTTAGGGAGGGAGTTCCAGGATTTTGTCCATGTGGTGTAGGTACACCCACAGCGCCGTTAGGGAGGGAGTTCCAGGATTTTGTCCATGTGGTGTAGGTACACCCACAGTGCTGTGAGGGAGGGAGTTCCAGGATTTTGTCCATGTGGTGTAGGTACACCCACAGCGCCGTTAGGGAGGGAGTTCCAGGATTTTGTCCATGTGGTGTAGGTACACCCACAGTGCTGTTAGGGAGGGAGTTCCAGGATTTTGTCCATGTGGTGTAGGTACACCCACAGTGCTGTTAGGGAGGGAGTTCCAGGATTTTGTCCCTGTGGTGTAGGTACACCCACAGTGCTGTTAGGGAGGGAGTTCCAGGATTTTGTCCATGTGGTGTAGGTACACCCACAGTGCTGTTAGGGAGGGAGTTCCAGGATTTTGTCCATGTGGTGTAGGTGCACCCACAGTGCTGTTAGGGAGGGAGTTCCAGGATTTTGTCCATGTGCTGTAGGTACACCCACAGTGCTGTTATGGAGGGAGTTCCAGGATTTTGTCCATGTGGTGTAGGTACACCCACAGTGCTGTTAGGGAGAGAGTTCCAGGATTTTGTCCATGTGGTGTAGGTACACCCACAGTGCTGTTAGGAGGGAGTTCCAGGATTTTGTCCTGTGTGGTGTAGGTACACCCACAGTGCTGTTAGGGAGGGAGTTCCAGGATTTTGTCCATGTGGTGTAGGTACACCCACAGTGCTGTTAGGGAGAGAGTTCCAGGATTTTGTCCGTGTAGTGTAGGTACACCCACAGTGCTGTTAGGGAGGGAGTTCCAGGATTTTGTCCATGTGGTGTAGGTACACCCACAGCGCTGTTAGGGAGGGAGTTCCAGGATTTTGTCCGTGTGGTGTAGGTACACCCACAGCGCTGTTATGCAGGGAGTTCCAGGATTTTGTCCATGTGGTGTAGGTACTCCCACAGCGCTGTTATGGAGGGAGTTCCAGGATTTTGTCCGTGTGGTGTAGGTACACCCACAGTGCTGTTAGGGAGGGAGTTCCAGGATTTTGTCCATGTGGTGTAGGTACACCCACAGCGCCGTTAGGGAGGGAGTTCCAGGATTTTGTCCATGTGGTGTAGGTACACCCACAGTGCTGTTAGGGAGGGAGTTCCAGGATTTTGTCCATGTGGTGTAGGTACACCCACAGCGCCGTTAGGGAGGGAGTTCCAGGATTTTGTCCATGTGGTGTAGGTACACCCACAGTGCTGTTAGGGAGGGAGTTCCAGGATTTTGTCCATGTGGTGTAGGTACACCCACAGTGCTGTTAGGGAGGGAGTTCCAGGATTTTGTCCATGTGGTGTAGGTACACCCACAGTGCTGTTAGGGAGGGAGTTCCAGGATTTTGTCCATGTGGTGTAGGTACACCCACACTGCTGTTCGGGAGGGAATTCCAGGATTTTGTCCATGTGGTGTAGGTACACCCACAGTGCTGTTAGGGAGGGAGTTCCAGGATTTTGTCCGTGTGGTGTAGGTACACAGACAGTGCTGTTAGGGAGGGAGTTCCAGGATTTTGTCCGTGTGGTGTAGGTACACCCACAGTGCTGTTAGGGAGGGAGTTCCAGGATTTTGTCCATGTGGTGTAGGTACACCCACACTGCTGTTAGGGAGGGAGTTCCAGGATTTTGTCCATGTGGTGTAGGTACACCCACAGTGCTGTTAGGGAGGGAGTTCCAGGATTTTGTCCGTGTGGTGTAGGTACACAGACAGTGCTGTTAGGGAGGGAGTTCCAGGATTTTGTCCATGTGGTGTAGGTACACCCACAGTGCTGTTAGGGAGGGAGTTCCAGGATTTTGTCCATGTGGTGTAGGTACACCCACACTGCTGTTAGGGAGGGAGTTCCAGGATTTTGTCCATGTGGTGTAGGTACACCCACAGTGCTGTTAGGGAGGGAGTTCCAGGATTTTGTCCATGTGGTGTAGGTACACCCACAGCGCTGTTAGGGAGGGAGTTCCAGGATTTTGACCCAGTGACAGTGAAGGAATGATGATATATTTCCAAGTCAGGATGGTGAGTGACTTGGAGGGGAATTTGTCGGGACTTGACCTCATGTACTCCTGATACACCATTGCCCCCTTTCCCTGCTAAGAAAACACATATTGAAATGGTGCCAGAGAAACTACCATTAAATCAAGAGGAAGAGCCAATTGGCTTTAAAATTGGATTTTTTTTAAAGTCGGTGTAGAAATTGGAGAAAACATTAGAAGTAATCTTACAAAGTATTCTTAATTTTGAAATTGTAGCGTTAGACTGAGAAATTGCAAATGTCACTCCACCACTTAAAGAGGGCAGGCAACAGAGACCAGGGAACAGTAGGCCTGTCAGTCTAATGTAAGTTCTGGGGGATTCACTAGAATCTGTCGTTAGGGACAGAGTGACTGTGCATTTGGACAAAGGTGAATCCAGCAGAGACTCAGCATGGATTTGTGAGGGGTTACTAACATATAATTGAATGTTATGAGGTCGTTGCTAACATAATGCTCCGAGCTAGGGACAAAGAGTTGGGGGGGGGGGCGGGATCTGAAACTGCAGCTCCGAGCTGGAGACAATGAGAGTGGGGAAAAAAAGCAGAGGAGATTCACTAGGATGTTGCCTGGGCTGGAGCATTTCAGCTTTGAAGAGAGACTGGATAGAATCACAGAATCACACAGTGCAGAAGAGGCCCTTCGGCCCATCGAGTCTGCACCGACACGTGAGAAACACCTGACCTACCTACCTAATCCCATTTACCAGTACTTGGCCCATAGCTTTGAATGTTTTGACGTACCAAGTGCTCATCCAGGTACTTTATAAAGGATGTGAGGCAACCTGCCTCCACCACCCTCCCAGGCAGCGCATTCCAGACCGTCACCACCCTCTGGGTAAAAAAGTTTTTCCTTACATCCCCCCTAAAGCTCCTGCCCCTCACCTTGAACTTGTGTCCCCTCATGACTGACCCTTCAACTAAGGGGAACAGCTGCTCCCTATCCACCCTGTCCATGCCCCTCATAATCTTGTACACCTCGATCAGGTCGCCCCTTAGTCTTCTCTGCTCCAACGAAGACAACCCAATCTATCCAACCTCTCTTCATAACTTAAATGTTTCATCCCAGGCAACATCCTGGTGAATCTCCTCTGCACCCCCTCCAGTGCAATCACATCCTTCCTATAATGTGGTGACCAGAACTGCACACAGTACTCCAGCTGTAGCTTCACCAAGGTTCTATACAACTCCAACATGACCTCCCTGCTTTTGTAATCTATGCCTCGATTGATAAAGGTCCCATATGCCTTTTTCACTACCCCACTAACATGCCCCTCTGCCTTCAGAGATCTATGGACACACACGCCAAGATCCCTTTGTTCCTCAGAACTTCCTAGAGTCATGCCGTTCATTGAATATTCCCTTGTCAAATTACTCCCTCCAAAGTGTATCACCTCACATTTTTCAGGGTTAAATTCCATCTGCCACTTATCTGCCCATTTGACCATCCTGTCTATATCTTCCTGTAGCCCAAGACACACAACCTCACTGTTAACCACCTGGCCAATCTTTGTGTCATCCGCAAACTTACTAATCCTACCCGCCACATAGTCATCTATGTCGTTTATATAAATAACATTAATCAAAATAGCTTTTAATTGAATTTAAATTCCACCAGATGCCATTGGTGGGATTATGAACTCTTAACCCCACAACATGAGATTGGACCTCTAGCATTACTAGTCCAGTGACATTAGTACTACACCAACATCTCCCTAGAGAGGCTAGGGTTGTTTTCTTTAGAGCAGGGATGGCTGAGGGGGGCCCTGATAAAGGTATACAAGATTATGAGGGACATAGATAGGGTAGATGGGAAGAAACGTTTCCCCTTAGCGGAGGTGTCAATAACCAGGGGGCATAGATTTAAGGTAAGGGGCAGGAGGTTTAGAGGGGATTTGAGGAATTTTTTTTCACCCAGAGGGGATTGGAATCTGGAACACACTGCCTGAGGTGGTGGTAGAGGCAGAAACCCTCACAACAATTCAGAAGTATTTAGATGAGCACTTGAAACACCATAGCATGCAGGGCTACAGGCCGAGTACTGGAAAATGGGGTTAGAATAGATAAGTGCCCAGCATGGACACAATGGGCCGAAGGGCCTGTTTCTTTGCTGTATAACTCTATGACTCTATAATGGATTAAGTATTATTTATAGGTTTGATAAGGCATTTAATGAGATATTTGATGTGGTTCCCCAGAAGAGGTTATTAGCAGAAATGAAAGTGCAAGGAATTTGAGGCAGCCTTGTGCAATGGTCTGGAATTTGGCTGGGAGGGAGGAGACTGAGATTAAGGGCAAAGGTATCAGCCATAGCCTCTGAGTCAGCAAATTGTGTTCAGGTCCAAACCTGGAGATATGAGCCATAAAATCTAGGCTGGCAGCCCAAGCACAGTACCAAGGAGCTGCTGAACTGTTGAAGGAGCTGTCTTTTTGACCAGATGATAAGCGGAAATCCCATCTGCTCTCCCCAGGTGGTGGGATAAGATGCCACAGCACTATTTCAAAGCAGACCCGGGTGTCCTGACCAATACTCGTCAGTCAACCAACAACATTAAGAAGAAACAGATTAGCTGGTCATCATTACTTTGCTGTTTGTGAGGACTTTGCTGTACATATATTAGGTATTTTGTTTTCTACATTATAGCAGAAAGCTAAATAAAAACTTTGTTGACTGTAACACACTTCCGTAGGTCCTGAGGTTATGAGAGATGCTGTATAAATGTTCTTTCTTCTGCTCTATCTACACAGGTTGGTGGGAGGTGACAAATGCCCTTCTCCAGGAATCAATATTGGGGCCTCAGCTTTCCATCGGAGTTATCAGTGATTTGAATGAAGGAATAGAGAGTGGCGTTACGATCCTTGGCCAGACCCCAGGACATGGGGGGTGGTCTGGCTAGGGACCAGTAACATTTAGTTAAAGTTATTAAAGATTGAGATTCAAGACACCTGCTTTTGCAACAAAGCAACAAGATTTCATGGGTTTTGAACAAACTTTACTATAAAAGTTTATAAAGATAAAGCAATTTGCAAGATGAATCTTTCACTCTAACATTCAGAATCAACTTGAGGTACTCATGAATTAAAAGACAACCCATGGTTAGGCATACCACACTATAGAGTAAATGACAGGTGCAACCAAGTCAGAGTCCTTTGATTTCTCAAAAACCCACCCAGACGTCAGTCAAACAATCTCACTGAAACTTGGTCTTTCTCACCGGGGTTTCCAACCTCCACATTTGAAGATCCTGTCTTGGAATTTTCTCCAAAGGTCACTACCGCTCCCAAAGGGGTACATCTTCCTTTGCTGCAACAGCCCACGGTATGGAGTCAGTCTGTTAACTGCAGCCCTTTCTTTAACTGAACTGGAACTTCTGCCTGTGTCCCTGTCCTGTCTGTGACACTTCTTGCCTGGCTCCCCTGAAGTTGACATGCCTGACACATCAAAATTGACTGACCCTTGAACTGCTCTTCATTGACCCTTGAACTGACCTAGTAACCTACCAGCATACTCTTAGAGGGTCCCACCCTTGTTACTAGGCAGGAACCACTGCAACAGCATTGAATCATATTGTCTGTTAAAACTTGCAATGATCATAGACTGTGAATTTTAACACACAGAGACAAACAGATCAATGAATTTCCTAACAGCTGTTATATCAAGGTTTACAGACGACACAAAGTTGGGAGGCACAGTGAGTAGAGCAGATGAATGTCGGAAGTTACAAAGGTACATAGGCGGATTAAGTGAATGGATGAAACTGTGACAGATGGAATTCAAAATGGGGAAGTATGAGGTCATCCACTTTAGGTCCAAGCAAGTCAAATCAAATTATTTTCTAAAATTTAAGAACTGTGAAGTGAAGAGATATGGGTGTCCGAGTACCCAAACCATGAGCGGTTAAGGGACAGTTACACAAATCAAGCAAAAAAGAATGAAATGCCTGATGAAATGCCGGCCTTTGACACAAGGGGAAAGAGGTTATGCTTAGATCTGACCTTGATCAGGCCTCATCTGCAGTGGCTCCCTTCAGTTGCGTGCACCACATCCCAGGGAGGATACACTGGCCCTATGGATTGCCCCGCTAATTGAAAAATCAGCAAGCCCTTCTTCGCAAATTATAGTGGAAATCAGGAACTTTCCCCCACAAAGCAAGCGGATACTGAGAGTCAGTTGAAGCTTTAAATACTGACACCAAAAGATTGTTGTTACGTAGAAAATAGGAGCAGGAGTAGGTCATTCAGCCCTGCGAGCCTGCTCTGCCATTCAATAAGATCATGGTTGATCCTCTAGCTCAAAGCCATTCTCCTGCTCTCTCCCCATACCCCTTGTTACCTTTAGAGTCCTGAAATCTATCTATTTCCTTTTTAAATATCTTCAGTGACTTGGCCTCCATAGTTCTCTGTGGTAAAGAATTCCACATGTTCACCACCTGCTGAGTGAAGAAGTTTCTCCTCATCTCCTAAATGACCTATCTCGTATTCTGAGACTGAAACCCCAACACCTACCCCCCCCCCCCCCCCCCCCCCCCCCCGCCCCTCCCAGCCAGAGGAAACATCATCCCTGCATCCGGTCTGTCCATCCCTGTCAGAACTTCATACGTTTCAATGAGATCCCCTCTCATTCTTCTAAACTCCAGTGAATACAGGCCTAGTTGACCCAATCTCTCCTCATACGACAATCCTGCCATCCCCTGGAATCAGTCTGGTGAATCTGTGGAATTCTGCACTCCCTCCAAGGCAAGTATATCCTTTCTTAGCGAAGGGTTTCAATGGATGTGGAGCAAAGGTGAGGAAAAAGGGTGAGGTACAGATCGACTGTGATCTCATTGAACAGCAGAAGAGGCTCGGGGAGGGGGGAGGAGCGAACGGCCTTCTCCTGTCCCTTTGCTTCTTTAATACACCTCGGATATTAAAGTGCCGCCTTCTGACTAATACATAGGAACATACTTACACACGAACATATGCATTAGGAGCAGGAAAGGCCATTTGGCCCTTCGAGCCTGCTCCGCCATTCAACCATGCCATGTCTGATCTGATTGTAGTCTCAACTCCTTTCCTTCCTACCCCCTGAAACTACTTAACTCCCTTGTCGATCAATATTCAGCATTATTCGCAAATCCTCAGATTCTGAAGGAATCCATGTCCATATGCAGCAAGTACTGGACAAAATCCAGACTCGAGCTGATAACTGGCAAATAATATACATGCCACACAAGTGTCAGGCAATGATCATCTCCAACAAGAGAGAATCTAATCATCGCCCCTTGACATTCAATGACATTATCATCACTGAATGCCCCACTATCAACATCCTGGGGGTTACCATTGACCAGAAACTGAACTGGATTAGCTGTATAAATACTGTGGCTACAAGAGCAGGTCAGAGGCTGGGAATCCTGTGGCGAGTAACTCACCTCCTGACTCCCCAAAACCTGTCCACCATCCACAAGGCACAAGTCGGGAATGAGATGGAATAGTCCCCACTTGCCTGGATGAGTGCAGCTCCAACAACACTCAAGAAGCTTGACACCAGCCAGGACAAAGCAGCCCACTTAACTGGCACCTCATCTACAAACATTCACTGACGCACAGTAGCAGCAGTGTGTATGCTCCTCCTGCTCTATGTGGGAAGCCAGGAACATTTCCAGTGCTCAGGGCCAGCATGTGAGCGGGATGTGTCTCCAGCTGTAGCTCCTGGAAGCCCGGGTTTCAGAGCTGGAGAGGCAGCTGGTGACACTGTGGAGCATCCGCGACGTGGAGGGTATCGTGGATAGCAGCTATAGAGAGGTGGTCACACGCAGTCTAAGAGTCCACAGGCAGGAAGGGAATGGGTGACCACCAGGCAGAGCAAGAGGACTAGGCAGGCAGTGCAGGAATCTCCTGTGGCTATTCCCCTGTAAAACAGATATACCGCTTTGGATACTGTTGGGGGGAATGGCCTCTCAGGGAAAAGCAACAACAGACAAAGTTGATGCACCGTGGTTGGCTCTGCTGCACAGGGGAGGAGTAAAAAGTGTGGGAATGCAATAGTTATAGGGGATTCAATTGTTAGGGGAATAGATAGGCATTTCTGTGGCCGCAAACGAGTCTCTGGGATGTTATGTTGCCTCCCTGGTGCTAGGCTCAAGGATGTCTCAGAGCGGCCACAGGACATTCTGAAGGGGGAGAGTGAACAGCCAGTGGTCGTGGTACACATTGGTACAAGTGACATAGGTTAAAATAAGGGATGAGGTCCTAAAAGCAGAATATAGGGAGTTAGGAAGTAAGTTGAAAAGCAAGACTTCAAAGGTAGTGATCTCAGGATTACTGCCAGTGCCACGTACTAGTCAGAGTAGAAATAGCAGGATATTTCAGATGAATACTTGGCTGAAGAGATGATGTGAGGGGGAGGGTTTCAGATTCCTGGGATATTGAGACCGGTTCTGGGGGAGGTGGGACCAGTTCAAACTGGACGGGTTGAGCAGGACTGGGACTGATGCCTTAGGGGGAACATTTGCCAGAGTGGTTGGGGAGGGTTTAAACTAAAATGGCAGGGGGATGGGAACCTATGCAAGGAGTCAGAGGAGGGGGGATCAAGGACAAGAACAAAAGACAGAAAGGGGAATAAGAAAAGTGATAGCCAGAGAAATCAAGAGCAAAAATCAAACAGGGTCTCAGTGAATAATAGTGGTAACAGGACAAGTAATGTTAAAAAGGCAAGCCTTAAGGCTTTGTGCCTTAATGCAAGGAGCATTCACAATAAAGTGGATGAATTAACCGAGCAAATAAATGTAAACAGGTCTGATATAGTCGGGATTACGGAGACATGGCTGCAGAGTGACCAGGGATGGGAGCTGAACATCCAGGGTTATTCAGTATTTAGGAAGGACAGACAAAAAGGAAAAGGTAGTGGAGTTGCATTGCTGGTTAAAGATGAAATTAACGCAATAGTGAGGAAAGATATTAGATCCGATGATGTGGAATCTTTATGGGTAGAGCTGAGAAACACTAAGGGGCAAAAAATGTTAGTGGGGGTTGTATATAGACCCCCAAACTGTAGTGGTGATGTTGGGAATGGCATTAAACAGGAAATTAGACACATGCAATAAAGGGACATCTATAATTATGGGTGACTTTAATCTGCATATAGATTGGGCAAATCAAATTAGTAACAATACCGTAGAGAGGGAATTCCTGGAGTGTAGACAGGATGTTTTTCTGGACCAATACATTGAGGAACCAACTAGAGAAGAGGCCACCCTGGACTGGATATTGTGTAATGAGAAAGGAATAATTGGCAACCGAGTTGTGTGAGGCCCCTTGGGAATGAGCGACCATAATATGATAGAATTCTTCATCAAGATGGAGAGTGACGTAGTTGATTCTGAGACTTGGGTCCTGAATCTTAATAAAGGAAACTACGATGGTATGAGGCGCGAGTTGGCTATGATGGATTGGGAAACATTACTTAAAGGGATGAAGGTGGATAGGCAATGGCAAACATTCAAAGAGCACATGGGTGAACTGCAACAATTGTTTATTCCTGTCTGGCGCAAAAGTAAAACAGGAAAGGTGGCCAAACCAGGGCTTACTAGGGAAATTAGAGATAGTATCAGATCCAAGGAAGAGGCATACAAATTGGCCAGAAAAAACAACAGACCTGAGGATTGGGAGCAGTTTAGAATTCAGCAGAGGAGGACCAAGGGATTGATTAAGAAGGGGAAAATAGAGTATGAGAGTAAGCTTGCGAGGAACATCAAATCTGACTGTAAACGTTTCTATTGGTATGTGAAGAGAAAGAGATTGGTGAAGACAATGTAGGTCCCTTACAGTCAGAAACAGGGGAATTTATAATGGGGAACAAAGAAATGGCTGACCAACTAAATACATACTTTGGTTCTGTCTTCACAAAGGAGGACACAAATAACATACCAGAAATGTTGGGGAACACAGGGTTTAGTGAGAGGGAGGAACTGAAAGAAATCAGTATTAGTAGGGAAATGGTGTTGGGGAAATTGATGGGATTGAAGGCCGATAAATCCCCAGGGCCTGATAATCTACATCCCAGAGTATTAAGGAAGTGGCCCTAGAAATAGTGGATGCATTGGTGGTCATCTTCCAAGATTCTATAGACTCTGGAACAGTTCCTACAGATTGGAGGGTAGCTAATGTAATCCCACTATTTAAAAAGGGAGGTAGAGAGAAAACAGGGAATTATAGACCAGTCAGCCTGACGTCGGTAGTGGGGAAAATTCTAGAGTCCATTATAAAAGATTTAATAGCTGAGCCATGGAAAACAGTGGCAAAATTGGACAGAGTCAGCATGGATTTATGAAAGGGAAATCATGTTTGACAAATCTACTGGAATTTTTTGAGGATGTAACTAGTAGAGTTGATGAGGGGGAGCCAGTGGATGTGGTTTATTTGGACTTTCTGAAGGCTTTCGACAAAGTCCCACATAAGAGATTAGCACAAAAAATTAAAGCACATGGGATTGGGGTAGTGTATTGAGATAGATAGAAAACCGATTGGCAGACAGGAAACAAAGAGTAGGAATAAACGGGTCTTTTCCTGAATGGCAGGCAGTGACTAGTGGGGCACTGCAGGAATCGGTGCTCGGATCCCAGTTATTCACAATATATATTAATGATTTAGATGAGGGAACTAAATGAAATATCTCCAAATCTGCAGATGACACAAATCTGGGTGGGAGGGTGAGCTGTGAGGAGGATGCAGAGATGCTTCAGTGTGATTTGGACAAGCTGAGTGAATGGGCAAATGCATGGCAGATGCAGTATAATGTGGATAAAAAACAGGAAGGCAGATTATTATCTGAAAGGCTATAAATTGAGAGAGGGGAATATTCAACGAGACCTTGGTGTCCTCATACACCAGCCGCTGAAGGTAAGTATGCAGGTGTAGCAAGTGGTAAAGAAGGCAAAACAAAAATAAAAATACCTGGAAAAACTCAGCAGGTCTGGCAGCATCTGCGGATAGGAGCACAGTTAACGTTTCGAGTCCGAATGACCCTTCAACAGAACTAAGTAAAAATAGAAGAGAGGTGAAATATAAGCTGGTTTAAGGGGGGGTTGGACAAGTAGAGCTGGATAGAGGGCCAGTGATAGGTGGAGATAACCAAAAGATGTCATAGACAAAAGGACAAAGAGGTATTGACGGTGGTGATATTAGCTAAAGAATGTGCTAATAGGTGACATTAAGGGTAGAAAGCAGGACAAGCAAGGTACAGATAGCCCTAGTGGGGGTGGGGTGGGGGGAAGGGATCGAAATAGGCTAAAAGGTAGAGATAAAACAATGGATGGAAATACATTTAAAAATAATGGAAATAGGAGGGAAAAATATACATAAATTATTGGGAAAGGGGGGATCAGAAAGGGGGTGGGGATGGAGGAGCAAGCTCGTGATCTAAAATTGTTGAACTGAATATTCAGTCCGGAAGGCTGTAAAGTGCCTAGTCGGAAGATGAGGTGCTGTTCCTCCAGTTTGCGTTGGGCTTCACTGGAACATTGCAGCAGGTCAAGGATGGACATGTGGGCATGAGAGCAGGGTGGGGTGTTGAAATGGCCAGCGACAGGGAGGTCTGGGCAATGCTTGCGGACAGACCGAAATGGTCTGCAAAGTGGTCACCCAGTCTGCGTTTGGTCTCTCCAATGTAAAGGCAAATGTTATGTTGGACTTAATGGCATGACAATTCAAGTACAGGAGCAGGGATGTCTTGCTACAATTGTACAGGGCCTTGGTTAGACCACACCTGGAATATTGTGTGCAGTTTTGGTCTCCTTATCTGAGGAAGGATGTTCTTGCTATAGAGGGAGTGTAGCGAAGGTTTACCAGGCTGATTCCTGGCGGGACTAACATATGAGGAGTGATTGAGTCGATTAGGATTATATTCGCTAGAGTTCAGAAAAATGAAGGGGGATCTCATAGAAACCTACAAAATTCTAACAGAACTAGACAGAGTAGATGCTGGAAGGATGTTCCCTGTGGTGGGGGAGTCCAGAACCAGGGGTCACAGACTGAGGATATGGGGTAGACCATTTAGGACAAAATTGAGGAGAAATTTCTTCACCCAGAGAGTGGTGAACCTGTGGAATTCGCTGCCACAGAAAGTAATTGAGGCCAAAACATTGTATGTTTTCAAGAAGGAGTTAGATATAGCTCTTGGGGCAAAAGGGATCAAAGGATATGGGGAGAAAGCAAGAGGAGGCTATTGAGTTGGATGATCAGCCATGATCATAATGAATGGCAGAGCAGGGTTGAAGGGCTGAATGGTCTACTCCTGCTCCTATTTTCTATGTTTCTATTTGTACCATCTACAAGATGCACTGCAGGATCTCAACATACCCGTGACCCCTTTCACCTAGAAGGACAAGGGCAGCAGACACATGGGAACACCACCACCTGGAAGTTCCCCTCCAAGTCACTCACCATCCTGACTTGGAAATGTATCGCCGTTCCTTCACTGTCGCTGGGTCAAAATCCTGGAACTCCCTCCCTAACAGCACTGTGGGTGTACCTACACCACATGGACAAAATCCTGGAACTCCCTCCCTAACAGCACTGTGGGTGTACCTACACCACATGGACAAAATCCTGGAACTCCCTCCCTAACAGCACTGTGGGTGTACCTACACCACATGGACTGCAGCGGTTCAAGAAGGCAGCTCACCACCACCTTCTCAAGGGCAATTAGGGATGGGAAATAAATGCTGGCCTAGCCAGCGACTCCCACATCCCATGAATGAATCAAAAAAATCTCCTGTTACTACTGCAGCTAGAGAGTGAGCCGAGGAGAAGGATGGGCACAGAGGAAGAGGGAAAAACATGGAAACTGAGCAACATGGATAGAGGTAAGCTGTGACAAACAGGGAGGGGAATGGAGAATTTTGAACACACTGGGAGGGAACGGAGAATCCTGGACAAACAGGGAGGGGAAAAGAGAATCTTGGACTAACAGGGAGTGGGATAGAGAATCCTGGACAAACAGGGAGGGGAACAGAGAATCCTGGACAAACCGGGAGGGGAAAGGAGAATCCTGGACACACAGGGAGTGGAATGGAGAATCCTGGACAAACAGGGAGGGGAATGGAGAATCCTGGACAAACAGGAAAGGGAAAGGAGAATCTTGGACACACAGGGAAGGGAAAGGAAAGGTCAACTCTTTTCTTCTCCGCCGATGCTGCCAGACCTGCTGAGTTTTTCCAGGTAATTCTGTTTTTGTTTAGGGAAAGGAGAATCCTGGGCACACAGGAAGATGTTATGACCTCATGAGGAGGGGTAAAAAATTACTCCCCTATTCTACCTGTCGAGGTCTGACTGTAACAGGGTTTTTTTGTGAAGTAAGAGAGGTTTTCCTTTACTAATACTGCAGGAGTCCCAATATGTATGCTTTCAGATTGTACATTAAATTGTACAAAAGATTAGTCAGATGGGTGTTTTGAGTTTAAACAAAGAAAAAAGATAAGCTTATTGAAACTTTTTCCCGAAAGAAAAGAAACTAGGTAAATTGCAACCAGCATTCGTACGTCACACACACGTTCTTTGGGTGCGCGTGCAGAAACAAACACTCACACTCACATATACACACACTCACACTCACACACACACATACACACACACTCACACACACACACTCACACACACATACACACACTCACACACACACACACACAAACGCACACTCACACACACACACAACACACACACACTCAAACACACACGCTCACACACACACACACACACTCATATGCTCACACCCACACACACACACAAACACACACACACACTCACCCTCACACACACACACACTCACACTCACACACACACACTCACACACACACACACACACAACACACACACATATACTCACACTCTCACATGCACACACTCACTCACTGACACGCTCACACACACACACTCACACAAACACACACACACTCACACTCATACACGCTCACACACATACACACTCATATACACACACTCACATTCACACACACCCACACACACACTTACTCACACAAACACACACACACACTCACCCTCACAAACACACAGACTCACACTCACACACACACACATACACTCACACACACAAACACACACTCACATTCACACACACACACACAAACTCACACACACACACTCACTCACACTCTCACATGCACACACTCACTCACTGACACGCTCACACACACACACTCACACTCTCTCACACACACACTCACACTCATACACGCTCACACACACATACACACTCATATACACACACTCACATTCACACACACCCACACACACTCACACATACACACACTCATGCTCTCACATGCACACACTCACACACTCACTCACTGACATGTTCACACACACACACACACACACACACACACACACACAGTCACTCACACACACACACAAGTTAATATGGCAAAGTAAGAGGATAGGCTTCAAGATTTCTTTACAGTTGTGAAAAGGTTAAAAACAAAGGGGTAAATGGTTAGTTGCCCTTTGGCTGGTCTCGATGTGGTGATTCCACATTGTGGCCACTTTGTTCAGTTCTCTTCCTGGATGCAGTTGTATGGAGCAGATTTCCACGTTTTATTCCCAAAAGATCTCGGTTCACAGTAGATTTCTCCCATCAGGCTAGTTACTTTGGAAAATTCAGGCACAATACTTTCGAGAGAGACAGCAAATGGCTGTTTCAGTGCAGCATTCTGATCTCTAATCTCTCTTTGCTTGGTAACACAGTGCCTTAAAGTATCTTGCTGCCCATATCTTCCAGAGGAATTCGATTTATCCGTCTCTGCTGGAGTAATTGTTTTTAGAACAGGTAACTTCATTTTGATGTCTTATCTCAGAAACCTCTGAAAAGTTTCGGAATAGTATAAAGTCAACAGGAGATGGGGTATTTCATGCTCCCCAGGAGCTTAAGTGTCTACTCGCTTTCATCCCACTTGGTGGAATGCAAGCTTGCATATTGTAGCCGTCTGGCAGTCGCCATTGCCTTTTGAGGATTTCAGTATATTTTTTAAAAATCCAGCCAGATAAAGAAAGATAAGAAATTGTATCTTGGTAAAAAAAGCATCCTCTTAGCAGAGGGGAATTGAGAAGCCTGGACAAACAGGGAGAGAGAGATATAACTACAGACACAGTATTCGATCCAGGTATAGTAATAGCACCTGTACTGAGTAAGGAAGAAACATAGAGAAAGAATGACGGACACATAAGGAGAGAGAGGCACAAATAGAATCACTGCATGTTGCAACACAAAAAGAGGCCATTTGGCCCATAGAACCCATGCTGGTTCTCTGCAACAGCAGCTGAGATATGCAAACTCCCATGGCCATTCCTTGTGGTCCTGAGTTTATATTGGCCCTTCAGGTGCTCAACCAGCTTCTTTTTGAAAATCACGACTGACCCTGTCTCCTCCACAATCTCAGACAGTGCATTCCAGATCCTAACTACTCGATTGACCCTGTCTCCATCACACTCTCAGACAGTGCATTCCACATCCTAACCACTCGATTGACCCTGTCTCCACCACAATCTCAGACAGTGCATTCCAGGTCCTAACCACTCGATTGACCCTGTCTCCACCACACTCTCAGGCAGTGCATTCCAGATCCTAACCACTCGATTGACCCTGTCTCCACCACACTCTCAGGCAGTGCATTCCAGATCCTAACCATTCAGTTGACCCTGTCTCCACCACACTCTCAGGCAGTGCATTCCAGATACTAACCACTCAATTGACCCTGCCTCCACCACACTCTCAGACAGTGCATTCCAGACTCTAACCACTCGATTGACCCTGTCTCCACCACACTCTCAGATAGTGTATTCCAGATCCTAACCACTCGATTCACCTTGTCTCCACCACACTCTCAGACAGTGCATTCCAGATCCTAACCACTCGATTGACCTGTCTCCACCACAATCTCAGACAGTGCATTCCAGGTCCTAACCACTCGATTGACCCTGTCTCCACCACACTCTCAGACAGTGCATTCCAGATCCTAACCACTCGATTGACCCTGTCTCCACCACACTCTCAGGCAGTGCATTCCAGATCCTAACCATTCAATTGACCCTGTCTCCACCACACTCTCAGGCAGTGCATTCCAGATACTAATCACTCGATTGACCCTGCCTCCACCACACTCTCAGACAGTGCATTCCAGACTCTAACCACTCGATTGACCCTGTCTCCACCACACTCTCAGACAGTGTATTCCAGATCCTAACCACTCGATTCACCTTGTCTCCATCACACTCTCAGACAGTGCATTCCAGATCCTAACCACTTGATCGACCTTGTCTCCACCACACTCTCAGACAGTGCATTCCAGATCCTAACCACTCGATTGATCCTGTCTCCACTGCACTCTCAGACAGTGCATTCTAGTTCTGAACCACTCCCTGCTTAAAAATGTTTTTCCTCATTCTGTGGTTGCCTAATTTGTCAATCATTTTAAATTAATTTCTCCTGGTTCTCTTGCATCAATGGGAACTACCTACTGCCTATCTATTGTCTAGGTCCCTCCTGATTTTGAATAACTCTATCAAACCTCCTCTCAGGCTTCTTTTCTTTAAGGAGAACAGTCTCATCTTTCCTCAATTTATCGTCATAACTGAATTGCCTCATTCCCGGAACCATCTCATAAACTTTTTCTGCACCGTCTCTAATGCCTTCACATCATTCACATGCCCAGAACTGGACACAGTACTGATGTTGTGGCTGAACTAGTGCTTTATGAAGGTTTGATATAACTTTCTTGAGGGGACTTGGGGACAGAGAGCAATAACAGATGGAGGCAAAAGCAGACAGACACAGGATACATAGAGATGCTCAGGTGTACACACAGGGGTAGAGAGACCCAGATGTACACACAGACATAGAGAGAGAGAACCAGAGGTACATGCAGGGATAGAGAGGACCAGAGGTACACACAGGGATAGAGAGGACCAGAGGTACACACAGGGATAGAGAGAGAACCGGAAGTACACACAGGGATAGAGAGACCCAGATGTACACACAGTCATAGGGAGAGAGAACCACAGGTACACACAGGGATAGAGAGGACCAGAGGTACACACAGGGATAGAGAGACCCAGAGGTACACACAGGGATAGAGAGACCCAGAGGTACACACAGGGATAGAGAGACCGAGAGGTACACACAGGGATAGAGAGAGACCCAGAGGTACACACAGGGATAGAGAGAGAACCAGAGGTACACACAGGGATAGAGAGATCCAGAGGTATACACACAGGGATAGAGAGAGAACCAGAGGTACACACAGGGATAGAGAGAGAGAGAGAGACCCAGAGGTACACACAGGGATAGAGAGGACCAGAGGTACACACAGGGATAGAGAGAGACCCAGAGCTACACACAGGGATAGAGAGACCCAGAGGTACACACAGGGATAAAGAGAGACCCAGAGGTACACACAGGGATAGAGAGACCCAGAGGTACACACAGGAATAGAGAGAGAGAGAAACCCAGAGGTACACACAGGGATAGAAAGAGAGAGAGACCCAGAGGTACACACAGGGATAGAAAGAGAGAGAGACCCAGAGGTACACACAGGGATAGAAAGAGAGAGAGACCCAGAGGTACACACAGGGATAGAGAGAGACCCAGAGGTACACACAGGGATAGAGAGGACCAGAGGTACACACAGGGATAGAGAGAGACCCAGAGGTACACACAGGGATAGAGAGAGACCCAGAGGTACACACAGGGATAGAGAGAGAACCACAGGTACACACAGGGATAGAGAGGACCAGAGGTACACACAGGGATAGAAAGAGAGAGAGACCCAGAGGTACACACAGGGATAGAGAGAGACCCAGAGGTACACACAGGGATAGAGAGACCCAGAGGTACACACAGGGATAGAGAGAGACCCAGAGGTACACACAGGGATAGAGAGAGAACCAGAGGTACACACAGGGATAGAGAGATCCAGAGGTATACACACAGGGATAGAGAGAGAACCAGAGGTACACACAGGGATAGAGAGAGAGAGAGACCCAGAGGTACACACAGGGATAGAGAGGACCAGAGGTACACACAGGGATAGAGAGAGACCCAGAGGTACACACAGGGATAGAGAGAGAGAGAGACCCAGAGGTACACACAGGGATAGAGAGACCCAGAGGTACACACAGGGATAGAGAGAACCAGAGCTACACACAGGGATAGAGAGGACCAAAGGTACACACAGGGATAAAGAGAGACCCAGAGGTACACACAGGGATAGAGAGACCCAGAGGTACACACAGGGATAGAGAGAGAGAGAAACCCAGAGGTACACACAGGGATAGAAAGAGAGAGAGACCCAGAGGTACACACAGGGATAGAAAGAGAGAGAGACCCAGAGGTACACACAGGGATAGAAAGAGAGAGAGACCCAGAGGTACACACAGGGATAGAAAGAGAGAGAGACCCAGAGGTACACACAGGGATAGAGAGGACCAGAGGTACACACAGGGATAGAGAGAGACCCAGAGGTACACACAGGGATAGAGAGAGACCCAGAGGTACACACAGGGATAGAGAGGACCAGAGGTACACACAGGGATAGAGAGAGACCCAGAGGTACACACAGGGATAGAGAGGACCAGAGGTACACACAGGGATAGAGAGAGACCCAGAGGTACACACAGGGATAGAGAGGACCAGAGGTACACACAGGGATAGAGAGAGACCCAGAGGTACACACAGGGATAGAGAGAGACCCAGAGGTACACACAGGGATAGAGAGGACCAGAGGTATACACACAGGGATAGAGAGGACCAGAGGTACACACAGGGATAGAGGGAGACCCAGAGGTACACACAGGGATAGAGAGAGACCCAGAGGTACACACAGGGATAGAGAGAGACCCAGAGGTACACACAGGGATAGAGAGACCCAGAGGTACACACAGGGATAGAGAGAGACCCAGAGGTACACACAGGGATAGAGAGAGAACCAGAGGTACACACAGGGATAGAGAGATCCAGAGGTATACACACAGGGATAGAGAGAGAACCAGAGGTACACACAGGGATAGAGAGAGAGAGAGATCCAGAGGTACACACAGGGATAGAGAGGACCAGAGGTACACTCAGGGATAGAGAGAGACCCAGAGGTACACACAGGGATAGAGAGAGAGAGAGACCCAGAGGTACACACAGGGATAGAGAGACCCAGAGGTACACACAGGGATAGAGAGAACCAGAGCTACACACAGGGATAGAGAGACCCAGAGGTACACACAGGGATAAAGAGAGACCCAGATGTACACACAGGGATAGAGAGACCCAGAGGTACACACAGGGATAGAGAGAGAGAGAAACCCAGAGGTACACACAGGGATAGAAAGAGAGCGAGACCCAGAGGTACACACAGGGATAGAGAGAGACCCAGAGGTACACACAGGGATAGAGAGAGACCCAGAGGTACACACAGGGATAGAGAGGACCAGAGGTACACACAGGGATAGAGAGAGACCCAGAGGTACACACAGGGATAGAGAGAGAGAGAGAGACCCAGAGGTACACACAGGGATAGAGAGACCCAGAGGTACACACAGGGATAGAGAGGACCAGAGGTACACACAGGGATAGAGAGGACCAGAGGTACACACAGGGATAGAGAGAGACCCAGAGGTACACACAGGGATAGAGAGGACCAAAGGTACACACAGGGATAAAGAGAGACCCAGAGGTACACACAGGGATAGAGAGACCCAGAGGTACACACAGGGATAGAGAGAGAGAGAAACCCAGAGGTACACACAGGGATAGAAAGAGAGAGAGACCCAGAGGTACACACAGGGATAGAAAGAGAGAGAGACCCAGAGGTACACACAGGGATAGAAAGAGAGAGAGACCCAGAGGTACACACAGGGATAGAAAGAGAGAGAGACCCAGAGGTACACACAGGGATAGAGAGGACCAGAGGTACACACAGGGATAGAGAGAGACCCAGAGGTACACACAGGGATAGAGACCCAGAGGTACACACAGGGATAGAGAGGACCAGAGGTACACACAGGGATAGAGAGAGACCCAGAGGTACACACAGGGATAGAGAGGACCAGAGGTACACACAGGGATAGAGAGAGACCCAGAGGTACACACAGGGATAGAGAGGACCAGTGGTACACACAGGGATAGAGAGAGACCCAGAGGTACACACAGGGATAGAGAGAGACCCAGAGGTACACACAGGGATAGAGAGGACCAGAGGTATACACACAGGGATAGAGAGGACCAGAGGTACACACAGGGATAGAGGGAGACCCAGAGGTACACACAGGGATAGAGAGAGACCCAGAGGTACACACAGGGATAGAGAGACCCAGAGGTACACACAGGGATAGAGAGCGACCCAGAGGTACACACAGGGATAGAGAGAGAACCAGAGGTACACACAGGGATAGAGAGATCCAGAGGTATACACACAGGGATAGAGAGAGAACCAGAGGTACACACAGGGATAGAGAGAGAGAGAGATCCAGAGGTACACACAGGGATAGAGAGGACCAGAGGTACACTCAGGGATAGAGAGAGACCCAGAGGTACACACAGGGATAGAGAGAGAGAGAGACCCAGAGGTACACACAGGGATAGAGAGACCCAGAGGTACACACAGGGATAGAGAGAACCAGAGCTACACACAGGGATAGAGAGACGCAGAGGTACACACAGGGATAAAGAGAGACCCAGAGGTACACACAGGGATAGAGAGACCCAGAGGTACACACAGGGATAGAGAGAGAGAGAAACCCAGAGGTACACACAGGGATAGAAAGAGAGAGAGACCCAGAGGTACACACAGGGATAGAAAGAGAGAGAGACCCAGAGGTACACACAGGGATAGAGAGAGACCCAGAGGTACACACAGGGATAGAGAGGACCAGAGGTACACACAGGGATAGAGAGAGACCCAGAGGTACACACAGGGATAGAGAGAGAGAGAGAGAGACCCAGAGGTACACACAGGGATAGAGAGACCCAGAGGTACACACAGGGATAGAGAGGACCAGAGGTACACACAGGGATAGAGAGGACCAGAGGTACACACAGGGATAGAGAGGACCAGAGGTACACACAGGGATAGAGAGAGACCCAGAGGTACACACAGGGATAGAGAGGACCAGAGGTACACACAGGGATAGAGAGATCCAGAGGTACACACAGGGATAGAGAGAGACCCAGAGGTACACGCAGGGATAGAGAGAGACCCAGAGGTACACACAGGGATAGAGAGGACCAGAGGTACACACAGGGATAGAGAGGACCAGAGGTATACACACAGGGATAGAGAGAGACCCAGAGGTACACACAGGGATAGAGAGAGACCCAGAGGTACACACAGGGATAGAGAGGACCAGAGGTATACACGCAGGGATAGAGAGAGACCCAGAGGTACACACAGGGATAGAGAGAGACCCAGAGGTACACACAGGGATAGAGAGACCGAGAGGTACACACAGGGATAGAGAGAGACCCAGAGGTACACACAGGGATAGAGAGAGACCCAGAGGTACACACAGGGATAGAGAGGACCAGAGGTACACACACAGAGTAAACCCAATGATCCACATAGGGGGAAAGAGGTCGAGAAGACAAGAATTATCCATAAGGATCCACGGGGGAACCACAGACACACCCAGGGATCAGACTGATGGCACGGAGGGGGTTTGGTGGGGGGTGGGGGTACAGTAAGGAGCTCCAGAATTGGAGACATCTTCACAGAGATAAAAAATAAAAAAACTGCGGATGCTGGAAATCCGAAAGAAAAACAGAATTACCTGGTAAAAAACTCAGCAGGTCTGGCAGCATCGGCTGAGAAGAAAAGAGCTGCCAGACCTGCTGAGTTTTTTTCCAGGTAATTCTGTTTGTGTTTTGCATCTTCACAGAGGTTGTGTGACAATGGAACCAGGGACTTGCAGGCGGCCTGACCCAGTTCTGACCATTGAAATCATTTCGTTCGCGAGCCTGGGGAGATGTGGCTCCCAGTGGAGTTAGTTTGCGCTCAGCAGCTGGCCCTTTGGGATTTGCTTTGAGTCAGCTCTCAGTGTGACTTTGTGTGTCAGAGAGAGAGAGAGAGAGAGAGAGAGACGGGGGCATGAGTCAAACCTGCGAAGGCTAGAGGAGGAAATGAATGCGATCCTGGGCAGGTGAAGGACAGTGTGTGTCTGGCGGGGAGGGTGATTATATTACAGACATTGACAAAGGCTTTCCAGGAAACCCCTGTCCTAATTACAGGCGCCATTGGCAGCCTGGCTCTAAGGGCAGAGATTCTCTACCCTCTTGCCCCAGCCTGATGGCAATCCCGGGGTGGGTGGGTGGAGGGGGGTTCACTGTAAGGAGAAAATGTAGCTGCAGGGCTGGCGGGGAATTTTTTTCTCTCTTATTACATGTTAGTGGGATTTCCAGCCAGGGGAATTCCGCATTGCACAGTGAACCGCCCTCTGCTGCCGGGCCAAATGTCAGCTCTGACAGTGCAAGCTGGAGGGAGGTTGGCAGGCGCTTCAGTGCCACCGAGAGCGACATTTACACAACTGTGCAGCGCCCAGTCACACAGTGAGTGGGCCCCGGTAAGTACCGTCGCGGGGGGGCACGTCCCAATTCATCTTATCGTCCTGATGTGATTTCCATGTTTCTGTTCTTTGGCATTAGAGTGCAGAGCGTGTTTGAGGGATAGACAAAGGAAGCAAGAAAATAGGACACCCTCCCCCATCACCACCCACCCCTCCAACATACACACACACACACACAGAGACACACACACACACACACACACACACACACAGACATAGACACACAGACAAAGACACACGTAGACAGACACACACACAGACACACACAAAGACACACACAGGCACACACAGACAGACACACACATGCAGATACACACATGCAGATACACACAGACACACACACAAAGACACACAGACAGACACACACAGATAGACACACACACACACAACAAAGATACACACAGACACACACAAAGACACACAGACAGACACACAAACGGACAGACAGATACACACACACACACAATAACACGCACACAGGCACACAGACAGACACACATTAACACACATGCACGTACAGACAGACACACACACACAAAGACACACAGACAGACACACACAGAGACAGACACACATACACACACAAAGATACACATAGACAGACAGACTCACACAAAGACACACAGACAGACACACAAACAGACAGACAGATACACACACAGACACACGCACACAATGACACACACACAGGCACACAAACAGACTCACATAAACACACATGCACATACAGACAGACAGTCAGCCACACAGACAAACACACACAGACAGACACACAGGCACACAAAGACACAGGCACACACACAAAGACACAGACACAGACACACACACCGGCAGACACACACACACAAAGACACACACAGACACAGCACACAGACAAAGACATACAGAGACAGACACACACATAGACACACAGACACACACAGACAGACACACACAAAGGCACAGACAGACACACACACACACACACACACACAGGCACACAAAGGCACACACACATTCAGATACACACAGACACATGCAAAGACACACAGACAGACAGACACACAGACACATACACAAAGATACACACAGACAAAGACACACAGACAGACAGACATATAAACAGACAGACAGATACACACACAGAGAGAGAGAGACACACACACACACAATAACACACACACAGGCACATAGGCACAGACACAGGCAGACACACACACACACACACACACACACACAGGCACACACACACACACATACACACAGATATACATCACAAATGCACACAAACACATCCACATACATACAAAGATACATACACAAACACACACACACAGGCACATAGACACACACACATACACACACGCACACAAACACACATACGAACACACACAGAAACACATTCATACACAGGCGTGCACAAGGACGTTCACACACATTTGAACAAACACATTCTCACACGCACACATGCATATTCACACACATATCCACCACAAATGCACACAACCACATTCACATACATACAAGGACACATACACACACACACCCACATATATACCACAAACACAGACATACAAACACAAACATATTCACACGCATACATACACATAGATACACACACATATACACCACAAATACACAAACACATACACACTAATATACACCACAAACACACAGGCATACACACACAAACACATACACAAACATATACATACACATACAAACTTGGATGCACAAACACACAGGTACAAGCATACAAATACATACATTAGCACAAACATGTTCACACACATATAGATGCATACACATGCACACGTACACAGACACACACACACACACACAAGCACACACACACATACATTAACACAAATATGCACACGCAAACACCCATTGCACACATAAACACACACACACACACAAACATGCACACACCCAGGAGAGACAAAGAAGGCAAAAGAAGGGAGAGAGGGGCAGCGGGAGGGAGAGAAGGTGTGGAGAGAGGGGCCAGAAGGAGGGAGAGAGAGAGAGAATGAGAGAGGGGCAGAGAGAGGGGGCGTATTTACATAGGACTTCATAGGGTATACAGCATAGAAACAGGACATTTAGCCTATCCAGTTCATTCAGGTTGGAGAGTGAGGGCCAGAGGGAGAGCCAGAGAGGGAAAGAGGAGAGCGAGAGGGCAGGTGGCTGAAGAGAGTGACATGGGGAAGGATATACTAATGGAAGGAGAGAAAGATGGAGACTAAGAAACAGAAGAAGAGAGAGGGAGACGAAGGGAGTGACAGAGACAGAAAAAGCCACTGGGAAGCAAGAGTGACTTGGAGTGGGAAGTGGGGTGGGGGTGGGGGTTGTGGTGGGAGACTAAAGGGTAAAGCTTGAGAGGGAGGGAGAGACTCAGAAGGAGAGGGGGATAAGTTGAAGGAGCAAAAGAGGTCAAAGGAGAGGGAGACAGAGTGTGGCAGAGAGAGAGAGAGAGAGAGACTGAAACAATGAGTGCAGAAGAGAGAAAGAGAGAGACCTGAGAGAGGATCACAGCCTGGGAGCAATGCCAAAACTGGGGAAGTGTCAGTGGACATGTCTTTGTTCTTTAACATGGGGAGACAATGATACAGGATCAAGTACCTATCTGGTAACAGGGGAAGACTGTTTATGTGTGTGTGTGTGTGTGTGTGCGGTGCTTTTGTGTTTGTGTGTGTGTCTGTATGTATGTGTCTCTCTGTCTGTCTGTGTGTATGTGTGCCTGTGTGTGTATGTGTGTGTGTGTGTGCGTGTGTCTGCAAGAATGCCTGTGAGTGTGTGTGTGTGTGTCTTTGTGTGTGCATGTGTGTGTGTGTCTGCATGTATCTATGTGTCTGTCTGTGTGTATGTGTGCCTGTGTGTGTGTCTGTATCTGTGTGTCTGTGTGCGTGTCTGTCTGTGTGTCTGTTTGTGTGTGTGTGTGTCTCTGTCTGTCTGTGTGTATGTGTGCCTGTGTGTGTGTCTGTATCTGTGTGTGTGTCTGTGTGTGTGTCTGTGTATGTTTGTGTCTGTGTGTGTGCTTGTCTGCGTGTGTGTTTGTCTGTGTATGTGTGTGTGTGTGTGTGTCTGTGTGAGTCGCAGAAACAGTAAAGACGCAGTGACAAAAAATAATCTCTCTGTTCCGTGAGTTCTCCCCCTGACTGACTGATAATGCACAACACTGGCTGGCAAAACCTGAAAGTAAAGTGGATTTGAAGGGGATTTATACACTCAGTCACACACATGTACAAAAGTTCCAGAGGAAGTCCAAAGAGAAACATACTGAAAACCCCCTCACCCCCGCCGAATTTGGAATTTCCAAAAGGCGATGTACATAACTCCGGCAGAGGACATTCAGTTTCTTTCCGAATACACTGCAGTGCAAAAACCTAACCTGGCGTTCCTCCAGCACAGGGTAAGTAACATAATGCTGTACTCTAGAGAAATAAGCACAGGCACAGTTTGGTGCCAGCACGCTTCAATTACGATTTTATATTTTTTAAAAAATGAGGTTAGGTGGTTTTTAATCTCTTGTGATGAATGTGAGATCAGTTTGAACTGTCGCTCAAGGCTTTCCAGGGCACAACTTGCGTGTGTAGCCTTCTCTCTCTCTCTCTCTCCTACCCCAGTGTCCGTCTCCCTCGATCTCTGTCCCTCCTTCACCCCCCGTCCTCTTGCACTGTCTCCGTCCCTGTTTCCCAGTCTTAGAGCTGTGCAGGAATAATCCATGAAGCAAGTGAGAATCCCGGGGCAAGTGAGAATCCCGGGCAAGTGAGAATCCCAGGCAAGTGAGAATCCCGGGCAAGTGAGAATCCCAGGCAAGTGAGAATCCCAGGCAAGTGAGAAACCCGGGGCAAGTGAGAATCCCAGGCAAGTGAGAATCCCGGGCAAGTGAGAATCCCAGGCAAGTGAGAATCCCGGGGCAAGTGAGAATCCATAGAGCAAGTGAGAATCCCGGGGCAAGAGAGAATCCCGGGGCAAGTGAGAATCCCGGGGCAAGTGAGAATCCCAGGCAAGTGAGAATCCCGGGGCAAGTGAGAATCCCAGGCAAGTGAGAATCCCAGGGTAAGTGAGAATCCCGGGGCAAGTGAGAATCCCGGGCAAGTGAGAATCCACAGAGCAAGTGAGAATCCCGGGGCAAGTGAGAATCCCGGGGCAAGTGAGAATCCATAGAGCAAGTGAGAATCCATGGAGCAAGTGAGAATCCAAGGAGCAAGTGAGAAACCCGGGACAAGTGAGAATCCTGGGCAAGTGAGAATCCTGGGGCAAGTGAGAATCCGTAGAGCAAGTGAGAATCCCGGGGCAAGTGAGAATCCCGGGCAAGTGAGAATCCCAGGGCAAGTGAGAATCCATAGAGCAAGTGAGAATCCCGGGGCAACTGAGAATCCCAGGCAAGTGAGAATCCCAGGCAAGTGAGAATCCCGGGGCAAGTGAGAATCCCAGGCAAGTGAGAATCCCGGAGCAAGTGAGAATCCCGGGGCAAGTGAGAATCCCAGGCAAGTGAGAATCCCAGGCAAGTGAGAATCCCGGGGCAAGTGAGAATCCCGGGGTAAGTGAGAATCCCAGGCAAGTGAGAATCCCGGGCAAGTGAGAATGCATAGAGCAAGTGAGAATCCCAGGCAAGTGAGAATCCATAGAGCAAGTGAGAATCCCAGGCAAGTGAGAATCCATAGAGCAAGTGAGAATCCATAGAGCAAGTGAGAATCCCAGGCAAGTGAGAATCCATAGAGCAAGTGAGAATCCATAGAGCAAGTGAGAATCCTGGGGCAAGTGAGAATCCCGGGCAAGAGAGAATCTCAGGGCAAGTGAGAATCCCGGGCAAGTGAGAATCCATAGAGCAAGTGAGAATCTCGGGGCAAGTGAGAATCCCAGGGCAAGTGAGAATCCCGGGGCAAGTGAGAATCCCGGGGCAAGTGAGAATCTCAGGGCAAGTGAGAATCCTGGGGCAAGTGAGAATCCTGGGGCAAGTGAGAATCCATAGAGCAAGTGAGAAACCCGGGGCAAGTGAGAATCCATAGAGCAAGTGAGAATACCAGGGCAAGTGAGAATCTCAGGGCAAGTGAGAATCCCAGGGCAAGTGAGAATCCCGGGGCAAGTGAGAATCCCGGGGCAAGTGAGAATCCCGGGGCAAGTGAGAATCCATAGAGCAAGTGAGAATCCCGGGGCAAGTGAGAATCCATAGAGCAAGTGAGAAACCCGGGGCAAGTGAGAATCCCAGGGCAAGTGAGAATCTCAGGGCAAGTGAGAATCCATAGAGCAAGTGAGAATCTCAGGGCAAGTGAGAATCCATAGAGCAAGTGAGAATCCCAGGGCAAGTGAGAATCCCGGGCAAGTGAGAATCTCAGGGCAAGTGAGAATCCCGGGGCAAGTGAGAATCCCGGGGCAAGTGAGAATCTCGGGGCAAGTGAGAATCCCAGGGCAAGTGAGGATCCCGGGCAAGTGAGAATCCCGGGGCAAGAGAGAATCCCAGGGCAAGTGAGAATCCCGGGCAAGTGAGAATCCCAGGGCAAGTGAGAATCCCGGGGCAAGTGAGAATCCCGGGCAAGTGAGAATCCCAGGGCAAGTGAGAATCCATAGAGCAAGTGACATTCCATAGAGCAAGTGAGAATCCATAGAGCAAGTGAGAATCCCGGAGCAAGTGAGAATCCCGGGCAAGTGAGAATCTCGGGGCAAGTGAGAATCCCGGAGCAAGTGAGAATCCATAGAGCAAGTGAGAATCCCGGAGCAAGTGAGAATCCATAGAGCAAGTGAGAATCCCGGGGCAAGTGAGAATCCCGGGGCAAGTGAGAAACCCGGGCAAGTGATAATCAATGGGGCAATTGATAACCAATGGGGCAAGTGATAATCAATGGGGCAAGTGATAATCAGTGGGGCAAGTGATAATCAATGGGGCAATTGATAATCAATGGGGCAAGTGACAATCAATGGGGCAATTGATAATCAATGCGGCAAGTCATAATCCTAGGGCAAGTGATGATCTTGGGGCAAGTTCAGATGGTGCCATACTGGTATTGTCACTCTACTACTACTCCAGGTGATCAGTTTCGAATGGCAGATGGTGAGATTTGAATTCAATTAAAAATTTGGAGTTAAGTGTCTAATGATGACCATGAAACCATTGTCAATTGTCTTAAAAACTCATCTGGTTCACTAATGTCCTTTAGGGAAGGAAATCTTCCCTCCCTACCTGGTCTCCAGATCCACGCCCTCTGAAATGGCCTAGCAAGTCACTCAATTCTTAAGGGCAATTAGGGATGTGCAATAAATGCTAGCCAATTTTTTTTTAAAAAGTGATAATCAAAGGGGCAAGTGATAATCAGTGATGATCTATGGCTCCAGCGATTCTCAATGAGTTGCCTCTGAGACTTTGGACCTGATATTGTGGCCTAGGCATCTGTGTTGGTGCCTTTTGGTGAAGAAGGGAACCCATTCTCAGCCTGAAAAATGCCACCCCATTTCACAGATACAAAAGCAAAATAAGAACATAAGGACTTAAGAAATAGGAGCAGGAGTAGGCCATTCAGCCCCTCAAGCCTGCCCCGCCATTCAATAAGATCATGGCTGATCTGACCCAGGCCTCAACTCCTCTTTCATGCCAGCTCCTCATAGCCCTCAACTCCCCAATATTTCAAATTCCGCGGACGCTAGAAATCTGAAATAAAAACAGAAAATGCTGGAAAATCAAACGGTTCTGGCAACATTTGAGGAGAGGGAGAAAGAGAGTGTTAATGTTGCAGGCTGACTGGCGAGTCAGCAGCTTGAAACACTAACTCTGTTTCTCTTCCACATATGTCGCTTGTCAGCATTTTTAAAATCTTACTACACATATATGAACAGCTGGATGTGCATTTACAGCTCTGCTTTGGTATCAGTCTTTGTGTGCATGGAATCCAAGCTCACCGTGTGAAGATTAAGATGCATTACATCGGCTTTTACTCTAAATGATTCATAACCGGGATCTCAAAGCTATTGCTGTGCTTTCACCTTGTTCCTCCAATTTTCACACTTTCAAAACATTTGTTCTTCATCAACCTCAGTTTCGTTTACCTATTTTGAATCTAGGAACATAAGAATACGAGGAGGCCACTCAGTCCCTCAAGCCTGTTCTGCTATTCAGTTAGATCATGGTTGATGTGCTTGTGCAAGGAGTGCAGAGAGTTAGCACGCAGGTGCTGCAAGCAACCAGGGAGGCAAATAGCATGTTGGCCTTTATTGCAGGATACAGGTGTACAAGAATAAAGAAGTCTTGTTCCAGTTGTACAGGGTTTTGGTGAGACCACATCTGGAGTACTGTGTGCAGTTTTGGTCTTCACATTTAAGAAAGGATAGATTTCCATTGGGGGTGGTACAGCGAAGGTTCACGAGATTGGTCCCTGGGATGAGGGGGTTGTCTGATGATGAGAGGCTGAATAAATTGGGTTTATAAACTCTGGAGTTTAGAAGAATGAGAGACGATCTCATTGAAACACACAAGATTCTGAAGGGGTTTGATGGGGTGGACGCTGAGAGATTGTTTCCCCAGGTCAGGGAATCTAAAACACAGGGGCTCAGTCTCAGGATAAGGGGCTGATCATTTAGGGCTGAGATGTGAAGGAACAATGACATATTTCCAAGTCAGGATGGTGAGTGGCTTGGAGGGGAACTTCCAGGTGGTGGTGTTCCCATCCATCTGCTGCCCTTGTCCTTCTAGATGGTAGTGGTTGTGGGTTTGGAAGGTGCTGTAAAAGGAGCCGTGGTGAGTTGCTGCAGTGCATCTTGTAGGTGGTACACACACTGCTGCCACTGTGTGTCGGTGGCGGAGGGAGTGAATGTTTGTGGATGTGGTGCCAATCAAGCAGGGCTGCTTTGTCCTGGATGGTGTTGAGCTTCTTGAGTGTTGTTGGAGCTGCACTCATCCAGGCAAGTGGGGAGTATTCCATCACACCCCTGACTTGTGCCTTGTAGATGGTGGACAGGCTTTGGGGAGTCAGGAGGTGAATTACTTGTCACAGGATTCCCAGCCTCTGACCTGCTCTTGTAGCCACAGTATTTATATGGCTGGTCCAGTTCAGTTTCTGGTCAATGGTAACCCTCAGGATGTTGACCGTGGAGGGGGGGGGGAGGCGGGGGGGGGGGGTGGTGGTTCAGTGATGGTTATACCAGGTTGATTATTGGGGATATTGCGCTGGCTTGGGAACATCAGAACAATTGAAGGAACATGTTGTATCTGACAAGATCTCGAGAGGGAAAAGTGAAAGGGAGTGAAACTGAAATTAAAAATAGTTTATCATCTGAGTCAGGAGCTTTGAGTAACATACAGGAAGGACATTTTTTGGATTCCTGCCCCGAACGTCATGGGACTTTTCGCTTTGTCATGCTGTCTGTCACAGGATCGAAGCCTTCTCCTGAAAGATATCAGGGTGGAGACGAGGGGGTGGTGATGATCACTGTGACTTAAAATGGGTTTCAATTTGAGGAATTGAAAATCTCTTATTAACCAGCCTGTTTTTGTTTTACTGTAACTGATACTCAGGGTTATCCATCCGACCAGAGAAAGAAATATTTACTCCCCGCAAGTTTCGCCATGAGCTTACTGGTTCTGAAGCCCGCGGACGAGCTCCTGAGCTACTGGAAGCCACTTCCATCCTCGGACGCCGGCCAGGATGAGGAGTGTTTGGGTTATGTGACCGGCGCTGACTGGGAATACGACCGCAAGTATTATTGCGGGGCTTGTGAGCGTCTGATGAGGGATCCAGTCCAGACAGAATGTGGGCACAGGTTTTGCCAGATATGCCACAGGACGCTGTTGTAAGTTCAGGCTGGACTTGCCAGCTCTATCAATGATCATCATTTCACGGCGGGCGAGATAGAATTTCTGGCATAAATGACCAGTTGGAAGGATTTAGTACAATTGGGGGATGGGGTAGGGGTGGGATGTGGAAGAAAGTACAGCAGGGTGGACATTTGCTCCTGGTATTCAGTTCCATTCGCTGCAGTACAACTTATTCTACTCCTGCACTGTTCTGAATATAGGAGGAGGCCATTCAGCCCCACTTTCCTGCTGTTCAATGAGGTCATGGTCAATCCGCATCTTAGCTCGCATCTAACCGCCCTGGTTGTTCTGTAAGCCCACTGTCTGTCAAAAAAAACCTGTTAACCTCCAGTTTTCAAATTTTCAATTGGCTCTCAGTCGTGACCGTTTCCTTTCGGGGTTGGGGGGTTGGTGGGGTTGATGGGGTTCGTGGGGGGGTGGGGGGTGGTGGTGGTGGTGGGTTGGTGGGGGGTTGGGGGGGTTGGTGGGGTGGTGGTGTTGGTTTGGGGATTGGTGGGGTGGGGGGGTGGTGGTGGTGGTGGGTTGGTGGGGTTTGGGGGGGTTGGTGTGGGGTGGTGGTGTTGGTTTGGGTGTTGGTGGGGTGGTGGTGGTGGTGGTGGGTTGGGGGGTTGGTGGGGTGGTGGGGTGGTGGTGGTGGGTTGGGGGGTTGGTGGGGTGGTGGTGGGTTGGGGGGTTGGTGGGGTGGTGGTGGTGGTGGGTTGAGGGGTTGGTGGGGTGGTGGTGGTGGTGGTGGGTTGGGGGGGGTTGGTGGGGTGGTGGTGGGTTGGGGGGTTGGTGGGGTGGTGGTGTTGGTTTGGGGATTGGTGGGGTGGTGGTGGTGGTGGGTTAAGGGGTTGGTGGGGTGGTGGTGGTGGTGGGTTGAGGGGTTGGTGGGGTGCTGGTGGTGGTGGGTTGGTGGGTTGGGGGGGTTGGTGGGGTGGTGGTGGGTTGGGGGGTTGGTGGGGTGGTGGTGTTGGTTTGGGGATTGGTGGGGTGGTGGTGGTGGTGGGTTGAGGGGTTGGTGGGGTGCTGGTGGTGGTGGGTTGGTGGGTTGGGGGGGTTGGTGGGGTGGTGGTGGGTTGGGGGGGTTGGTGGGGTGGTGGTGGGTTGGGGGGTTGGTGGGGTGGTGGTGTTGGTTTGGGGATTGGTGGGGTGGTGGTGGTGGGTTGAGGGGTTGGTGGGGTGCTGGTGGTGGTGGGTTGGTGGGTTGGGGGGGTTGGAGGGGTGGTGGTGGGTTGGGGGATTGGTGGGGTGGTGGTGGTGGTGGGTTGAGGGGTTGGTGGGATGCTGGTGGTGGTGGGTTGGTGCGTTGGTGGGGTGCTGGTGGTGGGGGGTTGGTGCATTGGTGGGGTGCTGGTGGTGGTGGGTTGGTGGGTTGGGGGGGTTGGTGGGGTGATGGTGGGTTGGGGGGTTGGTGGGGCGGTGGTGTTGGTTTGGGGATTGGTGGGGTGGTGGTGGTGTTGGTTTGGGGATTGGTGGGGTGGTGGTGGTGGTGGGTTGAGGGGTTGGTGGGGTGGTGGTGGTGGTGGGTTGAGGGGTTGGTGGGGTGCTGGTGGTGGTGGGTTGGTGGGTTGGGGGGGTTGGTGGGGTGGTGGTGGGTTGGGGGGTTGGTGGGATGGTGGTGTTGGTTTGGGGGTTGGTGGGGTGGTGGTGGTGGTGGGTTGAGGGGTTGGGGTGGTGGTGGTGGGTTGAGGGGTTGGTGGGATGCTGGTGGTGGTGGGTTGGTGGGTTGGGGGGGTTGGTGGGGTGGTGGTGGGTTGGGGGGTTGGTGGGATGGTGGTGTTGGTTTGGGGGTTGGTGGGGTGGTGGTGGTGGTGGGTTGGGGGGGTTGGGGTGGTGGTGGTGGGTTGAGGGGTTGGTGGGATGCTGGTGGTGGTGGGTTGGTGGGTTGGGGGGGTTGGAGGGGCGGTGGTGTTGGTTTGGGAATTGGTGGGGTGGTGGTGGTGGTGGGTTGGGGGGTTGGTGGGGTGGTGGTGGTGGGTTGAGGGGTTGGTGGGGTGCTGGTGGTGGTGGGTTGGTGGGTTGGGGGGGTGGTGGTGGGTTGGTGGGTTGAGGGGTTGGTGGGGTGGTGGTGTTGGTTTGGGAATTGGTGGGGTGGTGGTGGTGGTGGGTTGGGGGGGTGGTGGTGGTGGTGGGTTGAGGGGTTGGTGGGGTGCTGGTGGTGGGGGGTTGGTGGGGTGGTGGTGGGTTGGGGGGTTGGTGGGATGGTGGTGTTGGTTTGGGGGTTGGTGGGGTGGTGGTGGTGGTGGGTTGGGGATTGGTGGGGTGGTGGTGGTGGGTTGAGGGGTTGGTGGGGTGGTGGTGGTGGTGGGTTGGTGGGTTGGTGGGGTGGTGGTGGTGTTGGTTTGGGGATTGGTGGGATGCTGGTGGTGGTGGGTTGAGGGGTTGGTGGGGTGGTGGTGGTGGTGGGTTGAGGGGTTGGTGGGATGCTGGTGGTGGTGGGTTGGTGGGTTGGGGGGGTTGGGGTGGTGGTGGTGGTGGGTTGAGGGGTTGGTGGGGTGCTGGTGGTGGTGGTGGGTTGGGGGGTTGGTGGGGTGGTGGTGGTGGTGGGTTGAGGGGTTGGTGGGGTGGTGGTGGGTTGGTGGGTTGGGGTGGTGGTGGTGGGTTGGGGGGTTGGTGGGGTGGTGGTGGTGGTGGGTTGAGGGGTTGGTGCGGTGCTGGTGGTGGTGGGTTGGTGGGTTGGGGGGGTTGGTGGGGTGGTGGTGGGTTGGGGGGTTGGTGGGATGGTGGTGTTGGTTTGGGGGTTGGTGGGGTGGTGGTGGTGGTGGGTTGAGGGGTTGGGGTGGTGGTGGTGGGTTGAGGGGTTGGTGGGATGCTGGTGGTGGTGGGTTGGTGGGTTGGGGGGGTTGGTGGGGTGGTGGTGGGTTGGGGGGTTGGTGGGATGGTGGTGTTGGTTTGGGGGTTGGTGGGGTGGTGGTGGTGGTGGGTTGGGGGGGTTGGGGTGGTGGTGGTGGGTTGAGGGGTTGGTGGGATGCTGGTGGTGGTGGGTTGGTGGGTTGGGGGGGTGGTGGTGGGTTGGTGGGTTGAGGGGTTGGTGGGGTGGTGGTGTTGGTTTGGGAATTGGTGGGGTGGTGGTGGTGGTGGGTTGGGGGGTTGGTGGGGTGGTGGTGGTGGTGGGTTGAGGGGTTGGTGGGGTGCTGGTGGTGGGGGGTTGGTGGGGTGGTGGTGGGTTGGGGGGTTGGTGGGATGGTGGTGTTGGTTTGGGGGTTGGTGGGGTGGTGGTGGTGGTGGGTTGGGGATTGGTGGGGTGGTGGTGGTGGGTTGAGGGGTTGGTGGGGTGGTGGTGGTGGTGGGTTGGGGGGTTGGTGGGGTGGTGGTGGTGTTGGTTTGGGGATTGGTGGGATGCTGGTGGTGGTGGGTTGAGGGGTTGGTGGGGTGGTGGTGGTGGTGGGTTGAGGGGTTGGTGGGGTGCTGGTGGTGGTGGTGGGTTGGGGGGTTGGTGGGGTGGTGGTGGTGGTGGGTTGAGGGGTTGGTGGGGTGGTGGTGGGTTGGTGGGTTGGGGTGGTGGTGGTGGGTTGGGGGATTGGTGGTGTGGTGGTGGTGGGTTGAGGGGTTGGTGGGATGCTGGTGGTGGTGGGTTGGTGCGTTGGTGGGGTGCTGGTGGTGGTGGTGGGTTGAGGGGTTGGTGGGGTGGTGGTGGTGGTGGGTTGAGGGCTTGGTGGGATGCTGGTGGTGGTGGGTTGGGGGGTTGGTGGGGTGGTGGTGGTGTTGGTTTGGGGGTTGGTGGGGTGCTGGTGGTGGTGGGTTGGTGGGTTGGGGGGGTTGGAGGGGTGGTGGTGGGTTGGTGCGTTGGTGGGGTGCTGGTGGTGGTGGGTTGAGGGGTTGGTGGGATGCTGGTGGTGGTGGGTTGGTGGGTTGGGGGGGTTGGAGGGGTGGTGGTGGGTTGGGGGATTGGTGGGGTGGTGGTGGTGGTGGGTTGAGGGGTTGGTGGGATGCTGGTGGTGGTGGGTTGGTGCGTTGGTGGGGTGCTGGTGGTGGTGGGTTGAGGGGTTGGTGGGATGCTGGTGGTGGTGGGTTGGTGCGTTGGTGGGGTGCTGGTGGTGGTGGTGGGTTGGGGGGTTGGTGGGGTGGTGGTGGTGGTGGGTTGGTGCGTTGGTGGGGGGTTGGTGGTGGTGGGTTGAGGGGTTGGTGGGGTGCTGGTGGTGGGGGGTTGAGGGGTTGGTGGGATGCTGGTGGTGGTGGGTTGAGGGGTTGGTGGGGTGCTGGTGGTGGTGGTGGGTTGAGGGGTTGGTGGGGTGGTGGTGGTGGTGGGTTGGGGGGGTTGGGGTGGTGGTGGTGGGTTGAGGGGTTGGTGGGATGCTGGTGGTGGTGGGTTGGGGGGTTGGTGGGGTGCTGGTGGTGGTGGTGGGTTGAGGGGTTGGTGGGGTGCTGGTGGTGGTGGGTTGGGGGGTTGGTGGGGTGGTGGTGGTATTGGTTTGGGGATTGGTGGGGTGGTGGTGGTGGTGGGTTGAGGGGTTGGTGGGATGCTGGTGGTGGTGGGTTGGGGGGTTGGTGGGATGCTGGTGGTGGTGGGTTGGTGGGTTGGGGGGGTTGGAGGGGTGGTGGTGGGTTTGGGGATTGGTGGGGTGGTGGTGGTGGTGGGTTGAGGGGTTGGTGGGATGCTGGTGGTGGTGGGTTGGTGCGTTGGTGGGGTGCTGGTGGTGGGGGGTTGAGGGGTTGGTGGGATGCTGGTGGTGGTGGGTTGGGGGGTTGGTGGGGTGGTGGTGGTGGTGGGTTGAGGGGTTGGTGGGATGCTGGTGGTGGTGGGTTGAGGGGTTGGTGGGGTGCTGGTGGTGGTGGGTTGGGGGGTTGGTGGGGTGGTGGTGGTGTTGGTTTGGGGATTGGTGGGGTGGTGGTGGTGGTGGGTTGAGGGGTTGGTGGGATGCTGGTGGTGGTGGGTTGGTGCGTTGGTGGGGTGCTGGTGGTGGGGGGTTGGTGCGTTGGTGGGGGGTTGGTGGTGGTGGTGGAGGTGTAGAGAATTCTAGATTTCCACCAGCCTTTGTGTGAAGAAGTGCTCTCTGCCATCACCTCTGAGTGACCAAGCTCCAACGTTAAGGTCATGCCTGCCCCTTGTATTGTTTATCCACCCGGCCAAATTTTGTTAGTCATCTTAAACACCTCAATTGGGTCAACCCTGCCCCTTCCAGAATTAAGCTCAGTGCCTCTATGTCAGAAGGTTGTGAGGTCAAGTCCCACTCCAGAGACTTGGGGTGGGATTTTACACCAGAGGGATTTCACTGCTCTAACAAAGCCAATGGGCTTTTGAATGGACTCGCCGCATTTTACCCACCCCCGCTGAAATGGGGCTGTAAAATTTCCACCCTTAAGCTCCTCATCTCGTCTGACATTCCCAGTGAAGTGCTGAGGGTGCGCTGCACTCGAAGTATTGCTGTCTCCCATCTGTCCTCTATGTTGGACTTATTACAAAGCAGAGCAGAGGAGGTCTCCTCCTGGTTGACAATGAGCTTTCACTTGATATCACTCATCATCACATTGCTGTGTGTGTGTGGGAGCTTGCTGTGTGCACATTGGCCACTGTGATTGGCCACTGTTCCCCCTATTTCACAGTAGCAACTGCAATTCAGAAATGTTTAGCTGTTAGCAAAGTTTGTCAGCTTTTGGGATGTCCTGATGTTATGGTTTTATAAATGAAATGTACTTCTTTCTTTTCTGATAAAAGTTCCTGGCTGGATCTATTCCAAGATACCCCAGGACAGATGGTGTCTTGTCTTCAATAGGTGGGATTATTGCCCGCAATTATCAAACCCATTAATGTAACTGGCAGATCGTATAGCCACAATACGATGAGGTTTCCACTGTGTGCAAGGTCCCAAAGATGGCCCACAATCTTGTCCCTTTCCAGACATGAATAGATTTTAATAATCAGTCGCTTGGTAGTGCAGAACTTGTACATTGCTGAAAAGAGAGATAAGTTGCCAAAGCTTTTCATCTTGCACTCATCAGGACAAATGCAAGAATGCCGAATTTCAAACAATCACAACAATTTATACTACAGGAGAAAAGGGTGCTGATTGGTTTGCAGGTCAACTCTGATTGGCTGAGGTGTTGCCATGGAGAATGCAATGGGGAACTATAGATTACCCACGTAATTTAAAAAAGGCGCAAGGCTTGAACATATTCTGTTGAATATATTTTGTTTGCACAGAACAGGTCCCTGTATATGACTATGTGTCACTTCTTGCAAACATAAATGAGCCACATTACGAGCTCAATTGATTTTCTGAAATGGGTTCTTAGTGTAGCTATTAGCACACTCAGGATTGTTCAGCAAGTGCTGCCCAATAGCAGAGTCACATCTAATTTTGGTTTTGCAAGCACGGGCTGGTTGAGTACAGTCTGTACTCTGCCCATTTCAAACAGTGAAGGTACACATTTGATTCAATCAGCCAATCACTGGGACATACTGACCTAGGTACCTGGCATCACACCGGCACTGAAATCATACATGACGATGCTGCCCTCAGGCCAGAAAGATGTTCAGCATACCACACAATTGAGCGAAGTCCTGTATGAACTTCAATGCCGGTGCAATGCCAGGCACATAGGCTGTACATCCTAGTGATTATGCTCTACCTGAATAGCGAGTAGTGTGAGCCGCCATTATAAGCTCCAGAATTCCAAATGTGTTATCGATATTAAGCTCCTGTGTGTGGTATCAATATTATTACAGTTGGACAGGCTGGCATCTGATGAGAAGAACTGTATATATGTTCCTGTGTTTAAAATAACCCCTTAATTCAAATGGTTTTGCCTTCTTTTGCCAACAGGAAAGAATCAATGACATGCCCCTCCTGCCTGAAAGATAATGAAATGGTTGAGAAAGGTTCAGTGGCTATGTTACAGAAAGTAAGTATGCATGTTCTGCTACATACATGTCCTGCTACCAGCTACGAAGAGACGGTGGCCTAGTGTTAATGTCGCTGGACTAATAATCCAGAGGTCCAGTCTAATGCTCTGCGGACACAGCTTCAAATCCCACCATGGCAGCTGGTGGAATCTGAATCCAATAAATCTGGAATATGAAGCTAGTCTCAGTGATAGTGACCATCAATTATTGTAAAAACCCATCTGGTTCACTAATGCCCTTTGGGGGAAGGAAATCTGCCATCCTTACCCCGGTCTGGCCTACATGTGACTCCAGACTGCCCTCTGAAATGGCCAAGGGCAATTAGGGGTAGGCAACAACTGCTGGCCTTGTCAACGATACCCATGTCCTATGAAGGGAGAATAAAAAATCCATGTTCTGTTTATGATCAAGACATGCCATTGAAATATTTCAATTATCATGATGAAAACTTCAGAAACATCCACATGGGCGGGGTGAGGGGCTTTGCCTTACCCTTATCTAAAAATAACTTCTCTGCTGGATCAACACAAAATTCTTTATATGATCAATGTTTTTAACACAGGGCACAAAGAGAAGTCATAATAATTATACACATTTATCCAAGTTGTGGTATTGAGTATAAGCCAAAGCTAATTGCATTACTTAAACATTATTAGCCTATTGGGAACCATGACTCAGCCTTCACGGTTTAATATCTTGCAAAGCGTCTGTCTCAAGAGAGCTTACCTGATGGAAAATATTGGAGAATATTAAAAGTAATCTGACTTCAGCAGTTAAAATTGTCAGCCAGCCTGGATACCACTGGGATTTTTAGCAGATCCAGTGCAAACCAAGGCTGCTGATATTTCTGATGGACGAGATAGCTATCGATTTACTTTTATTCATGGTTGCTTTCTGTCTCTTGCAGTGCTTTAAGGACAGGGCAATCGCGAAAGAGATTCTGAACCTCCAAGTATCCTGTCAAAACCAGGGCTGTACATGGACTGGTCCCCTGAGAGAGCTGGAGGTAAACCATCATCTTACAGCTTTCCCATTGTCGTCACTGCCAATATCTACATCCCGGTCAATGAGACACAAATGCATATTTCAAATGTTTGTTCAACTTTCAGATACAGCTCCTCCCTCCCCCACCAAGGGTCATCCTTGATTCTGTGTGAAACGAGGATGGCCCTGGCCTCTCAGTGACATACTTTGTTGGGGATTTCATCTTTAAAAACAAATAACCTGGAAAGCGATGTTAGGGTGAGAGTCAAAAATGCCCAAAGTCTTGGCAACAGCCCAGTTGATATTTGCTTGCCAAATATCAAAATAAGGGTCAGTGGGGAGGCGGTGGTGTAGTGATATTAGACCATAAGACCATAAGACATAGGAGCAGAAATTGGGCCATTTGGCCCATCGAGTCTGCTCCGCCATTCAATCATGGCTGATAAGTTTCTCAACCCCATTCTCCCGCCTTCTCCCCGTAACCTTTGATCCCCTTACCAATCAAGAACCTATCTATCTCGGTCTTAAATACATTCAATGACCTGGCCTCCACAGCCTTCCGTGGCCATGAATTCCAAAGATTCACCACTCTATGGCTAAAGAAGTTTCTTCTCATCTCTGTACTAAAAGGTCTTCCCTTTACTCTGAGGCTGTGCCCTCGGGTCCTAGTCTCTCCTACTAATGGAAACATCTTCCCCACGTCCACTCTATCCAGGCCTTTCAGTATTCTGTAAGTTTCAATCAGATACCCCCGCATCCTTCTAAACTCCATCGAGTATAGACCCAGAGTCCTCAAACGTTCCTCATATGTTAAGCCTTTCATTCCTGGGATCATTCTCGTGAACCTCCTCTGGACCCTCTCCAGGGCCAGAACATCCTTCCTGAGATATGGGGCCCAAAATTGCTCACAATATTCTAAATGTGGTCTGACCAGAGCCTTATAAAGCCTCAGCAGCACATCCCTGCTTTTATATTCTAGTCCTCTCGAAATAAATGCCAACATTGCATTTGCCTTCCTAACTACCGACTCAACCTGCAAGTTAACCTTAAGAGAATCCTGGACTAGGACTCCCAAGTCCCTTTGCACTCCAGATTTCTGAATTCTCTCCCCATTTAGAAAATAGTCTATGCCTCTATTCTTCCTACCAAAGTGCATGACCTCACACTTGCCCACGTTGTATTCCATCTGCCACTTCTTTGCCCATTCTCCTAACCTGTCCTAACCTTGCCCATTCTCCTAACCTGTCCTAACCTTGCCCATTCTCCTAACCTGTCCTAACCTTGCCCATTCTCCTAACCTGTCCTAACCTTGCCCATTCTCCTGACCTGTCCTAACCTTGCCCATTCTCCTGACCTGTCCTAACCTTGCCCATTCTCCTGACCTGTCCTAACCTTGCCCATTCTCCTGACCTGTCCTAACCTTGCCCATTCTCCTAACCTGTCCTAACCTTGCCCATTCTCCTAACCTGTCCTAACCTTGCCCATTCTCCTAACCTGTCCTAACCTTGCCCATTCTCCTAACCTGTCCTAACCTTGCCCATTCTCCTAACCTGTCCTAACCTTGCCCATTCTCCTAACCTGTCCTAACCTTGCCCATTCTCCTAACCTGTCCTAACCTTGCCCATTCTCCTAACCTGTCCTAACCTTGCCCATTCTCCTAACCTGTCCTAACCTTGCCCATTCTCCTAACCTGTCCTAACCTTGCCCATTCTCCTAACCTGTCCTAACCTTGCCCATTCTCCTAACCTGTCCTAACCTTGCCCATTCTCCTAACCTGTCCTAACCTTGCCCATTCTCCTAACCTGTCCTAACCTTGCCCATTCTCCTAACCTGTCCTAACCTTGCCCATTCTCCTAACCTGTCCTAACCTTGCCCATTCTCCTAACCTGTCCTAACCTTGCCCATTCTCCTAACCTGTCCTAACCTTGCCCATTCTCCTAACCTGTCCTAACCTTGCCCATTCTCCTAACCTGTCCTAACCTTGCCCATTCTCCTAACCTGTCCTAACCTTGCCCATTCTCCTAACCTGTCCTAACCTTGCCCATTCTCCTGACCTGTCCTAACCTTGCCCATTCTCCTGACCTGTCCTAACCTTGCCCATTCTCCTGACCTGTCCTAACCTTGCCCATTCTCCTAACCTGTCCAAACCTTGCCCATTCTCCTAACCTGTCCTAACCTTGCCCATTCTCCTAACCTGTCCTAACCTTGCCCATTCTCCTAACCTGTCCTAACCTTGCCCATTCTCCTGACCTGTCCTAACCTTGCCCATTCTCCTGACCTGTCCTAACCTTGCCCATTCTCCTAACCTGTCCTAACCTTGCCCATTCTCCTAACCTGTCCTAACCTTGCCCATTCTCCTAACCTGTCCTAACCTTGCCCATTCTCCTAACCTGTCCTAACCTTGCCCATTCTCCTAACCTGTCCTAACCTTGCCCATTCTCCTAACCTGTCCTAACCTTGCCCATTCTCCTAACCTGTCCTAACCTTGCCCATTCTCCTAACCTGTCCTAACCTTGCCCATTCTCCTAACCTGTCCTAACCTTGCCCATTCTCCTAACCTGTCCTAACCTTGCCTATTCTCCTAACCTGTCCTAACCTTGCCCATTCTCCTAACCTGTCCTAACCTTGCCCATTCTCCTAACCTGTCCTAACCTTGCCCATTCTCCTAACCTGTCCTAACCTTGCCCATTCTCCTAACCTGTCCTAACCTTGCCCATTCTCCTAACCTGTCCTAACCTTGCCCATTCTCCTAACCTGTCCTAACCTTGCCCATTCTCCTAACCTGTCCTAACCTTGCCCATTCTCCTAACCTGATATTGCCACTGGAGAGCCAGGGTAATGCATCACGGCAGATGGTGGAATGTGAATTCAATAAAAATGTGGAATTAAAAGTCCAATGATGATCATGAAACCCATCTGGTTCACTAATGTCCTTTAAGGGAGGGGGGGGGGGGGAGAGAATATCTGTCACCCTTACCCGGTCTGGCCTTCGTGTGACTCCAGACCCACAGCAATGTGGTTGACTCTTAACTGCCCTCAGAAATGGTCGAGCAAGTCACTCAGTTCTCAAAGGCAATAAATGCTGGTTGAGCCAGCGATGCTCCCCTGTCCTGTGGACGAATAAAAAGGACATTTCTGCAGTGTAAAGCGTTTGAACTTCAGTTCGCTTAGGAAGAAGAGCTTGCTGTTAAATCCAATAGCTGTATATTGAGGAAAGAATGAATCTGAAGCCTAATCCTTCCCCAAATGGGGGAAGCTGCTCTCAATTAGCAACTTAAAGCACATACTCTATCCCAGCCCAATTTCACCATTAACACCTGCCTACCCTCATCCCACTGAGCAAGACCCTCCCCCCAATAAGAAGTTGGACTGGGCAATACAAATCAAAAAGTTCCCTAACTTCGATTCTCAGTCTGAGCTGAGCTCAGTCAGGGTAGCAGGGTAGCTCCTACAATTGGTTTGGCAACCTGGACTGAGAGGAGACAGGGCGAAATCGTCTGCTGTTCTCACTGCTGATCACTATCCAGGGGTCCATTCTGGTATCTGTGTGTCCGCGGCACACAAACATAGAGTGAGCTTCGGGTCGGGGTTTAGCTCTGTTGCCTCCCACACTGAACAGCCCGACGGCAATCGACTACTTGGACTTAGACATGATGAGCCCGGGCCAGATTGCTGGGGCTGTGTCTCCGAATCCAGCAAGGAGCCAACGCTTTCAGGGGAGCAGTTGAAGAGGTGGAGGGTGAGGGGAGTAAACATCGTTTCCTTTGACTTGCGATCCTTTATTTTAATTTCAATTCATCATCGCAAGTTTTGTTCTTGTCGTTGCAGGAAAAGCATAAATTGACTTGCGAGCAAAAGCTGCTGAAGTGCCCCTTTAATGTCGTCGGCTGCACAGAGATGGTGAGTCTGAAGCGCTGAATCCAATTGGGCGAACGTTACAGGCAAAGGGAGTGGGTTTTAGTGCAGATGAACTGAGTGGAAGAAGAAAGCAGGAACTTGCATTTATATAGCACCTTTCACGACATCGAGATATCCCAATGCAGTATCCTCCTGAAATGTGGCCATTGTTGTCATATAGGAAACTTGGCGGCCAATTTGTGCACAGCAAGCTCCCACAGGCAGCAATGTGATAATGACCAGATCATTTTTTTTAATTCATTGGCTATGCCAGCATTTATTGCCCATCCCTAATTGCCCTTGAGAAGGTGGTGGTGAGCTGCCTTCTTGAACCGCTGCAGTCCATGTGGTGTAGGTACACCCACAGTGCTGTTAGGAAAGGAGTTCCAGGATTTTGACCCAGCAACAGTGAAGGAACGGCGATATACTTCCAAGTCAGGATGATGAGTGACTTGGAGGGGAACTTCCAGGTGGTGATGTTCCCATCTATCTGCTGCCCTTGTCCTTCTAGATGGTAGTGGTCGTGGGTTTGGAAGGTGCTGTCTAAGGAGCCTTGGTGAATTCCTGCAGTGCATCTTGTAGATGGAGCATGCTGCTGCTACTGTGCGTCAGTGGTGGAGGGAGTGAATGTTTGTGGATGTGGTGCCAATCAAGTGGACTGCTTTGTCCTGGATGGTGTCGAGCTTCTTGAGTGTTGTGGGAGCTGCACTCATCCAGGCAAGTGGGGAGTATTCCATCACACTCCTGGCTTGTGCCTTGTAGATGGTGGACAGACTTTGGGAGTCAGGAGGTGAGTTACTCACTGCAGGATTCCCAGCCTCTGACCAGTATTTATATGGCTGGTCCAGTTCAGTTTCTCATCAATGGTAACCCCCAGGATGTTGATAGTGGGGGATTCAGTGATGGTAATGCCATTGAACATCAAGGGGGCAATGGTTAGATTCTCTCTTGCTGGAGATGCTCATTGCCTGACACTTGTGTGGGGCGAATATTACTTGCCACTTGTCAGCTCAAGCCTGGAAATTGTCCAGGTCTTGCTGCATTTGATTTTCTTTTACTGATATTGGTTGAGGGGGCAATATTGGCATCAGGGCACAAGGGAGAACTACCCTTGCTCTTCCTTGAAATAGGGCCATGTGTTTTTTCAGGTTTATCTGGGAGGGCAGTCCGGGCCAGAGTTTAATGTCTCCTCAGAAAAATGGCAGCTCTGATAGTGTACAATTCCATGGTTACTGGCACTGGGAGTACCGGCATAAATTTTATGCTCAAGTGTCTGGAGTGCAGACTTGAAAACATAACATCTTTGCCCTCATGTCTGCCGATCCTTCCACAGCCTGGCACGAAACTTTGTCCAGCTCCACGTCCCAGTTGGCGTTCTCTGCCCCTTCCGACTCAAGCCAAGTGTCCACTGTGGAGTCACTGCACAGGCTCCAGCCCTCGAACCCATGACCTGTTCTCCTCATCGATCCCGTTTTGCTACTTTATCCTGTCTCATCTTGAAAAGCCAGTGACGGCTACTTGCGTCAGCTCCCTAACCCTGTCACAAGCCCTGCTTGGTGTCTGTTCCCTCCCTCCCCCCCTCCCCTGCTTATGCTGCAGGTGCCATTTTGCCGCTGTTGGTGAAGAAAAGGTTAAGGGGTTACGGGTAGTTACTCACGACGGTGAAAGGCAGGAGGTGTTCCACAGGAATGGCTGCCGGGAACCACTATTGTTCACTATTTATATTTGGTGGGATGGAGGAGGCTCATGTGGAGCATAAACAATGGCATGAAGAAGCAGTGGGGAGAATTTTGTTAAAATTATTTCACGGGATGTGGATGTCACTGGCAAGACCAGCATTCGCTGCCCATCCCTAATTGCCCTTCAACTGAGTGACTTGCTAGGCCATTGCAGAGGGCAATGAAGAGTCAACCACATTGCTGTGGGTCTGGAGTCACATGTAGGGCAGACTGGGTAAGGATGGCAGATCTCCTTCCCTAAAGGGCATTGGTGAAGCAGACGGGTTTTTTTTACAACAATTGACGATAGTTTCACAGTCACCGTCACTTACATTAGTTTTAAATTCCAGATTTTATTAACTGAATTTAAATTCCACTAAGCCGCCCTGGTGAGATTTGAACCCACGTCCCCAGGGCATTAACCTGGGCCTCTGGATCACTAGTCCAGTGACGTTACCCCTACGCCGCCACCTGTCCATAAATGGAACCCGTTTATGTGCTGCGCGCTTCGTGTGATTGAGTACAGTTCCAAAATATGTGGGCAACAGCCTTAACACTGAGCCAGACAACGGCTGAATGAATTGGCAAGAAGGGCTGAACGGCCATCTCCTCTTTCCTGCGCCGAGCTGGGTGCTGGATGTTTCCTAGGTCACCTCTTACGTCCAGGAACGTTTTGTAAACCGCAACGCTTAACGAGCCGCTGCTGATTGTGTCTCTGCAGATTTCCAGCCACAAGGTCCATGAACACAAGCAGGCCTGCGTGCAGTACCATCTGGAGTGCGTGCTCCAGAGTTTACAGGGACTTGTGAAACAGGCCAGTGTGGCGAGCGAATGCCCCAGCCTGGTGGAAATGATCGAGAAAGACAAGGAGAAGGATCCAGAGTGCAACAGGCAGCACGGGGACAATGAGTTACAGGCTGACAGGATACTGGAGGAGCTAAAAGTGAAAGTGCAGACGTTTGAAAACATCGTCACTGTGTTAAACCGTGAAGTGGGAGACACTCTCAATGCCATGCTAGCACAGGAGAGATTGCTGAGGGAGCAAGAGGCAGTGACTGCACAGCTAAGGAGCAAGGTAAATATTTATTCATGTGCACCGAATGGATGCATGATAGGTGGTTGGCCTGCATAGCTACTGGTCTCCTATTTGTTTATGTCAATCATTTTGCAAGATGTAATAATGCTCGATAAAAATGCAAGTGGCCTTTTTTGGTATCATTGAATGGTGTAGCACACAGAAAGCCATTCAGCCCATTGTGTGTCTTCAAAAGAGCTTTCCAAAGTAGCCCACCCCCACCCACCCCCCGCTCTTTCCCCATGGCCCAACAAATTTTTTCTCCTTTTCAAGTATTTATCCATATCCTTTTTGAAAGTTATTGTTGAATCTGCTTCTCCCCACTCACCTTCCCACTCCCAACCTTGCAGGCAGTGCACGCCAGATCACAGCAACTCGCTGTGCAATTTTTTTTCCCCATTCCACCCCCCCCTCGCCCCCCCCAGCCCCTGGTTCCTTCACCAATTATCTTAAATCTGTGCCCTCTGGTAACCGACCCTGCTGCCAATGTAAATAGTCACTTATCTTGATGGAGGCGGGGTGCAGCTCCAGTAACACTCAAGAAGCTCAACACCATTCAGGACAAAGCAGTCCACTTGTTTGGCACCCCATCCACAAACATTCACTCCCTCCACCAATGATGCACAGTAGCAGCAGTGTGTACCATCTACAAGATGCACTGCAGCAACTCACCAAAACTCCTTCAACAGCACCTTCCAAACTCACGACCGCTATCATCTAGAAGGACAAGGGCAGCAGACACATGGGAATACCACCACCTGGAAGTTCCCCTCCAAGTCACTCACCATCCTGACTTGGAAATATATTGGCTGTTCCTTCACTGTCACTGGGTCAGAATCCTGGAGCTCCCTCCCTAACAGCACTGTGGGTGTACCTACACCACATGGACTGCAGCGGTTCAGGAAGGCAGTTCACCACCACCTTCTCAAGGGGCAATTAGGGATGGGCAACAAATGCTGGCCCAGCCAGCGAAGCCCACATCCCATGAATGAATAAAAGAAAACTAGTCATGAATGGAAACCCTGGCTGTATGTAAACGATTGGGACTCAGGAATCAGTGGTGCAATATTAAAATTTACAGATGACACCAAACTGGGGGGAGGGTGCAGTCGCGTCAATTTTAATAAATGAGATTTGCAACAAAATACAAGACAGTAATGAGTAGAACTGTTATGTAAATGGTAAATGAGCTTCATTATAGCTAATCCCGAATCTTGCCTTTTGGTCGGAGGGACAAGGCGTCTTCCTTGGAAAATAAGAGTCGAAACGGGTTAGAGGAACATAGAGGTCTGGTACGACTCAGATACACAAATCACTATGAGCAGCAATGCGAGTTAACAAGGCCATAAAAATAGAAACGAAGCACCGGGGTTGAGTTAGAGTTGAACAGCAGGGAAGCTCAACTTGTATTGGACCTTGGTCAGACCCACAATGGAGTACTAGGAGCAGTTCTGCTCTCCACAGTATAAAAAAGACAAAGGCACAGGGGAACTCTATGCTCTAAGAGAGTCTCTGTGCTCCAAATTCTATGCCCTCTCCCGTCTTCTTTGCCCGAGGGTAGTGGGGCATAATGTATTTGACCCATACTGCTACCCAAATCAGCTATTTCGCAATAAATCGCAATAGAATCTAGTACCATTGCTTTTTGCATGACTCAGTAAAAGACTGAATGGTGTGCAGGAAACACTGAGGAGGTTTTGTTTTGTGACACAGTACCAGCAAACAAGGACCCCGTTACTAATTGGTTGTGCTGGCAAGCTTCAGCTTCTTTCTTCACCATCTTAAAATTACTTTACCAGGTACGGCAGCATGAGAAATCTATTTGCCTCAAGGACTTGGTGATAGCTGACCTTCAACTTCGTCTGGAATTCCTGGAAAGCACCTCATACGATGGCACGTTAGTCTGGGAAATCTCCGATTTCAGCCGCAAGATGCAAGATGCCATTGAAGGAAGGGTTCCCTCGATCTTCTCCCCACGTATGGCTTCATTACTAATTAACTGGGTCATTTAGGACTGAGATGAGGAGGAATTTCTTCACTCAGGGGATGGTGAATCTTTGGAATTCTCTATCCTGGAGGACTGTGGAGGCTCAGTCATTGAGTATGCTCAAGACTGAGATCGATAGATTTCTACATATTAATGGCATCAAGGGATACGGCGATAGTGTGGGAAGGTGGTGTTGAGGTAGATGATCAGCCATAATCTTATTGAATGGTGAAGTGGGTTCGAGTGACCATAAGATCATAAGACATAGGAGCAGAAATTAGGCCATTCGGCCCATCGAGTCTGCTCCGCCATTCAATCATGGCTGATAAGTTTCTCAACCCCATTCTCCCGCCTTCTCCTGTGGCCGAATAGCCTACTCCTGCTCCTGGTCTGTGCAGATTCACTGCCACTTCCTATGTTCCAACAATGGCAATACTTCAGAAGCATAGTCACTGCTGTATCGTAATCTATGTTTACTTGAGCTTCCAGAGTTAGAAACCATTTGAACATATCTGAAATCTCTGCCTCTGATGTTAGTTGAACTGAAGGATTTTTGGCTGTGAATGAGCAACTCACTTAGTACCATTCTCCTGCTTTCTCCCAGCAACCCTGTACATTCTCCATTTTTAGATAACAGTCTAATTCCCTTTTGAAAGCCTTGATTGACCCTGCCTCCACCCACTCTCACTTTCCAGACCCGAACCACTCGCTCAATGTTGCTTTTGCTTCTTTTACTAATTACTTTAATTCTGTGCCCTCTGGTTCTCAATCCTTTCATGAGTGGGAACAGTTCCTCCCTATCCACTTTGTTCACATCCCTCTATCAAATACCTCTTTCAAATCTCCTCTCAGCCTTCTTTTCTCCAAGGAAAGCAGTCCCAACTTCTCCAAACTATCTTCATAACTGAAGTTCCTCAACCCAGGAACCATTCTCGTGAATCTTTTCCACACTCTCTCCAATGCCTTCACATCCTTCCTAAAGTGCGGTGCCCAAAACTGGACACAATACTCCAGCTGAGGCTAAACTAGTGTCCTATACAAGTTCAGCATAATCGCCTTGCTCTTGTTCTCTTTGCCCCTATGGATAAAGCCCAGGATACTATAGGCTTTATTAACCGCGCTCTCAACCTTTCCTGCCATCTTCAATGATTTATGCACATATACCCCCTGGTCCCTCTGCTCCTGCACCCCCTGTAGAGTTGTACGTTTTATTTTATACTTTCTCTCCATGTTCTACCTACCAAAATGAATCGCTTCACATTTCTCCGCATTGAACTTCATCTGCCACTTATCCGCCCAATCCACCAACTTGTCTATGTCTTCTAGAAGGTCTACACTATCTTCTTTTTACCTGGAATTTCTTACACCCTTCCTCTTTCAATTAACAAGCTTTCTCCTCTCTCCAACTCTTTTCAGACACTGGGGCAGTGTCCTGTCCTGTGAACCTTTCACACGGTTTCTCAATGTGAAAAAAAAGGGGTCAAAATTTAATGACAGATCAATGAGGCAAAAGGTACAAGCTTAATATCAATGGAACAGCGTGTATGATTCTGGATGGAATGTTTATGCCTTATCTTTCTGTCTCTTCCAGCATTCTTCACATCTTACTGTGGATACAAGCTCAGTCTGCGGCTATATTTGAACGGTGATGGAGTGGGAGCAAACACTCACCTCTCACTCTTCCTGGTCATAATGAAGGGAAAATACGATGCCATTTTAGAGTGGCCATTCAGCAAGAAGGTAATTGGACTTTACAATATAATGAGGAATGAATGGAGCAGTGAGCTGGTCGAAGTCTTTAGGATTATGAAAGAGTCGGACTCGGTAGACTTAGAGATGATGTTCCCACTTTTCGCCGGGATCAGCAATGAGGGTCTATAAACATAAGACAGTCACTAACAAACTGAATAGGGGACTCAGGGAAAACCTCTTTATTGCTTTAGAGTGGCTAGATTGTGGAACTTGCTGCCACATGGAGTGAAATAGCATTTAAGGGAAAGTTAGAGAAGCACATGAGGGACAGAGGAACAGAAGGATCCAGTGACTCGGTGAGCTGAAGCAAGGTCGAAGGAGGTTCATGTGGAGCATGATGACAGGCATGGATCTGTTGGGCCAAATGGCCAGTTTCTGTTTAAATGCAATGCAATTCTATATGTATGTAATGCACTGAACTAAATAGAAATGAAAATGAGCGTCCATTCTATGGGTAAAGGCACGTCGGAATCATGCAGACTAGGAACGGACCCAGGTTTCTCCTCTCCTCCTTTCCTGAAGCAGCTGAGCCTCACACTGGGGTATAACTGGTTTACAGGTGCCAGCCAGTCTCCAATACTTTGCTCAAACAGCCATGCAACCCTCTATCGCTCCACTATTGACAGCTGTGACTTCAGCTCATAAACTCTGTAATTCTCTCCCTAGCTTAAAAACTCCCTACCTCTCTCTCTCTCTCTCCTCCTCATCCTCCTTTAAGAAGCCCTTAAAGCCTAGCTCTTTGCTTACCCACCCAGATACTTCCTTCTGTGGCTCTGTGACAAATGTTGTTTGATGACCCTTCTGCATGGCACCTGAGGACGTATCACTATGTTAAAGATGATATATAAATTTACAATCCCCGTCGAGACTGATAACTTTTTTTAAAAGAGATGAATCTCCCAAATGACCAACAGAAAAAACCGAAGACAAGATTTCCCTTTTTAAGACTTTTATTGTAACAAATAAACTAAAATCAACATAGATCAAACATTAATTAACAGGCAAACTAAAAATAAGGTACCTTACATTGACTAACACAACCAAAATAGGCCTTACAAAACCCCCTTCGCTGGGCCCCATGCCTCTGCCAGAATAAGTATCTTTAAAGGAACAGACCCACAGTCACTTCCAGCTCTCCAGCTGCTTCATTTCTCCCTGTCACACCAGTGCAAAACCTCCAGTGTTCTACAGCAATCGTTCCACTCAGACCAAGTTTTCTGGAGCCAATTACCATCACACCTTGGTGACTCCCTACTACTTATATCTTCAAGAGCCCCGTCCATTCTTTTCCCTTTCTACTGAACAGAAACCAAACTCTCACAAGCATCCTGCTTGCTTGTTAACACAACAGTTCTTCCTTGCTGTCCCACAGCAGCTGTCTTTTTACTGTGAGATATCATGAAAAGGTACTAAAACATCCATCCCAATCTCAATGGGTTTCAGCTCGAGTTTTCCCTGCCTGTGACAAACAGATCATGTGGGCATGTCCCCGACTTAAGGTGTTTATTATGACTTCACCATCCCCCTTTTCATAACATTTGGTTTCATCTCAAGTCAAAGGGGACATTTTGAAACATAACCATCTTGTTCAGCCTTCAAAACGATAAATAAAAGTTGTTGTGTTTGTTATCTTTCCTTGAACGGGTGCAAAGTTTGATAGGAGCACCATCTACTGCCAGCCTGGCTGATATTGGGCAATTTGCCATAGACTAGATCAAACGTAAGCCTTACCCAGTCCCAGAGTTAGAGTTTTACAGAACAGAATCTGGCTAAACTGTGATGTCCCTGGACATTGAATAATCAGTCGGCACTCCTTGGAGTTTTCAGTTCCTGTGGCTGTGCCTATTGGGTCACCCCAATTGGCACATTGGTGGAGTGAAGAAATGTTTGGGGAAGACCCCGGCACAAGCCATTGGAATGCTTTGGCACCATTGCCCAGCTAGAAATCAGCTTTCAGGGCAGGAGAGAAGAACATTGAGATTAGAGAAACTCTTACTGTGCACAAACAGGCCATTCGGCCCAACAGGACTTTCGTAAGGGCAAAGGGACCTGGTGGGGTTGATAGGGAAAGGTTACTCCCCTTGGTTGAAGAGTCAGCAATGAGGGAGGGGGGAGGAACATCAATTTAAAAGTAGCATCTCAACAGTGAGGATTCAGGTTGGGTTTACATAGACTGTAACAGCACAAGAAGCAAGTCATTCGGGCCAACAGATCCAAGCCAGTGTTTATGGTCCACATGAGCCTCCTCCTACCTTACTTTATCCTATCAAGTCAACGTACCTTTCAATTCCTTTCTCCCTCATGTGTTTAATGCCGTTCGCCCCAACCATTCCCTGTGATAGCGAGTTCCATGTTTTATCCACTCTCTGGCTGGGAGCTCCCAGGAAAGAAGAAAATCCAGGCGTGTTTTTTTCTCCAAATGAGAACAGAACCCAAAGAAAGTGGGGAGATAAAGGAGTGAATTTTCTTTCTTCTTTAACTCCAGGTGACCTTTAAGCTGCTGGACCAGAGTGAGAGGCGTCATCATGTGGCATCAGCCTTCAAACCAGATGTGAGCTCCGCCTCGTTCCGGAGGCCCATCCATGCTATGAACGTCGCCAGCGGCTGCCCGGAGTTCCTCTCCGTTGCCCAGCTCCGCGCCAACTGGCACAACTACGTTACCGACGACGTCATGTTCATAAAAGCCATCGTGGACCTCTAAAGGGACTCTGGGGTGGTTTCCACGGCGACTGCAGCTGGCAAGTCGGCGTCCGGACTTTAACACGTCAGGACCGGGTGCCGCAGTTTTAAGCTTTGTTGTAGCTACCTAGTCACAAGTCAATACATTCCAGCTGTGGTGAGCTTCAGTACGTGAGGAGCACCATGTAAATGGTAGCCTCCTGCTAACACGGCACCAACGCATATTTGACTTCGAAATCTCGGACTCTTAATTGCATCCGATCATGGGCCTTAACTCCTGTTTGTCACCAAAATATGAACCTCAAATTCAGGAATCTGCATATGTAATTTTTTAAACATAAATGATGTTAACTGAACTTTTTATAGATAAAATAAAGGGGGGGGGGTGTGAGATAAACCACACTGGGAGGGGCCTCCTATGGGGCATGAACGCGATGTCGTCCGGCTGATTGCCTGTTCCTATGCTGTAATTTCTATATGATGCTATTCTTCAGTCCCTCAGAGGCAAGAACAGGCATAAGTTCAGGCTTTCTTCCACTCGGTCCCATTGAAGCCCACACAATTAAGGGGAGACAGACACGTTGTGCAGGTCGCAGTGGGTACAATTGCACTGTGGTCATGTTACTGGACTAGTAATAATCCAGAACTCAAATCTCCCCCCATGGCAGACCTTCAATTTGAATTTAGTGAATTAAATAAATCCAAAAAGCAAAGCTAGTGACCATGAAGCTACCAGAATGTTGTAAAAGCCCATCTGGTTCACTCATGTCCTTTAGGGAAGGAAATCTGCTGTCCTTACCTGGTCTGGTCTACACGTGACTCCAGACCCCACAGCCATGTGGTTGACTCTGAAATGGCCTCGAAAGCCAATCAGGTATATGAAAATGCTACAAAAAGTCATCACATGGGCTTAAGAAGGCAGCCTCCCACCATCTTCTCAAAGGGGATTAGGGATGGGTGATAAATGCTGGGCTTGCTAGCAACCCCCACATTGCATGAATGAATGAAAAGTGGCCCTGCAGCAGGGCAAGGGGTTCTGCTCTACAGCGGGGATCGGTGGCCTGAGAGGTCTCAGAAGCCACAAGTGCCCGGGGCTGGTAAAGGGGATGACGATCTTCACTACCTGACTGGCAGCTCCCTACAGACCTGCCTCGAATGCGTTTATTCGAAATCAGGCTCAGCAGGTGAAAGGCAAAAACCCAGCCAAATGCCCTCCACCCAGCAAAGAACGGACAAGTTGTGAATCGGGTGAGTTACTGAGGGATGAGTGGAAAGGTTTGGATTGTTTATTTTTTCCACCCCGCCCACCAAGTTGATACTGGCACTAATGTGTCAGCCAATGAGTCAGAAGCACATCCGTTGTTAGAGCCTCTGAACTCACAACTAAAACTCGTCATTTCACCATCACAATCCAGTGAGTAGTAGATAGCTACATAATACAAATGATGCACATAAAACCCGTCCCAGTTATTTTCCACAGTGCCATCTCCAGGAGTGACTGAGGCCGGGATGAGTGGAGTCATTACATGGTTGCTGTGTTTCTCTAATTTAATGAACTATCACATTGCTCCAGTGTTACTGTTGGAAGATTTCTTACACAATTGAAACACTACAGGTTGTTATTTAATCCTGAAGAAGTTAATTATTTTATTTTACATACAGATGCTTAATAAACCCCTCAATCAACAAACAGAATGTCTGGTCATTATCACGTCGCTGTGTGAGAGAGTTTACTGTGCACAAATGGGCCACCGTGTTTCTAATATGACAACAGTGATCACACTTCAAAAGTACTTCATTGGCTGTAAAGCGCTTTGGGCCATCTTGTGGCTATGAAAGGTTTTTATTTTATTTATTCATGGCTAGCATTTATTACCCATGCCTAATTGCCCCTTGAGAAGGTGGTGGTGAGCTGCCTTCTTGAACCGCTGCAGTCCCTGTGGTGTAGGTACATCCACAGTGTTGTTAGGGAGGGAGTTCCAGGATTTTGACCGAACGACAGTGAAGGAATGGTGATATATTTCCAAGTCAGGATGGTGAGTGACTTGGAGGGGAATTTCCAGGTGGTGTTCCCATGTGTCTGAGGCCCACGTCCTTCTAGGTGGTAGCAGTTACGGGTTTGGGAGGTGCTGTCTAAAGAGCCTTGGTGAGCTCCTGCATTGCATCTTATAGATGGTACACATTGTTGGCAAAGGGGGTGAATGTTTGTGGATGTGGTGCCAATCAAGTGGGCTGCTTTGTCCTGGATGGTGTCATGCCAGGTGCCAAGTAATTCAAGCTATTTCTTTCATTTTAAAAGTATCATAGTCTCAGTTATTGGGCATTATAAATAGAGTACAAAGTCCAGGAAGATAAATTACATGTCCACAAAACACTAATTTGTCCCATGCTGGTGTGTTAGGTCCAATTCCGGGCACCACATTTTAGGAAGGACATGAATACTTTGGAAGGGATTTACTAGAACGTTTCTGGGGATGAGGTTATTCCAATTATGTTGATGGACTGAGAATCTGTTTCCAAATAGCTGAAGGATTGATAACCAGAGGCCACAAACTTAAAGTGATTGGCAAAAGAATGAGGATAAACTTCTTTTACACTGGGAGTGGTTAGGATCGGGAAAAGGGTGGTGGATACATCAACGGTATCCTTCAAAATGGAATCGGCTAAATAGGCTGAGAAAATATTGCAGAGATGTGGGCAAAGGAGCAGGGAAGTGGGATGAACTGGGCTGCTCTCTGAAAGAGCTGGCACAGGCTCGATGAACCCTGCTGGCTCTACGCAGGCCTCTATTATTGAAATTTCATAAACGGGACAGATTCAAATGCAGAAATACAGGGATTAAAATATTTTTCCTGATGCTAAAATCAGATTTCTTTTCCTTCTGCTTTCTCGGTCAAATATTCTCACTCCCTGAAGGCACAGCAAGCCATTAAAAAGGCAAATGGTACGTTGGCCTTTATTACAAGAGGATTTGAGTACAGGAGTAAAGATGTCTTACTGTAGTTATATAGAGGTGAGACTGCACTTGGAGTATCGATAAATCTCTAGACAGTAAAGATATTGAGGGACATGGGAATAACATGGGAAAATGGCATTGAGGCAGATGATCAGCCGTGATCTTATTGAACAGCGGAGCAGGTTAGAAGGGCCGAATGGCCTACTCCTACTCCTACATTGAAAGGGAAGCGTGACAATTCCACCTGTTTACTGCCTCCACACCTCATGTTGGTGAATGACCTGCTTTCAAGGAGGACGAACACTTGAAAATTGCTGCAGTGTTTGGACACTTATATCACAAAAAGACTAGTGGGGATCTGTAAATTCCTGATCCAGAATTCCTGCAGATGCTGGGGAAGAATTCAGGGCCATGAGTGTTAAAACCTCTGTTCCGGTACAGGTATCGAAGAGATGGAGAGCAAGGCAGCTAAATGGGGTTGAGTCAATAATCTGATTGAATGGTGGAGCAGGCACAAGGTGTTGAATGGCCCCCTCCAGTTCCCATGTTCTTAATACAGACAACAGTAAACAGATAGAATAGATAAAGAGAAGCTGTTTTCACTGGTAGAAGCGGCTTTACCAGAGATGGCTGGTTTGAAATAACTGGCTAAAGAGCCAGGCAGGATTAAAAACAGAAAATGCTGGAAATTCTCAGCAGATCTGGCAATGTCTGCGGAGAGGGAAAATCGGAGTAAACATTTGCAGGCTGATGGCTCTTCAAGAAGGCAGGAAGAAGTTAGGAACATTAACAGGTTTTAAGTCAGGTGAATTGATGAGAGTTGCTGATGGGGGGGTGGTGGGGGAAAGAGAACAAAAGGGAAGGGTGGGAGATAAGCGAGATGAAATTTTAAAATTCTTTCATGGGATGAGGGTGTCGCTGGCAAGGCCAGCATTTGTTGCCCATCCCTAATTAGCCTTCAACTGAGTGACTTGCTCGGCCATTTCAAAGTCAACCACATTGCTGTGGGTCTGGAGTCACATGTAGGCCAGACCAGGTAAAGATGGCAGATTTCCTTCCCTAAAGGACATTAGTGACCCAGATGGATTTTTACAACAATTGATGATAGTTTCATGGTCACCATTACTGAGACTAGCTTTCAATTCCAGATTTGTTAACTGAATTTAAACTCTACTAGCTGCCGTGGTGGGATTTGAACCAGCAAAATAGAATATTATCGTTTATTGAGGGGAATTGATTACAAAAGTTGGGAGGTTATGCTTCAGTTGTACAGGGCACTGGTGAGACCACATCTGGAGCACTGCGTGCAGTATTGGTCTCCTTATTTAAAGAAAGATGTAAATGTGTTGGAAGCAGTTCAGAGAAGGTTTATTAGACTAATGCCAGGAATGGGCAGATTGTCTTATGTCGAATTGAGGTTACAATCAGATCTTATTGAACGGTGGGGCAGGCCCGTGGGGCTGAGTGGCCTACTCCTGTTCCTAATTCTGATGTTCTGTATTTCCCCAGAGCAATAGCTGGGTCACTGGATTACCGGTCCAGCAACAGTAACCACTACGCCACCGTCTCCCTGACGGGAGAGTTAGTCGTGCAGGGCCAAAGGGAACGGAGATGAGGCAAGAAAAGAAACAAAAGGTGTGCATGGAGCAGGCATGATTGGCACATCGATGAAAAGCTGCTGTCCAAAAGCAAAAAAAAACACAGAAAACCTGCTAAGGGAACCAAAACGGGAGCAGAAATTAAGGCCCGAAGCTGTTGAACTCAATGTCAAGTCCAGAAGGGGAGGCGGCCACCCTGACATCTCAGGTACCTGCCCTGTATTCGTTGGTTAGCAGGGGCTGAGCGAGTGATTGGCACAGGGTGAACCACCAGCCCCCAGAAATAGGGCCTATCAGTGAGTGCATGGAGAGGTAGGGGACAGTCCTCAGTACACAGCTGCCTGAACTGCAGATGGAGGAATGTCAGTGAAGATGGAGAAAGACTGAGGGAGGGGCAGGAGGTCGGGGGTGGGGGGTGGTTTGGGGGGAGAGAGTTTCCTAATGATTAGGCTAGAGAGCAGATTGCTGCCACCACAGGCTACAGAGCTCAATGCACTCTGCACCATCCATTCATCCTCTGGGATCAGTAAACCCCTCTCACCTGTCACTGGTCTTCCTGTGCTTTCCCTACCTATTTAGCTGATGCATCAGATCTAACCTGTTGGTCTTAACAAACTACCATGAAAATTACTGAGGAGTTCTCCACCACCTTTGGCTAAATCAGTGACTCCTGAACCTTAAAACTTACGCAGTTTACAACAGAAGCCGCGTTGTTCTCAAGGGTTTAGTGCAGGCACAGCAGGTAAAGACGTCTCTCCTGAATTTTATATTGGGTTTATTTACTGACTATCTTATGTTTAGGACCCCTCAGTCTCCAGACATCTTCCTTGGTCGACCCTATTAAACTAAACATTTTGGAAGATCTCTAGCAAGTTTTTGGGTAAACGAGTGTCCTCTGAACTTGTGACTGGATGTTGAATCAGTCACAAACTGGTATCCAGGTCAAGAGGACCCGTGCTGAGCTTAAAGATACATAAAAGAAGTATGATTGAAGGAGGTCCTGTGGTGCAGCGGGTAGTCTCTGAGCCAGAAGCTCTGCCTTCAAGTCCCACTCCAGCACTTGGCCAAGGAACGTGTGTTCCTAACAGAGCCAAACAAGTTGCGTATCAACCTATAAACCTTTCCAACGCATGTCAAAGACATGTGCTGAGAGCAGGAGATTCCTGGAGTCAGCCATCACTATCTATAGCACCTTCACTATCTATAGCACCAAGCGAACAACATGTATGTAAAAGTGACATCACCACAGCAGCTTGGGCTCTTTGGGGAGCTGGCTGGTCAGATTGGTGCCACCAGCGTGGCTTTCGATCCAAGCTTGGGACCTGCTTCCTTGCCTCCGCGTGGCGGGGCTTGTGGTTCTGTGGGTCGGACCTGCCTTTGAGCAGAATTAGGAGAAAATACAGGCAAATGCTGAGAATGTAGTTTAATTTCACTAAACACAATGCACAGATTAAAAGCTCGCCCACAATGTGGGCAGATCAGCATGGCGTCATATTAACCTCAACCGATGTGAAAAGTTGCAGCCTTTCCATACCTCCCTGAATTAAGTGCGTTTAGGCAGGGAGATGATGGCGGAGTGGTATTGTCACTGGACTCGTCATCCAGAGACCCAGGGTAATGCTCTGGGGACCCAGGTTCGAATCCCACCACGGCAGGTGGTGGAACTTGAATTCAAAAATCTGAAACAACTTTCAAACAAACAATTCATGTCACAATTGGCTTGAAAGGAAAGACACTGCAGCAGCTGTGAACGACCTGTATCGTGAGGGGCCTGTATCCCGGTGGCCTCAGAACAACCCAAAGCGTCTTACGGTCAACGAAATGCTTTTGAAGAGCCGTAACGTAAATAGGGCAGCCAATTTGCATGCAGTAACCTCCCACAAATAGAAGGCTGTTTGTCTAGACGAGGCAGTGGGTCAGAGGATATGGCCGACTGGTGCTGTCAACTCCGACCTGTTGAAGCTCATGTCCCTCATCAGCTGGCCGTGGTGTATCCCGGCCAATGAAAGCAGAGGAAGATCCAGCCCCACAATATCAGAGAGAGAGAGAGACAGACAGAGAGGCCCTTGAAGATGGGAAGAAACCTTGAACTTGTCCCTCCCCACGTGGCATTTGAGTCATTAGCGGACACTTTCAGACAACTTGTTCAAAGCCTGTGAGAGGGCCGTCACCATGTCCAGGATTCTCTGACGGTCTCCCTGTGCCAGGCGCTCCCCACAGCGCTGGGCAAAGCGGTCGGGGTGCCAGACCGCTTGCTGCTGCCGCAGGTACCGCCGGTAGGAGGTGGGCTCGCTCTGCTCCACCCCGTGGAGGATCACCGTCACCATCTCCTCCACCGTGCCCTGGGGGGCAGGCCAGGGGATGTCCCCATACGTCAGCTGGCCACCACTGCCGGCAGCCCGGCCAAAGACGTCGGCGCAGCCACGCTCGTAGCGGCGCTTGCGGCCGTGCGCCAGCTCCTCCGCCTTGCGCCCGGCGCGCTCCAGGTAACGCCGGTGCTCTGCCTCCAGCCGCTCCTGGAACTCGCGCCGCTCCTTTTCCTTGCGCTGCCGCTCCTCCTCCGCCGCCCTGGCAGCTGTCCCCCGATAGCCGGTGCCTGCCGCTCGCTTGGCCGCGTACTCCTTCGCCAGGCAGTCGGCCCAGTCATCATACGTCTGCGGTTCGGGATCGGGCAGGGAGAAGTCCTCTGGGTCCACATGGAAGTACAGAAACAGCGAATCAGCGTGACCCAACTAACACGTGTCCCTGATCCCCAAGGTCCCGGTGCCTCCCGGCCTTAGCACACCTCAAATGAAGCTCTGCGGCCTGCACTCTGTCAATCCCCGCGGCTCAGTGGGTAGCACCCTCGCTTCAGAACGTTGAGAGTTCAAGTCTCGCTCCAGAGGCTTGAGCACAAAATCCAGGTCAGCGCTCCAGGCGCAATACTGAAGGAGGGTCTTTCGGGCGAGATGTTAAACCGAGGCCTCGGCAGCCTCTCAGGTGGACAGAGGGTTTTTTTAATTCTTTCATGGGATGTGGGAAGCATTTGCTGCCCATCTCTAATTGCCCTTGTACTGATGACTCGCTCGGCCATTTCAGGGGCCAGTTAAGAGTTAACCACATTGCTGTGGGTCTGGAGTCACATGTAGGCCAGACCGGGTAAGGAGGGCAGATTTCCTTCCCTAAAGGACATTAGTGACCCAGATGGGTTTTTACAACAATCAACAACGGTTTCAGAGTCGCTATTACTGAGGCGAGTCTTATATTCCAGGCTGATTATTAAATTAATTAAATTATAATACATTTATTAATTAAATGAAATTCAAATTAATTCCAGATTGATTTAATTACATTTAATTGAACTTAAATTCCACCAGCTGCCATGGTGGGATTTGAACCCATGTCCCCAGAGGATTAGCCTGGGCCTCTGGATGGCTAGACCAGTGACATTACCACCACACTGCCACCTCCCAGAGTATGAGTTCAAAGAAGAGCAGGGGAATTCTTCCTGTTGCCGTGCTGTCCCTATGCCTCAACCAACATCGCTAAAGCAGCTTTAGATGAATGTTATTGCTGTTTGAGGGAGCTTGCCACACACAAATTAGCTGCCCCAATATTTATATCACAACAATGGCGGTATTTGAAATGTGCTTTATTTACTTCAAAGTAAAGCGCTTTGGGATGTCCTGAGGTTGTGATATTCTCTTTTCTCTCTCGCCTAGACTCTCCCCACATTACTCCATCTTAAGGCACTATTTCACAGCAGTGGTTTCAGCACACTGGCTTCCTGGCATCATTTCCTCACCAAACACCAGTCAGCCGTTGTCAAAGCCCAAAAGCCTTTCCAAAGTTGGTTAATTCAAGGTTGGGGTGGTTTTGGCATTTGATGGTGAAGTTGAACATTCGAAGGTTAAAATGAAAAAAAAAACTTGGCCTCAGGATGTCCCAAGGCGCTTTACAGCCAATGAAGTGCATCTGAAGTGCAGTAGGAAATGGGGCAGCCAATTTGTGGACAGCAAGCCCCCACAAACAGCCATGTGACAATGACTGTGCAACCTGCTTCTTTTAAAAGTGATGTTGGTTCAGGAGTAAACACTGGCCAGGGCACCAGAGAGATCAGCCCTGCTCTTTCTCGAAATGATGCCATGGGGTCTTTTTTCACATTCACCTACAAGGGATGACAGAGCCTCCATTTAACATCTAGCACCTGCTGGGGGTTAGTGCACTGCCAGCATCAGCCTAGATTTTGTGCTAAAATCTCGGGTGTGGGACTTGAATCCACAATTTTGTCACTCGGCGGGGGGGGAGAGAGCGCTACCCACTGTGGTTGACACCACACTCGTTAACTTGAAAGCATTTGTTAAAAAATTTGTTCATGGGATGTGGGCGTCACTGGCTGGGCCAGCATTTACTGCCCATCCCTAATCGCCCTTGTTGAGAGGGCATTTAAGAGTCAACCACATTGCTGTGGGTCTGGAGTCACATGTAGGCCAGACCGGGCAAAGACAGCAGATTTCCTTACGCTCCCTTAGTTGGCTGGGGAAGTACATCGGTGCAATGTGTACCAAAAATTCTAATCTTAGATCTCAGGATGTAAGGGTGCAGGCTGGGGGCTGCAGGGAGTAGAGTGTTAGGAGAGCAGAGACAGGAAATGTAGATTAGAATTTAGACAACCTGTGATAACAATGAAAGACAATTGCACGTTACAATGGTTGTTTACATTTGTTGTGTAGACAACGACATTCATATCCAACTCAGCCAATCTTGGGCTGGCAGATTCTGCCCTTGAGTTGGGGGTAGTTCAGTGTTGACTAAAGAATGACACTGGAGTCAGAGTGATGGGGGAAAAGCAAAGGCAGGAGGTTTCAAGGAGAGGAATTTCTGCATTGGGCTATAAAGGACACAAATATCCCCCTTCAGGTCATAAGAGGATGCTATTGTTTGACACTCTCTCTGGATCACACGATTGTCCAAGCAGGTACAGAGTGCTGTGAATCAACAGCTATCAAAGTAAGACATGCAGATCACTTGTGTGGGGGACTGACACCATTTTACCTGACATGGTATTTAAGGCAGATGTAACTTTGCAACAGCTTCAGCTCCTGAGGTCCTTCAGCTGATATGATCGATGGACATTATGGCTGACTGGCTAAAAAACAGAGTTTGACTGATGCAGGCTTATACATAATCCTGATATTATTGCTATCCTACTGTATATTCTTACAATGTGAACCTTCTTCCCCATTTTATTTTTCCTTGCTTGCACTCGTCAGTGACAGTGAGGAGGTTTTTTGTTATATTAATTCATGTGATGTGGGTGTTGCTGGCCAGGTTAGCATGTATTGCCCATCCCTAATTGTCCCTGTTCAGACGTAAGCTAAGAGTCAACCACATTGTTGAGGGTCTGGGGGTCACATGTAGGCCAGACCAGGTAAGGGCAGCAGATTTCCTTCCCTAAAGGGCATTAGTGAACCAGATGATGATCGACAATGGTTTCATAGTCATCAGGCTTTTAAAGAAATTCAAATTTCGTCATCTGTTGTGGTGGGGTTCGAACCGCTGTCCCCAAGGTCTCGGGAATACAGTCCAGTGGCTTCATTAAAGGTACGTGCATCAGGCCCTGCAGTTTGCAGTCTAGTAGCTGCCGCTTTGCAATTTACAGTGTCCCTTTAAATGGGGGTGTTGTTATTGATGTGGCTTGCTGGGTCAATGAGCGGTTAATGGCCCTCAGCCAGGTTCTTGGGTTTATCAGGAATCAGGTGGGCTTTTTCGCTGAATGCACTTTTGCTGAAATAAAGGTGGCTCTGAAGCCTCAGGAATGTATTTGTATTGACTCTCTGCATTGCTTTCAAGGGGGAGATGGACAAGTCTTTAACTGAGCCTGAGAAATGCTTGGCACGGAATGTAAGTGGTTCTACAGATGATACTTGGTCCTTGTGATCTCCGGGACTGGGATTGATCGCCTGATGGGGATCCGAGAGAAATTCTCCAAAATATTCCTTTCCAATATGTCCCAGTCTCTTCTTTTTTTTTAATCTACCAGGGCAATCCAGGGCTGCAGTGAGGAAAGAGGAAGAGTGGGGGTGAGAACGGTTAGCAATAGGGTGTGGGAGGGGTTAGCAGCAGGGAGCTAGGGTAGTGGGGGAGGGGGAAAAGGGGAAGTGAGAGGGAGCTGAAGTGAATGAGAGCTTGTGGAAGGGATTGGGAGAGCAGGAAGGTGTGAGAAAGAGTAGCAGAGAGACAGAGGTGAGATGGAGTGAGAGGGTGTGGAAAGACAGAGAGGGAGAGAAAAAAAGAAAGAAAGAGAAGGCGAGGAAGGAGGGGGCAGGCGTGGAGGGAGGGAGGGGCGGGCGAGGAGGGAGGGCAAGGGCAGGGAGGGAGGGGGCGGGCGAGGAGGGAGGGCGAGGAGGGAAGAGGCGGGCGAGGAGGGAGGGGGCCGGCGAGGAGGGAGGGGGCGGGTGAGGAGGGAGGGGGCGGGCGAGGACGGAGGGGGCGGGCGAGGACGGAGGGGGCCGGCGTGGGGGTGGGTGCGGGTGAGGAGGGAGGGCGCAGGCAAGGGGGAGGGCGCAGGCGAGGGTGCGGGTGAGGAGGGAGGGCGCAGGCGAGGGTGCGGGTGAGGAGGGAGGGCGCAGGCGAGGGGGAGGGCGCAGGCGAGGGGGAGGGTGCGGGTGAGGAGGGAGGGTGCAGGCTTGGGTGAGGGGGAGGGTGAGGATGGAGGGATGAGGGTGAGAGGAAGGGGACAGGGTAGAGACAGATGCGGGAGTGTGAGTGTGAGAGGGAGGGAGAGACAGAGAGAGACAGAGGGAGGATGAAAGGGAGGTGGGATGTACTTTCTGCATACTAAGAGCTCCTGTGATGTGTGTGCTAAGTGAGATGGAAATTATTTGCTTTAATCATTAATCCTAGCCAAACCAGCTCCACAAGATGCCGGAGCTGCAGGGTAAGGTGTTTGTTAACCTTTCGCTAAACAAGGAAATGAGGAGTGAGCGATGACAGGTGTCAAATGTCGTGGGGGTGGGGGTGGTGTGGTGGTGGAGGAACTGAACTGGGAAAAGACTCAGCAGCTCAGGCAGTACCTGGGGACAGAAATGCAGAGTCACTGTTTCAGGTGAGCCACGGTGCTGATGAAAGGTCACCGACCTGAAACGAGACCAGCACTTGTGATCTTTAACATAGGATAGTCACCAAGAAATCCAACAGGGAGCTCAGGAGAAACTAATTTACCCAGGGAGCGGTTAGAATGTGCAACTTACTTCCACAGGGCAAAAACTGAATTACCTGGAAAAACTCAGCAGGTCTGGCAGCATCGGCGGAGAAGAAAAGAATTGACGTTTCGAGTCCTCATGACCCTTCAACAGAACTGAGTGAATATTAGAAGAGGGGTGAAATATAAGCTGGTTTAAGGTGGTGGTGGTGGGGGGGAGAAGTGGAAGGGGATGGTGTAGGAGCAGATCATCAAAAGTTGTCACAGACAAAAGAACAAAGAGCTGTTGAAGGTGGTGATATTATATAAACGAATGTGCTAGTTAAGAATGGAGGGCAGGACACTCAAGGTACAGCTCTAGTGGGGGTGGGGTGGAAAGACTAACAGGGCATAAAAGATATAGATTTAAAAATAATGGAAATAGGTGGGAAAAGAAAAATCTTTATAAATTATTGGAAAAAAACAAAAGGAAGGGGGAAGAAATGGAAAGGGGGTGGGAATGGAGGAGGGAGTTCAAGATCTAATTCAATATTCAGTCCGGAAGGCTGTAAAGTGCCTAGTCGGAAGATGAGGTGCAGTTCCTCCAGTTTGCATTGGGCTTCACTGGAACAATGCAGCAAGCCAAGGACAGACATGTGGGCAAGAGAGCAGGGTGGAGTGTTAAAATGGCAAGCGACAGGGAGGTTTGGGTCATTCTTGCGGACAGACCGCAGGTGTTCTGCAAAACAGTCGCCCAGTTTATGTTTGGTCTCTCCGATGTAGAGGAGACCGCATTGGGAGCAACGAATACAGTAGACTAAGTTGGGGGAAATGCAAGTGAAATGCTGCTTCACTTGAAAGGAGTGTTTGGGCCCTTGGACGGTGAGGAGAGAGGAAGTGAAGGGGCAGGTGTTGCATCTTTTGCGTGGGCGTGGGGAGGTGCCATAGGTAGGGATTGAGGAGTAGGGGGTGATGGAGGAGTGGACCAGGGTGTCCCGGCGGGAACGATCCCTACGGAATGCCGACAGGGGGGTTGAAGGGAAGATGTGTTTGGTGGTGGCATCATGCTGGAGTTGGCGGAAATGGCGGAGGATGATCCTTTGAATGCGGAGGCTGGTGGGGTGATAAGTGAGGGACAAGGGGGACCCTATCATGTTTCTGGGAGGGAGGAGAAGGCGTGAGGGCGGATGCGCAGGAGATGGGCCGGACATGTTTGAGGGCCCTGTCAATGACTGTGGGTGGAAAACCTCGGTTAAGGAAGAAGGAGGACATGTCAGAGGAACTGTTTTTGAAGGTAGCATCATCAGAACAGATGCGACGGAGGCAAAGGAACTGAGAGAATGGGATGGAGACCTTACAGGAAGCGGGGTGTGAGGAGCTGTAGTCGAGGTAGCTGTGGGAGTCGGTAGGCTTGTAATGGATATTGGTGGACAATCACCAGAGATTGAGACAGAGAGGTCAAGGAAGGGAAGGGAAGTGTCAGAGATGGACCATGTGAAAATGATGGAGGGGTGGAGATTGGAAGCAAAATTAATAAAGTTTTCCAAGTCCCAACGAGAGCATGAAGCAGCACCGAAGTAATCATCGATGTACTGGAGAAAGAGTTGTGGGAGGGGGCCGGAGTAGGACTGAAACAAGGAATGTTCCACGTACTCTATAAAGAGATAGGCATAGCTGGGGCCCATGCGGGTACCCATAGCCACACCTTTTATTTGGAGGAAGTGAGAGGAGTTGAAGGAGAAATTGTTCAGCGTGAGAACAAGTTCAGCCAGACGGAGGAGAGTTCGAGGAAGAAGCTAAGGGCCCTCTGACCATCCCGGTGGGGGATGGAGGTGTAGAGGGATTGGACGTCCATGGTGAAGAGGAATCGGTTGGGGCCAGGGAACTGGAAATTGTTGATGTGACATAAGGTGGTCAGAGGAATCACGGATGTAGGTGGGAAGGGACTGGACAAGGGGAGAGAGAAGGGAGTCAAGATAAGGAGAAATGAGTTCTGTGGGGCAGGAGCAAGCTAACACGATCGGTCTACCGGGACGGTTCTGTTTGTGGATTTTGGGTAGGAGGTAGAAGCGGGCCGTCCGAGGTTGGGCGACTATCAGGTTGGAAGCTGTGGGAGGAAGATCCAGAGGAGATGAGGTCAGTGACAGTCCTGGAAACAATGGTTCAGTGGTGGGGTCATGGTCCAGGGAGAGGTAGGAGGAAGTGTCTGCGAGCTAACGCAGTTTACTTACACAGGGAGTGACTGGGGTGAACAGCATAGATGACTATAAAGGTGAAGGATGAGTTTGAAGGAAAGGGTGACTGGGAAGAAGAAGGGAGGGTGAGGGGGAGGGGGGCGGGTGAGAGGGAGCATAGGTGTGAGAAGGAGGGGGAGAGTGAGGGTAGCAGGAGGGTCAGAGGGAGGGGGAGGGAGAGAAGGAGGAGATGGTGAGAGTGAGGGTGAGGCTGAGAGGGAGAGTGAGGGTGAGAAGGAGGGGGAGCAAGGTGGGAGGGAGGGGAAGGGTGAGATGGAGGCAGAAGGGCGAGGGTGAGAATGAGGAGGAGGAGGGAGAGGGAGGCAGGAGGGTGTGAAAGAGGGGGTTGAGAGGGAAGATGAGAGGAGTGGTTAGGGTAAGAGGGAGGGGAGGGTTGGTGGGGGGAGGGGGTGGGTGAAGGTGATGTTTCCAAACTCAGAGCTGTTGTGATCCGGAACGCAGTGTTTGGAGAGTGGGCACAAGAGGGTGAATGGCCTCTATCTGTGCTGCATCTTTCTGTGGTTCCACAGCTTGAGAAACTAACACAAAAAAGCCCTGAGTGAATGTAAAACATTCAAAAACTGCTGTTAACATACACGTTGGAGCTTCAACAAACACTGCCCCCCACTGCAAATAAACATGAGTCAACGTCTGTCCCATTAATAGGGCAAGTGATTCATTCTCATTCAGCAGTTGCTGCAAGCATTTTTGTGGAACATTTTCTGCATACTAAGAGCTCTTGTGAAGCAACTCTTGCCATGTGTGTGCTAAGTGAGATGGAAATTATTTGCTTTAATCATTAATCCTAGTCAAACCAGCTCCACAAGATGCCGGAGCTGCAGGGTAAGGTGTATGTTAACCTTTCGCTAAACAAGGAAATGAGGAGTGAGCGATGACAGGAGTCAAATGTCGTGGGGGGGGGGTGGGGGGGGGTGGAGGAACTGAACTGGGAAAAGACTCAGCAGCTCAGGCAGTGCCTGGGGACAGAAGTGCAGAGTCACTGTTTCAGGTGAGCCACGGTGCTGATGAAAGGTCACCGACCTGAAACGAGACCAGCACTTGTGATCTTTAACATAGGATAGTCACCAAGAAATCCAACAGGGAGCTCAGGAGACACTATTTTACCCAGGGAGCGGTTAGAATGTGCAACTTACTTCCACAGGGAGTGACTGGGGTGAACAGCACAGATGAGTTTAAAGTGAAGCTGGATAAACACACGAGGAAGGAAGGAATGGGAGGATATGCTGATCGGGTTTGGTGAAGAGGTGTGGGATGAGGCTTGCGTGGAGCACAAACACCAGCAGGGACCTGTGGGCAGGATGGGTTGCAAATACTAAATAATTCCATGTTTTGGAAGGGTAGGGAAGGAGAACTTGCATTTTTATGCTGCTACGTTGTTCCAGAGTGAGGAGGTCCTGTGGTGCAGTGGGTAGCATCCCTGCCTTGAAGCCAGAAGTACTGGGTTCAAGTCCCACCCCAGGATTTGACGGCCCCAGAAGGCAAGGCAATGTGGACTCCCTGATTAAACGGTGACACACCATCTTGGTTACTCCAGATCCCAGACCATGCATTCCACCCCATTTACAGCGCAGCCCCAAGTCGTTCCAGTCTGCTCACCTTCATATCTCCCACATTTCTGGTAGAATTCATCCTCGCATTCTGCAAAGAGCTTGTGGTGCCACTCCCTGTCAGCTCGATCCTTCGCCGTGTCGATCTGCTCCTCCGCTGCGAATCCTGGGCATTGCTATTACATTTGGAAAAAAAAACACAAGCTGGAACCGAGCGTGGTTTTCTTTTTGTGTTCAACGCACATTTTTTCTGTCACTGCGAATACTTTCGCATGCAATGTGGACATGAGTTTTGCGTTCATTTTCTAGCGTAAAGACGTGCGCATTGACCTTGAAATTCACTGCAAGGTCTGTAAGATATCTACAGACGCTGATCAATAAATGCAGTGGGATCAAACATAAAACGTGTGTCACACCCTTCAGCCATCACAACTTGTTTTCTGCCCAAATTCTGCACGCCTTTTAAGAGTTTCAATCAGAGATAACTCGGAGCAGTCTGGAGAATCGCCCCACTAAGGGGTATGATAGCATCGTGGTTTTGCCATTGGACTGGTAATCCAGAGGCCTGGATTAAGGGCCTGGGGGCATGGGTTCAAATCCCACCATAGCAGTTGGGGGAATTTAAATTCAGTTAATTAAATACACCTGGAATAAAAAGCTAGTATCAATAATGGGGGGTATTAAATACCAGATTGTATTATAAAAACCCTTCTGATTCACTAATCTCCTGTAGGGAAGGAAATCTACCATCCTCACCCGAACTGACCTACCTGTGACTCTGGAGCTACAGCAATCTGGTTGCCCTCTGCAATGGCCTAGCAAGCCACTCAGTGGTATTTAAGAAGGCAGCAGCTCACCATCATCTTCTCAAGGGCAATTAGGGATGGGCAATAAATGCTGGCCTAGCCAGCGAAACCCACAGCCCATACATGAATAAAAAATAATTTTACAAACGTGTGAGTGGAATTTATCAAATTAACTCAGTTTTGTCAAAGCTCCCCCCTTTTATTGGTTCCTTCTTTATCTCAGTGACTGACATCTTACTTAGGACCAGGAGCGGGCCATTCAGCCTGATGAGCCATTCAATTAGATCAAGGCTGACCATCTACCCCAAAGCCACTTTCCTGCACTATACATATCGATTCCATTTCCCTTACAAGGTTGAAAATAAGGTTTGTGACATTAAGAATTAAAAATAAAAAATATCTGATTTCACAATAACTCGAATTACCGATTACATTTATTGTTTATAGATTCTTTCTTATCTTCATGAAGTCTTACCCTACCCAAAATACCTAGGTTTCAGAATAATTCTTCAAAGATCCATTAATCTATTAGCTGAAGACAACCATAACTTGTACTGAAAGCAATGCAGAAAAACATTCCAAGGGCTTCATAGGTGCACCAACAGATATATTTGTCACTGAGTCACATAGGCTATTACAACAGGTGATAAAAAGCTTGGTCAAAGAAGTCGGTTATAAGAAATTACCGAAAGGAGGGAGGTGAAGAGGCAGAGAGGATTAAGGGGGGAATTCCAGCGCTTAGAGTCCAGGCAGCTGAAGGCACAACCGCTAATGGTTAAAGTGATTAAAATCGGGGACGCGCAAGAGGCCGGGAATGGGAGAGCGTGGAGATCTCGGATGGATGTCGGGCCAGAGAAGGTTACGGAGATAGAGAGGGGTTTGAAAGCAAGAGTGAGCATTTTAAAATTGAGGGGTTGCCATACTGGGGGCCAATGCAGGTCAGCGGACACGGCGGGGGCTGGGTGCTGGAGGTGGCAGTGGCGAGTGAACGGGACTTGTTGCGAATTACACTACAGGCAGCACAGTTGCTGGCGAGCTTGAGTTTACAGGCCCATCATGCTGTAACTTGCGGACAGTTTAAAAACTCTGCCCTTGCCTGCGAGTCGCAGGATGCAGCAGGTGACAATTACACAATGTGGAGCAGGATGAGTTGAGTCTTACACTTGTTAAAACGTCCCTGCAAATACCCCTTACTCAATGGCAACTCATTACGCGCTTTTCACAAGTTGCGTCAGGTAGCTGGCTTTCTGGCTGCTGTTTATCAGTTTGCCAGGGAAATGCTTCCAGGCTGGAGGAAGAAGGCTTTGCCCAGTGGCTCAGGCCACTGTGAATCAACCACTGTGCCTTACAAGTCAGCAGGTCAATGGGTTCCATTCCCCAGATTGTGCTGAATTGACTCATCTCATCCCAGGCAAGGCCAGTCTCGGTATCAGCCCCTTCTGCAAAATATGAAGCACGCTCAAAATCCAAACTCGGGTCAAGTTGTTCATGCTGGAAGGCCATGGATGTGGAAAGGAGTCGGAGGCTAGCCGGGGATCACTTTCAGAAATCATGATTACCTGGTGCTGCTTCATCGACCTCAGTACATCTCTTGCACTGACTCCATCCTCATTGAGCACATCCATAGCGGCAGGGCAACACTTCCTCAGAGGAACCACGAGATCTTCGAAGACTGGGCAGAAACAGAGCGTGTGCAATTAGACATTAGAGCTCTTTGCAATCTTATAGCCGTGGGTCAGAGGGTAGCACTGGCGCCTCCTAATCAGACTGGTGCGGGTTTGAGTAACACACAAAAACTTTAGGGCAATGTGTAGGCTGACACTCCCACTGCAGTTTCAACTGGACGGAGAAGAGGCCACAGCTGGAATTGTGTACACAGTTCTGGTCACCACATTACAGGAAGGACATAATTGCTCTGGAGAGAATGCAAAGGAGATTTACAGCCAGGGCTAGAAAATTGCAGCGATGAGGAAAGGTTAGGTAGGCTATGGTTGAGGCTGAGGTGTACAAGATTATGAGAGGCCGAGGTAGAGTAGACAGGAAAGACCTGTGTCCCCTAGCGCAGAGGTCAATACCAGGGACACAGATGTAAGGTGGTTGGTAGGATTAGAGGGGTAAAACTTTTTCACCTAGAGCGTGAGGGGTGTCTGTATAATTCGCTGCCCAGGCTGGTGGCCGAGGCTGGAACACTCAACTCATTTAAAAGGTACCTGGATCTGCACCTGAAGTGCTGAAACCTGCAAGGCTACGGAGCAGGTGCTTGAAACTGGGATTAGAGTGGGCAGCTACTTTCTTCACTTGGTGCAGACACGATGGGCTGAATGGCCTCTTCCTGTGCCATAACTTTTCTGTGGTTCTAAGATCCTTCACCCACTATTTCAAAGAAAGCTGAAGACTGGTGTCCCCCGACAACATTTATCCTGCAACCAACAGCACTAAAAAAATTATCTGGTCATTACCACACTGCAATTTGTGGAATCTTGCTGTGCACATACTGGCTGTCTCATTTCCCAACAATCAACACTCCAAAAAATGCTTCAGTGGGTAAAAGGCACGTTGCAACGCCCTACATAAGAAGTGAAAGGTGCTACATAAATGCAAGCCTTACTTTTTTATTCTCATTCCCTCTCATTCCCAACCCCTTTATTGGGCTGGCTTCAGTTTGCAGTGCAGGTCACCAAGCCAACCCCAGGGACCTGCTGTCACTTTGTGCAGTACAGGTCACCAAGCCAACCCCAGGGACCTGCTGTCACTTTGTGCAGCACAGTGCAGGTCACAAAGCCCAGCCCAGGGACCTGTTGTCACTTTGTGCAGCACTGTGCAGGTCACAAAGCCCAGCCCAGGGACCTGTTATCACTTTGTGCAGCACAGTGCAGGTCACAAAGCCCAGCCCAGAGACCTGTTGTCACTTTGTGCAGCACAGTGCAGGTCACAAAGCCCAGCCCAGGGACCTGCTGTCACTTTGTGCAGCACAGTGCAGGTCACAAAGCCCAGCCCAGGGACCTGCTGTCACTTTGTGCAGCACAGTGCAGGTCACAAAGCCCAGCCCAGGGACCTGCTGTTACTTTGTGCAGCACAGCGCAGGTCACAAAGCCCAGCCCAGGGACCTGCTGTCACTTTGTGCAGCACAGTGCAGGTCACAAAGCCCAGCCCAGAGACCTGCTGTCACTTTGTGCAGTGCAGGTCACAAAGCCCAGCCCAGGGACCTGTTGTCACTTTGTGCAGTGCAGGTCACAAAGCCCAGCCCAGGGTCCTGCTGTCACTTTGTGCAGTGCAGGTCACAAAGCCCAGCCCAGGGACCTGCTGTCACTTTGTGCAGTGCAGGTCACAAAGCCCAGCCCAGGGACCTGCTGTCAGTTTGTGCAGCGCAGGTCACAAAGCCCACCCAGGGACCTGCTGTCACTTTATGCCACAGTGTCTGCTCAGACTTTCCAATCCATCTGGAAAAGAAAGTGGAAGATTTGTAGAGATTCACCCATTGAATGTTAGGCAGGCGTACAATTGAAAGGATGGGCCACCAGGGCACAGGGTGGATTTGATGGCTTGATGGGTAAATGGTTTGTCAGTTGTGACAACGAACCAGGTTGGAATGCAGGTACAAACTTCATTGTCTGCTGAGTTAATACATCACTATGGTGCAGTAGGACAGGTCCAATTAAAGGCTCCTCTTCCCAATGATTAACCAATGTCCTCTACTGGAGTGAACAAATCAGACTGAGACACAAAATCAGGCTGGCTGGTGCCTGGTGTGGGTAAGAGAATAAAGTCACCTCATGGGATGTGCTTCTAAGGATTCAGGTACATTACAATGACAGACTGAAGCTTAAACCCACAGCAAGTCAAAATGTACATGACCTATTTGATGGGAAAGTATAGAGGGAACTTTATCTCTGTATCTAACCCTGTGCTGTACCTGTCCTGGGAGTGTTTGATGGGGACGGTGTAGGGGGAGCTTTATTCTGTATCTAACCCCGTGCTGTACCTGTCCTGGGAGTGTTTGATGGGGACAGTGTAGAGGGAGATTTACGCTGTATCTAACACTGTGCTGTACCTACCCTGGGAGTGTTTGATGGGGACAGTGTAGAGGGAGCTTTACTCTGTATCTAACCCTGTGCTGTACCTGTCCTGAGAGTGTTTGATGGGGACAGTGTAGAGGGAGCTTTACTCTGTATCTAACCCCGTGCTGTACCTGTCCTGGGAGTGTTTGATGGGGACAGTGTAGAGGGAGCTTTACTCTGTATCTAACCCTGTGCTGTACCTGTCCTGAGAGTGTTTGATGGGGACAGGATAGAGGGAGCTTTACTCTGTATCTAACCCCATGCTGTACCTGCCCTGGGAATGTTTGATGGGGACAGTGTAGAGGGAGCTTTACTCTGTATCTAACCCCATGCTGTACCTGCCCTGGGAGTGTTTGATGGGGGCAGTGTAGAGGGAGCTTTACTCTGTATCTAACCCCATGCTGTACCTGCCCTGGGAGTGTTTGATGGGGACCGTGTAGAGGGCGATTTACTCTGTACCTAACCCTGTCCTGAGAGTGTTTGATGGGGACAGTGTAGAGGGAGCTTTACTCTGTATCTAACCCCGTGCTGTACCTGCCCTGGGAGTGTTTGATGGGGACAGTGTAGAGGGAGCTTTACTCTGTATCTAACCTCGTGCTGTACCTGTCCCGGGAGTGTTTGATGGGGACAGTGTAGAGGGAGCTTTACTCTGTATCTAACCCCATGCTGTACCTGTCCTGGGAATGTTTGATGGGGACAGTGTAGAGGGAGCTTTACTCTGTGTCTAACCCCGTGCTGTACCTGTCCTGGGAGTGTTTGATGGGGTAAGTGTAGAGGGAGCTTTACTCTGTATCTAACCCCGTGCTGTACCTGTCCTGGGAATGTTTGATGGGAACAGTGTAGAAGGAGCTTTACTCTGTATCTAACCCCGTGCTGTACCAGTCCTGGGAGTGTTGGACAGGACAGTGTAGTGGGAACTCTATCTAACTCATGCTGTACCTGCCTTGCTGTGCAGTGCCTTAAACTGACAATGGTGGTCGAAAGGGGAAGCATTCCTTTCCATTCCCCATCCCCGGCATCCCTCACTTGGATAAAAACAATATTCAGGTCCAAAATCTCAGCTCTGATTTTATACTTCAAGCTTCCATTTCATTTCATTCCAGACGCGACATTACCTCTCCCTCCTTTCTTCACTGCCTCTCTGGCCGCCAAGTGCAGTGGAGTATTTCCCTTGTGGTCCTGGGTTAAAGGGTCAGCTCCATGTTTCAGCAGTAACCGCACGGCCACTTCGTCTCTCCGCGCACAGGCCACGTGCAGAGGGCTGCGGCCCTTCCGTCCAGCAAACGTCACCGACAGCCCGCGATGCTTGCGGAGGTAGGACTTCAACTTCAGCACGCTCCCCTCCTCTACGTAACGCAGCAACTTCTCCTGCTTCCGGGAGACCATGGTAATGGTCAAAGCCCTGAAATTTAAAAAGCATAAAGGGTAACTAGCCTTCTGCAAGAATAACCAAGGTGGCATGAACAATTGACAATCGACTTCAAGGGGAACAGTGTGTGAGATGCAGACTGCAATTGTTTACACTAGGATTCAGAAATGGGACCAGCCCAACCAACCCTTTCATAATATACCAGGTCAGTCTTTTCTTTTCTAGAGAAACAGGCAACAAACTGTTCAGCTTTTCCTGACAGGTGCAACCTCTCAAGTTCTGGTATCATTCTAGTAAATCTCTTTTGCTTTTCTTTATTCTTTCATGGGATGTGGGCACCAATGGCAAGGCCAACATTTGTTGCCCATCCCTAATTACTTTCAAAGGTGGCTTGCTCAGCCACATTGCTGTGGACCCAGAGTGACATGTAGGCCAGACCAGGTAAGGATGGCAGATTGCCCTTAATGAACTGGAGGGGTTTTTTACAACTGTCGATGATGGTTTCATGGTCACCATTACTGAGTCTATACTTGCATAAAAACTGTTAAATCTCCAACTTCAACCAGTTCGGATGAAAGGCACTGAAACGTTAACACTATTTATCTCTCCGCAGATGCTGTCTGACCTGTTGAATGTTTCAGCATTTTTATTTTTTATATTCCAGTTACCTCCCAGACAGGGAATAAAGGAGTCTGGGGATGAGAGTTAATACATAAATCAAGTCAAATATTACTCAGGTTGGTTCTCACAAACCGCCTACCCACCAAATCAATTCTGGTCAGGACTTAATAACTATAATAATGTAAAAGCAAAATACTGCGGATGTTGGAAATCTGAAATAAAAACAGAAAACGCTGCAAAAACACAGCTTGCCTGGCAGCATCTGTGGAGAGAGAAAAATCCCATGGCCCTGCTCTCCCCATAATCGCTTCCTCTGGTTCCAATACTGAATCAATTTTCCCTCAAAAAGCTTTCATGTTGTCTACCCAAACCACACCCCGTGGCAAAGCACCCATGCCTCAGTAACCTGGTATGCGAAGAGGTTTCTCTGAGCTTCATTCCTCAACCCTTTGTGAATAATTTAAACCGGTGGCAGCCACAACACTTATTCAATCCCCAGCCAGGGGAAACAGTCCGTCATCATGAGCTCTAAGAGAAGGCTGCCCCGTTTAATCATTAATTTCCCCATAAATTTCCAAAACAAACTTTACAAGGCAAACAATGGCAGCTTAATTAAATAGACAGTATAGATATGCACACAAGGAGCAGGCTGAGGAGGAGGAAGCAGAACAGGAGAGAAAGGGCATATCTTGAAACCTCAAACCCATTGCCCGCGCCTCTTCATCCTATGGGGTAGAGCTATCGCTTATCAAAGTTTGAATGGATTTTCAATCGCAGCAACAATTCCAAACTCCGCTTCCAGTCAGAAATAAGCCGCAGGTCTCACCCAAGTGTGCAGCTCCGTGGACTAAAGCAATACTAACACGACAAGTACAGGTGTGGGCAGCTAATACTGGAAACGCGTTTGGCTATCAAGGTGAAAAGGGCGACCACAGGCTGACAGAAAGTCACTGCATGTGGAGGATGCTTATTGACGTCTCGCTCCTCTCTCCTGAGGGGGACGGATTTTACAGCAGGAAACACTGGTCCTCCGCTCAAAGAGATCCGGGTGAAACACGCTCCTCCTCTACTGTTCCCGCGGACACACTCAGGCAAACTGATGGAAGAAAGAAGCAGCAGCGCTCAAAACCCAGCTCACAATGCAAGAACGATGTGGAACTGGCACAACACACATTTGCTTCGAAGAAAATAAATCACATACACGCAATTAAACATTGGAAATATTTAAACTTATTAACATATATGTGTATAATAAAGGAACAAGTTTCATATGCTTAAAAGGTTTACATTTGAGAAATTGCATATAAAATATACATATCATGAAATATATACTTTACACAAACATAGGAACTATAGATAATATCGTTATATTACATAAACAAAAATATATGAAACTACTCTACCTTTATACGTATACAACTATATATAAAACTTTAAATATTTACAACATTATATTTGATATATAACTACACATATGGAACTATATACATTCAAAAGTACATATAAATATTGTAATAACAACAAGAACCTGTATTTATATAGAATAAAAACAGAAAATTCTGAAAAAAAACTCAGCAGATCTGGCAGCATCTGTGGAGAGAGAAACAGAGTTAACATTTCGAGTCCGTATGACCCCTCTTCAGAGCCACATGGACTCAAAACATTAATGTTGTTTCTCTCTCCACAGATGCTGCCAGACCTGCTGAGTTTTTCCAGCATTTTGTTTTTATTTCAGAGTTCTAGCATCCGCAGTATTTTGCTTTTATCTTTGTGTTTATATCGCATCTTTAACATAAGAAAATGTCCCAAGGCACTTCACAAGAGCCTTATAAAGGTGAGGTGAGGATAGGGAGTCAAACACTTGATCAAAAAGATAGGTTTTAAGGATTATCTTAAAGGAGAAAGGTCATGGAGTGGTTTAGGGAGGTATTTCCAGAAGTCCAGGCCCAGGCAGTTGAAAGCATAGCAGCCAATGGTGGGCCAATTAAAACTGGGGATGTTCAAGAATCCAGAATTAGAGGAGCACAGATATCGCGGAGGTTACAGAGATAGGGAGGGGTGAGGTCATAGAGGGGTTTGAAAACAAGGGTGAGAATTTTCAAATCAAAGAGTTGCTTAATCAGGAGTCAATATGAGCATGGATAACTTCCCCAATAGCACACGTAAATTACCATCCATGAATGCCAGTTTGAAATATGAGGGCACTATAGCTTTGCCACATCTATTTCTCTGCAATGTCCACATGTTTACTTTCCAACCAAGATATTGGGCAGTGGTCAGGGGTTGAAACCATGACTATTATTTCTACCCCCGCCCCCCTCATTTGTTTACTCAAGAATGTATTTGGAAATACAAAATTATTTTGCATTGAATGAGTCCAAAATATTTATTTTCTTTCACTGCTCTCCTAGTCCTTACCAACTATCTTCTCCACTTTAATTCTACCCAAAAAAAAACAGTTTCAATGGGAATGCATCTCAGAGTCAGAACTCAGCACTATTCAGCACGCATTGCCTGACTTTGCCCGTGCCTTGGCTCATCTGCTGCAGAGACCTTCCTCTGAGGCTTCTCCAAATGTCCGTTACCTTGAGACTTGACCAATCCAACACAATCAGGCTTCTACTCTCCACAAACTTGAGGTCATCTAAAACTCTGCTGCCTGTGTCTGATGTTGCACCAAGTCCAGCTCCCTTATCACCCCTGTGCTTGCGGACCTACATTGGCTCCCAGTCAAGCAACGTCATGACTTTAAAATCCTCATCCCTGTTTTCAAATCCCACCTTGACCTCGGCCCTCCCTATCTCTGTCATCCCTTCCAGCCCCACGATCCTCTGAGTTACTTGTGCTCCTCTAATCTTGGGCTGCTGGGCATTCCCAATTATAATTGCTCCACCATTGGTGGCTGCGCCTTCAGTTGCCTCGGCCCCAAGCACTAGAATTCCACCTCTCTACCTCAATAAAGTACTCCTTAAAACCTATCTCTTTGATCAAACTTTGGTCACCTGACAGAATACCTCCTCCTGTGGATTGATGTCATACTTTGTTTCATTCTCCTTCTTCTTGGCAGTCCCTCGGGGTCCAGGATGACTTGCTTCCACTCTGGTTCAGGGGTCCTGAGATAGCTGAGAAGTCCCATTCGCTATCTGCAGACTCTGCCACATGCTGGGCAGGCGGTGGAGCACAATGCTCCTGGTCTTATTTCTTATGTTCTTGTACAATTTATTTCAGTATGATTGCACTCTTATATATTACAAAGGATTAATTGTACATACAGCAGAGAAACAGGCCTTTCAGCCCCACCAGCCTTTGACGATGTTTATGCTCCACTCGAGCCTCCTCCCATCTTTCCTCATCTAAATCTGTCATCATAACCCTCTATTCATTTATCCCTGAAATGCATTTAAGGGGAGGCTCGACAAGCATCTATATTATTCACTTCAACCACTCCCTATGGTAGCAAGTTCCAAATTCTAACCACTTTTTGGATGGAGAAGTTTTTTTATGAATTCTCTATTGGATTTTTTGGTGATGACCTTATATTGATGGGGCTCTTTCTCACAGTAGGAAGCTGTCATGATGATAACTGACTTTGTATGTGTGTGTATGGATTTGAGTATTCGGTACTATATGGTACTTGGATTGGATAACACTCTGTATTACATATGGGGTCACATTACCTGGGGCGGGGGGGGGTTAGGTTTGAAGGTCAGATACATGTTAGGGAGTTAGCCTGCATGGCAAATTAAATAATGTTGTTCTTACAGTTAAATGTGTGACTTGAAGTATTGTTCTTTCAGCCTGAGATGTGACAGAAACACTCGCTTGGTGTCCACTTTGTCAAAACATTTCATTATTTTAAATGAATACTCTTATATTCAAGTTTCTAGGCCTCAGCTAATAAAAGCAAGTATCCCTTTTTTATTTGTTTGCAGGATGTGGGCATTGCTGGCTAGATCAGCATTTATTGCCCATCCCTAATTGCCCCTTGAGAAGGTGGTGGTGAGCTGCCTTCTTGAACCGCTGCAGTCCCTGTGGTGTAGGTACACCCACAGTGCTGTTAGGGAGGGAGTTCCAGGATTTTGTCCATGTGGTGTAGGTACACCCACAGTGCTGTTAGGGAGGGAGTTCCAGGATTTTGTCCATGTGGTGTAGGTACACCCACAGCGCTGTTAGGGAGGGAGTTCCAGGATTTTGTCCGTGTGGTGTAGGTACACCCAAAGTGCTGTTAGGGAGAGAGTTCCAGGATTTTGACCCAGCGACAGTGAAGGAACGGTGATATATTTCCAAGTCAGGATGGTGAGTGGCTTGGAGGGGAACTTCCAGGTGGTGGTGTTCTGACGTGTCTGCTGCCCTTGTCCTTCTAGGTGGCAGAGATCGTGGGTTTGGAAGGCGCTGTCGAAGGAGCCTTGGCGAGTTCCTGCAGTGCATCTCGATGATGGTACGCACCGCTGCCACCATGCAGAGTGGCTTGCTCGGCCAATGCAGAGGGCAGTCAAGAGTCAACCCCGTCGCTGTGGGTCCGGAGCCACCGGGTAGGCCAGGCCGGGTAAGGATGGGAGATTTCGTTCCATAAAAGGGACGTGAGTGAACCAAGCGGGGTTTTTTTTATATATATAATCGACAACAATCGACGATGGTTCCGCGGCCACCTTCACTGAGTCTAGGCTTTTATTGATGGAATTGAGATTCCAGCAGCCGCCGTGGACACGAGGTGACCAGTCCAGTGGCATTAGCACCACGGCAGCAACTCTGCGGCGAGTAAGAGAGTGGTTGCAGTTTGTTCTTCTCTGGGGAGGATGGAGTGGAGCCTGAGGCCTTGTTTCTGGTTGTCAAGGGAAGGGGGGGGGGGGGGGGGGGGTTGGGTGGAGGAGGAGAGCTGGTTGCTAAGGCAGCGTCACTTCCGGGTGGGGCGGAAGTTGGGCCTGGCTGGAACCGGGGTGCCCGAGGGCGCGGACTGAGGACAATCCGGGGAATCGCGGACCCTGTCGCTGGTTTGCCAGAGAGAGTCCCAAACACACACAACACAGACTGAAAAACAAAAATCTATATACACATATATATATATATATCTTTAAAAAAAAAATCAGCGACTCTCCTGACCGGTAAATCTTTTATCAATCTTAATGCATTTGGTTTTTGCTTATGTCGCCACAAACCCTCGAATGGAAAATGCTAGCGATTTAAATCGGAGAGCGGCGTTAGCTAAAGAAGGTAGAAAAAACACGTTTGGGGGAGAGAGGGGGGGCGGGAAGGGCGAAAAAAAAGCAAAGGGAGATCGAACGGACTTTTTCCTCTCTGGGAGGGGGGAGGGGGGAAATCGGCGAAGCCTGTCTGACTAGGCCGCGTTGCTAGGGGGAAGGGGGCGTAAGCGACGGGGAGATGGCCCCGCCCTCTTCTCCCGTCGTCCAATCGGAAACCCAGGCCGCTGAGGGCGGCGGGCACCGATTGGTTGCCGCCGCTGTCCATCAAACCCCACCCCTTCCCCCGCGTTATGGTGAATGGAAAACATATTTTTATTTTTCTCTCTACATATATATATATATATATATATGTCTAATTGGTGCGGAGACGACGATAAGGTTCGGGTTTAAATTCTAATTCCGAAAGTACCGGTCGTGTCGATCGCTTCAATCGGGAGCCGGGTTCCGCGAACGTCCGTTGGTTGGTTGGTTGGGGGTGGGAACGAGACAGCCGCGTTGCTTGACGGAGGTTGTAGTTTGCGGCGGCGGAAGTGGCGTCGACGCCGGACTACAAATCCCGGCGTGCGCTAGGCTGGCAGCATCCTCCCGCGCAAGCGCAGTGGGCGGAGCGCTGCCTTCTCCTCCCCCATTTCAAGGAGAGCCACATTTTGTGGTGCTGTCTGGTTCTAAGGTGGCTGGACCCCTCCTACCAAAAATCACCCAGGTAATCGCCTGTGAATTCAAAACATCAAACCTGGAATAGAGCTGCTGACCGTCTCCCGGGTGACAGATTAGAATCTCTTGCTCTTTTTATTTTTATGAGGTATTGCTCTTAACTTCCCTCTCCATTGAACATGATCTGTTTCAAATTTATGCATGCCTCTTTTGGATGGTTCTGTAGGTCTTCCGAGGTGAAACTGGGGGTGGGGGGGGAAGACCCTCTAGCATCACCTTGTTTATAATCACTGTATTTGCTGGTTTTGCTCCTGCATTTATTTAAATTCTGAGTTCGGGTTGCAAGGTGCAACGAGCTGAGTTTGTAATCTCACAGCTACTTAAATGTAGAAATGATTTGATGAATTTTTTTCATTGTTTAGATATTTTGAAGTCTTGCGGAAAAGTAATTGGCTCAGCTGAACGGTGAACTGCAAGGATTACTTTTCATTGCTGGCTGTTTGGTTTATTCATCTGTGGAGTAATGGAAAATAATTCTCCCTGCAGTTGTGTGTTTTGTTTTGTTACTTGAAACTCAAAGTAATGTTTAATGTTTTGAAGTAGGGGTCTCTTAGCTATCGTTGTATTTCTAAATGTATGGGTGCACTTAGTGTTAAATGTTATAAGTATTTCAGTCCATGCATAACTTACTGAAAGGCTTTCTGAAGCATTTGAGAGGGAATTAGATGATTATATGTTTCTTTTCAATGCGCATGGCTTTGGGGAGAAGCCAGGTAGGTGAATTGCCCATTCAGAGAACTGTGCAGAAACGATGGGCCAAATGGCATCCTTCTGTGCTGTAACAATTCTGTGATTCTGTAGTTTATCTTTTTGGCCATTTTCTTTATATAATCTTCCAGGGATTAGGGGATGAGAGACACAAATTTCATTTGGGAGTCATTATGTCTCCCAGATGGCAAACCTCATGATGCAAATTCAAAACAAAGTTGACCTCCAGTGGCTGCCTTGGTGATCCAATACATAAACAAGGCAAGTCTGAAGAACTTTAGGCAGTGTTTAGGATTAATCATCCAACCTGGCTCACTAATGTAACATGGAGTTGAACCTGTCACAGAGCCTCTGCTTATCACCCCGCCAGTTATGGCAGCAGAAAGTTTACCAGTTCTCAGTATTGGTAAGGTGTTTGGTTTTAAGTGGTTAATCTTGAGCAGTATACCCTTGTGCACTGCACCCTCCTCAGCACCTCAGCTTGGACTGGGGTGCTGTATCCCCACAAGCTGAGAGCATGCACTGTTAGGCAAATTTAGATGGTACAAGTGTTGAATTCTCAGTACCATGATTGTGTAACTTTTGAATGTGACTTTCTCAAATCACTTTGGGCTGACTAAAAGTTTTCATGATGATGTTATGAAAACTATGTGACATGAAAAATAGGAGCAGGCGTAGGCCATTAGGCTTCTTGAACCTGCTCTGTCAGTCAGTATGACCTTAACTCCCCCTCTTACTTGTCTGCCCCAATAACCTTTGTCAACACACAATCTGTCTAACTTGTCCTTTGAATGTATTGAATGATCCAGCCTCCGCTGTTGCCTGAGGAAGAGAATTCCACAGACTAACGTTTCTCTTCGTCACTGTCTTTTATGGGGGGCCCTTTATTCTGTAATTGTGCCCACTAGTTCTAGATTTCCACCCAGAGGGAAACACCCTCTCAACATCCACCCTGTCATGTCGTTCAGAATCTAATTTCTTTTACTAAGACCCCCTCATGCTTCTTAACTCCAAGTAGAGGTTCAACCTGCTCAATCTTTCCCTGTCAGACTAGCTGCACATCCCAGGCATCAGCCTAGTGAACCTTCTCTGAAGTGCCTCCAATACAGATATGTTCCTCCTGGATCTTTATTATTGTGGAAACAATGCCTCATTCATGAAATTTTGCGGTCCTCTTTTTGAAAAGATTTGTATTTCTTCAGTACCTTTCCACAGCATCAGGACGTACTTGACAACCGCAGAAAGTGTAAGCGCGACTGTAGTATAATGTAATGCAAAAATCAAGCCCCTACAAATATCAGTGTGAGAATGACCAGTGGTTTAAGTGGTGATGTTGATTGAGGGATAATTATTGGTCAGGACCCTGGGGAGAACGCAGCTGCTCATCAAAAATTGCATTTGTGGCAAGGGTGATGGAATGTAGTAAGGAAGTGTTGTTGCAGCTGGGCTGGACCTTAGACCACACCTCAAGCATTGTGTACAGTGTTGGTCTCATTACTTAAGAAAGGATATAATTGCATTAGAAACCGTTCAGAGAAGGTTCTCTCGACTGATTCCTGAGATGAAGGGGTTGCCTTACAAGGAAAGGCTGAGCAGATTGGACCTGTATCCATTGGAGTTTAAAGAATGAGAGGTGAAAGATCCTGAGGGGTCTTGACAAGGTGGATCCTGAGAGGATGTTTCCCCACGTGCGGGAGTCTAGAACTAGGGGACACAGTTTAAAAACATGGGGCCTCCTGTTTAAGACTGAATAAGAAGAATTTTTTCTGAGGGTCATTTAGTGTTCGGAATTCTCTTCCTCAGTGACCAGTGGAGGCTGCATCATTGAATATGTTCAAGGCAGAGTTGGATATATTTTCGATTGGCAATTGTCAAGAGTTATTGGGCGGGCTGGCAGGAAAGTGGAGTTAAGGCCACAATTGGATCAGAAGTGACCTATTGAATGTCAGACCAGCCTCGAGGGGCCAAATGGCCTAATCCTGCTCCTTTGGTTCTAAAATGGTGTCATGCTTACGTTCACGTTTGTGTCCTTGGTTTGACGTCTCATCCAAAAGACGACACCTGCACCAGTCCCTCAGCACTGGCCTGGAGTGTCAGCCTCTCTGTATATCCTTGAGTCTCTGAAGTGAGACTTGAACCCAGAAGCGCCTGACTCGGAGGCAAGGGAATGCTACCCAGCGAGCCACGACTGAAAGATGTCAGGCTTCCAAACAGCAACAGCACCACGCTTTTTAAAAAAAAATACCATCCCCCTTCAATTTAAAAAAAAAATTACAGCAATCGGTTTACATTCCACAGTGTTTCATAACATTGATTTAAACACCTGGACTAAACCTTCCTTTGTAGTTGGCTGCATTTCTTCAGATGAGGTGAAAGGAATCAAAAAAAGCTTTGTTAACTTGGAAGGACCTGGGGTTTGCAAGTCACTTCCTGCACGATAAGCAGCAGCACGATGTACTTGGCTGTTTTGTCTTTCATGAGCTGTTAATAATAACTTGTTTTTAGTTAACGCTTATGGTTTCAAAGCTGCCCAGTTCTCCTTCACTTGCTGACGTGTATTCTTGGCAGGAATGTAACAGTAACCATCAAGGAAAACCAGGAAGCTTTCATTGTTTGAAAGTGAATTTCAGCAATAAAGGTACCGCTTCGTAGTGTTGATGTTGAATTAAAGTTGATAAAAATGTAGAAGAGGCATCCTGTCTGAATAAGATGCATCCCAGCTTAAAGAGAAGTTTAAGTGTTGAAGTTGCAGAGGCTCCAATCCTTTTTGGATGCAGGAGTGGTGCTGGGGAACTGCAGGATTTCAAAACTTGCAGGGCCAACCTGGCCACTGTAGGCCAGTCACCCTAGCATTAGTGCTGAGGAATCTTTTGAAGGCATCAACCTGCAACAAAATAAACTGGCATTTGGAATTGTATGGGCATGGATTTGTTGATGGTGATCCGTGTTTGAATAACTTGACTGGGTTCCATGAAGCAATGAGAGGATTAATGAGGGTAGTGTAGTAGGTGTGTGGGGGGGGCGGGGGGCGGGGCGGGGGGGGGGGGGGGGGGGGGGGGGGGGGGGAAGCTTTCATCGGGCATTTGACAAAGTGCCACCAAGTGGACTTGCTAGCAAGATTAAAGCCCATGGGATTGAAAGGACAATGGCAGCATGAATGCAAAATTGGGACAGAGAACAAAGTTGTGGTGAACAGATTTTCAGACGGGAGGGTAGTATATGGTTTTATCTCTACCTTATAGCCTATTCCGATCCCTCCACACCCCCACTAGGGCTATCTGTACCTTGTTCGTCCTGCTTTCTACCCCTAATGTCACCTATTAGCACATTTCTTAGCTAATATCACCACCGTCAACACCTCTTTGTCCTTTTGTTTATGACATCTTCTAGCAGTCTCCACCTATCATTGGCCCTCTATCCAGCTCTATGTGCCACCCCCCCCCCCCCCAAAACCAGCTTATATTTCACCTCTCTTCTATTTTTCCTTAGTTCTGTTGAAGAGTCATATGGACTCGAAATGCTAACTGTGTTCCTCTCCGCTGATGCTGCCAGACCTGCTGAGTTTTTCCAGGTATTTTTGTTTTTGTTTTGGATTTCCAGCATCCACAGTTTTTTGCTTTTATCTTACTGTACAGCCATGTTCCCCAGGAATTGGTTTTTGGATTACTGCTCTTTTAGATATAGATAAACAACAACCTGATCAAACAATAAGTTTAAAGTTTAAAAGATAATGTGAAACTTGGAAATGTAACACGGTGCAATTGTGACAGACTTCCAGAGGATGTAGACTAGTAAAATGAGCAGTCACACAGTGGATGAAATTTAGCGTAGAGTAGCGTGAAGTGAAAATTAGCTCTCGTGGCGCAGTGGGTATCGTCCCTACCTCTGGGCCAGAAGCTCTGGGTTCAAGTCTTGCTTCAGGACGTGGAAGGTGGATTCAGAATGTGGCCAAGCAGGTTGATCAGCCTGTAAGTCCTTCCAAAACCCCTGATGGCAGGCGGTAAGAGCGGGAGTCACTCCTGGTTAGCCACATGCAGAAGGCAACATCAACCCACTGCAGTACTGTGCCCGAGCATAATCCTGGACCAATCCAGTAGAAATCCAGTCCCCTCTTAGGAGGAGGTTAGACAAATTTGCTAACAAAGGAATCAAAGGCTATTAGGGGTAGGTGGGGATATGGAGTTGAGGCCACAATTCGATCAGCCATGATCATATTGAATGAGGCAGCAGGCTCGAGGGTGACGTTTCCTACTGCTGCTCCAAATTCGTGTGTTTGTAATGTGTGCATTGGGCTAGGGTCATGTTTTGCACATTGGATGGTTTGAGCTCTGACTCTCTTCTATATGTCACAGGGAGTTTAATATTGAGACCACCTTCCCATATAAATAGGCATTTGTTTGAAAATCATTTTATTAGCGTTCCTTCTGGAAAGCAATCTGAATGAGAGGAGAGGACACAAGATGTTGGCAACTTAATCCTCTGAGCACTGAGAGCTGATCTGTTTTCACAGGGTGAACTAATACTGTGAGTATTGCTGAGAAAAGAGACCTGTTATCAAAGCTTTTCATTTTGCAATCACCGGGGCAATGCGCTCGCCTTCAATCAGAGTCGACCTGCCTAGTTTCAGTTTGAGTAAAGTGGGCAGGTAACTGTTCCATGCTGCGTTCTCCATGACAATGCCTCTGCCAGTCAGAGTCCACTTGCCAACCAATTGGCACACTCTTCTTCTCATGCAGTATAAATTGTTGTTCCCCTGTTACTGTTGGTAATCTGATGAGTGTAAGATGCAAAGCTTCTACAGAATGTCTTTTTTTTTCAGCAATATCCAGTTCTGTACTACCAAGTATCTATAACTAATACCTCACAGTTGTTTGTATATGTTGATAAACCTCTGAAAGTAATTTTGATCCAGAGAAGCAATCATCATTAGTATAGAGAAGGCTAAGAGGAAATTTGATAGAGCTATTTAAAAATCATGAAAAGTTGAGGTAGAGTAAATGAAGAGAAGCTGTTTCCAATGGCTGAGGGAATGCTTGTCAGAGGGTGCAAATTTAAGGTGATTGGCAGCAAAGTGGTTGGGATTTGGCATTCCACTGCCTGTTGATGCAGTGGAAACAGATTCAGTAGTGCTTTCAAAAGGAAATTGGATAAATACTCAAAGGAGAAAATAAAAATTGCAGGATGATCCTTGAGGTTTCCGGTGGCAATGGTGTAGGGATGGAAAGCGAAGCTATCGCTGGCAATTCCCTGGCAATAACTCAATCCATCAAAATAGAAAAAAGCCAAGATAGTTCCATTCATAAAGATAAAAACAAAAAAACTGCGGATGCTGGAAATCCAAAACAAAAACAGAATTACCTGGAAAAACTCAGCAGGTCTGGCAGCATCGGCGGAGAAGAAAAGAGTTGACGTTTCGAGTCCTCATGACCCTTCGACAGAACTTGAGTTCGAGTCCAGGAAAGAGCTGAAATATAAGCTGGTTTAAGGTGTGTGTGTGGGGGGCGGAGAGATAGAGAGACAGAGAGGTGGAGGGGGTTGGTGTGGTTGTAGCGACAAACAAGCAGTGATAGAAGCAGATCATCAAAAGATGTCAACAACAATAGTACAATAGAACACATAGGTGTTAAAGTTAAAGTTGGTGATATTATCTAAACGAATGTGCTAATTAAGAATGGATGGTAGGGCACTCCAGGGTCATGAGGACTCGAAACGTCAACTCTTTTCTTCTCCGCCGATGCTGCCAGACCTGCTGAGTTTTTCCAGGTAATTCTGTTTTTGTTTTGGATTTCCAGCATCCGCAGTTTTTGTTTTTATCACTCAAGGTATAGCTCTAGTGGGGTTTTTTTTATTTTATATAATGGAAATAGGTGGGAAAAGGAAAATCTTTATAATTTATTGGGAAAAAAAAAAGAAGGGGGAAACAGAAAGGGGGTGGGGATGGGGGAGGGGACTCACGACCTAAAGTTGTTGAATTCAATATTCAGTCCGGAAGGCTGTAAAGTCCCTAGTCGGAAGATGAGGTGTTGTTCCTCCAGTTTGCGTTGGGCTTCACTGGGTGTGGCTATGGGTACCCGCATGGGCCCCAGCTATGCCTGTCTCTTTATGGGGTATGTGGAACATTCCTTGTTGCAGTCCTACTCCGGCCCCCTTCCATAACTCTTTCTCCGGTACATCGATGATTATTTCGGTGCTGCTTCATGCTCTCGTCAGGACTTGGAAAAATTTATTAATTTTGCTTCCAATCTCCACCCCTCCATCATTTTCACGTGGTCCATCTCTGACACTTCCCTTCCCTTCCTTGACCTCTCTGTCTCAATCTCTGGTGATAGACTGTCCACCAATATCCATTACAAACCCACCGACACCCACAGCTATCTCGACTACAGCTCCTCACACCCCACTTCCTGTAAGGACTCCATCCCATTCTCTCAGTTCCTTCGCCTCCGTCGCATCTGTTCCGATGATGCTACATTCAAAAACAGTTCCTCTGACATGTCCTCCTTCTTCCTTAACCGAGGTTTTCCACCCACGGTCGTTGACAGGGCCCTCAACCGTGTCCGGCCCATCTCCCGCGCATCCGCCCTCACTCCTTCTCCTCCCTCCCAGAAACATGATAGGGTCCCCCTTGTCCTCACTTATCACCCCACCAGCCTCCGCATTCAAAGGATCATCCTCCGCCATTTCCGCCAACTGCAGCATGATGCCACTACCAAACACATCTTCCCTTCACCCCCCTTATCGGCATTCCGTAGGGATCGCTCCCTCCGGGACACCCTGGTCCACTCCTCCATCACCCCCTACTCCTCAACCCCCTCCTATGGCACAACCCCTTGCCCACGCAAAAGATGCAACACCTGCCCCTTCTCTTCCTCTCTCCTCACCGTCCAAGGACCCAAACACTCCTTTCAAGTGAAGCAGCATTTCACTTGCATTTCCCCCAACTTAGTCTACTGCATTCGTTGCTCCCAATGTGGTCTCCTCTACATTGGAGAGACCAAACGTAAACTGGGCGACCGCTTTGCAGAACACCTGCGGTCTGTCCGCAAGAATGACCCAAACCTCCCTGTCGCTTGCCATTTTAACACTCCACCCTGCTCTCTTGCCCACATGTCTGTCCTTGGCTTGCTGCATTGTTCCAGTGAAGCCCAACGCAAACTGGAGGAACAACACCTCATCTTCCGACTAGGGACTTTACAGCCTTCCGGACTGAATATTGAATTCAACAACTTTCGGTCGTGAGTCCCCTCCCCCATCCCCACCCCCTTTCTGTTTCCCCCTTCTTTTTTTTTTCCCAATAAATTATAAAGATTTTCCTTTTCCCACCTATTTCCATTATATAAAATAAAAAAAAAACCACTAGAGCTATACCTTGAGTGCCCTACCATCCATTCTTAATTAGCACATTCGTTTAGATAATATCACCAACTTTAACTTTAACACCTATGTGTTCTATTGTACTATTGTTGTTGACATCTTTTGATGATCTGCTTCTATCACTGCTTGTTTGTCGCTACAACCACACCAACCCCCTCCACCTCTCTGTCTCTCTATCTCTCCGCCCCCCACACACACACCTTAAACCAGCTTATATTTCAGCTCTTTCCTGGACTCGAACTCAAGTTCTGTCGAAGGGTCATGAGGACTCGAAACGTCAACTCTTTTCTTCTCCGCCGATGCTGCCAGACCTGCTGAGTTTTTCCAGGTAATTCTGTTTTTGTTTTATAGTTCCATTCAGCTGGTCTCGAAGAGGCACTAGAGGAGGTTGTAAGTGTGGATTTCTGCAGATAGGAAGGATTAAGAGGGATAGCTTGCCATTATAATGGTCACAAAGATTGTCATTTTTGACTTCGATAAGACCACAAGATGTTGCTACAGAAGTAGCCATTTGACTCATCGAGTCTGCTCCACCATTCAATGAGATCATGGCTGACCTGATAACCCTCAACTCCACTTTGCTGCCTTTCACCATAACCCTTGATTCCCTTACTGATTACAAACCTGTCTATCTCAGCCTTGAATATACTTAACGACCCAGCCTCTACAGCCCTCAGTGATAAAGATTTCCACAGATTCACTACCCTCTGAGAGAAGAAATTCCTCCTCACCTCTGTCTTAAATGTGCAACCCCTTACTCTGAGATTATGCCCTCAGATCCTAGACTCTCCCACAAGGGAAAACAACCTCTCAGCATCTACCTTGTTCAAGCCCCTAAGAATCTTAAATGTTTCAATAAGGTCGCCTCTCATTCTTCTAAACTCCAATAGTACAGGCCCAACCTCTCTTCATAAGAAAGGAGATAAGGATTGTTTCTGAATGGTGGAACAGGCTTGAGGGGCTGAATGGCCTATTCCTGCTTCTATTTTCTCTGTTTTAATATCGTAGAATGTCTGGAAATCTGATTTGAAGGATTCGACCTTGGAATTGCAGGAAAGGATTTGGGAGTTGACACCGTGTTCAAGTGCTTGGAAAAGGCAAGAGAGGTTCGAGATGGGAGTGGGGGGGGGGGGAGGTGGTGGACAAATGTTTGTAAGGACAAAGGGCTGAAATATTTTAAGAGCGGTGATGACTGTAGATTTGAAGGGTGGTGGGGGAAAGAATACCCCAGGAGAGGGAACCGTTAACAATATCAGCTAATACCCAGCCCAGGAAGGGAAGTCAGCTGGGCAATAACTGGGTTGAATAGGATGACTTGGACAGGAAGTGGGGCTCATGGTGAGGATGAGCTCAGTGAGAGGAGTCATGAGGTGTTGAGATAAGAGTAGTTGGAAAGAAACTCCTCACATTGGCAGAAGGGTCTATCACCAAAGGACACTGATTTAAGGTGATTGGCACAGGAGGAAAACCTTTTTATTTAACGCAGTGAGCGGTTAGGCTCTGGAATGCAGTGCCTGAAAGGGAAATCAAATTGATTTGTGCCTTTCAAAAGGGAATTAGATAATGGTTTGAATGGGGAAAAAAATACTGGGCCACGGGGGGAAAAAGCAGGGGAGTGGGACTATCTGGATATCTCTTTGAGAGCTGACATGACAGTCTGAATGGCTGCCTTCTGTGCTGTAACCATTCTATGATTCTATATGGGGAAAGATCAAGGGAGTGGGGCTAAATGGATTGCTCTTTGAAGAGCCACCAACTTAATAGACCCTTTCTTTCTATGATGCATTTCGGCAGGAATATTGAGAAGATGCAATATAAACATAACGGTCCAATTTTAAAGCTGGCTGTAGGAACTGAGACACCTGACTGAGAGATTTAGCTACATATTCTATGTGCCTGGACAAGTTGCAAAAACCGGTGGCATCCTTGCTTCTATTAATAGAGGAATCTACTGCAAAGGTAAAGGCAGAAAATGCTGGAGATACGCAGCAGGTCTGGCAGCATCAGCGGAGAGAGATTTGTCCATGATGAAAGCTCAGAACCTGAAATGTTAACCCTGCTTCTCTCTCTGCGGCTGCTGCTAAACCTGCTGAGCGTTTTCTGCTTTGATTTCAGATTTTCAGCAGCCGCAGTATTTTGCAGTTGTAAGCTTCACTGGAGATTTGGTCAGAGGTGCTCAGGGTGATGTAGGATTTTGTTAAGAGTCACCTAAGAAGGAATTGTTTCCACTGGCAGAAGAGTCAGTGACCAGAGGGCATAGATTTAAGGTGATTGGCAAAGGAACCAGAGGGTGGCATGAGGAAACTTTTTTTCCGGAATTGCACTGCCTGAAGGGTTGGCGGAAGCAAATTCAAAGGGAAAATATTCCCAGGAAAGAGCAGGGTTGTGGGATTTATTGGATGTCATGTGTCAGCTGTGGCTTGTTTGGTAACACTCTTGCCTCTAAGGTTTTAGGATCAAGAACCCACTCCAGGCTTGAGTACAGAAATTGAAGCTGGCCTTGCAGTGCAGTACTGAGGGGGTGCTGTACCCAGAGGTGCGCCTTTCGGATGAGAGGCTAAACTGAGGCCCCATGTGGCCTCAGCTACATTCCCTCCTAACCCTGGTAACCTTTGACTCCCTTGTTAGCCAAGAATCTATCTACCTCAACCTTAAAAAAATTCACCCCCACCTCCACTGCTCTCTGGGGCCAAAGGCTAACGACCCTCTAAGAGAATAAAAATTCTTGCTATCTTAAATGGCAGACCCCTTTAGTTGTAACCTGTCCGCCTGCTCAAGTGGATGTAAAAGGTCCCCTGGCACTGTTTCAAAGAAGAGCAGGAGAGTTCTCTCTGTTTATCCCTCAATCAACCTCTCAAAAAAAGCACAGGATCTGGTGGTTATCACATTGCTGTTGCTGGCAGTTTGCTGTACACAAGTTGGCTGCTGTTCCCCCTACATTACAACAGTGACTACACTTCAAAAAGAACTTCATGGGCTGTAAAATGCTTTGAGGCGTCTGGTAGTCGAGAAAAGCCATGTCTGTGTATATATACAAGTCTTTGAGCCTCTTTGGTAGAGCTATAATGGGCCGAGTGGCCTCCTGTGATGTTATTGTATGATTCGAAGAATTGTGAGTAGGTGCTTTTCAAATGTTGTTAACAGTGTCAGTTTCTTCAGTGTTCCAAGAAAGCTTTGTGGTATTGAGTAATTACAAGTTCAGGAAACTGACCAGGCTTTGTGGTGCGATGTCTTCCTGCCGGCTAGCTAACAAGTCTCATCTGAACCAGAGAGCGAGAAAGTTCAGTGGAAAAGCATTGGAACCGTGGATATCTCTTTAAAGAATGGAGCTGCTTCCAATGATACTCGTTGTTAATTTGGTCAGACGCTGTGTTTAAAAATTGACATGAATGACTCTTTAAAAGCGGTTTCACGAGTACTTTTCAAAAAGGGGAAGCGGGTATATATTTGGAATGGAAACCATTGCACAGCTGTGGGGCAGTGGCATTGGTCTTTCAGAGCACTGACGCCAGCAAGGTGGGTTCCGATCCTGTGTTGTGAGGGTTCAGTTACTCAGTGCCTACTGCTGCAACAGGAGCAACATTAAGAATTGCTGGACGGGCTTAATGATGCAGTCAGCATATGCCTGCTGAACCACGGAAGGATTAGTTTATCGTTCTAATTTTAACGTTGTGTAAAGCCAAGATGTTCAGATGGGAGCTTCTAGATTTCAGGGTGTTAGTCAAGAGGATCAGAAGGCATGTGACTGTTCCCCATCCAGCAATAGCCTGGAATAACCTAGTGATGAATTGTAAATAGTATGTTCTGGCGGGGAAGGAGGCGACGCAGACTTTACAGAACCTCCAGTCATTTCGAAAGTGTCCATTATTTCTTCCTGTACCTTCCACTTTTTGAATCCTTGAAGGACATTTTAACTCATCCTGCTGCCCTCCAGCTCCCATGTGTATTGGTGAAATGGCAGTGTGTGATTAAAACAAAAAAACTGCGGATGCTGGAAATCCAAAACAAAAACAGAATTACCTGGAAAAACTCAGCAGGTCTGGCAGCATCGGCGGAGAAGAAAAGAGTTGACGTTTCGAGTCCTCATGACCCTTCGACAGAACTGTCGAAGGGTCATGAGGACTCGAAACGTCAACTCTTTTCTTCTCCGCCGATGCTGCCAGACCTGCTGAGTTTTTCCAGGTAATTCTGTTTTTGTTTTGTGTGTGATTAAGACAGTCTCGTTGTGCACCAGGCGCGCTCCATGTTTATTTAAACCCCACCCCAACCTCATTGGAGGATCCATTTAAGCTGCTGTTTGCACAGTTGTCCTGCTTCTTCTGTGTACAGTACCATGTTTAATCAAACAACAAAAACCTGGCTGGGCAGCTTAGCCAACACTCCTACGCAATCAGTTCCCACTTGTTTGCATTCCTCTCCTTCCGGGAATGTTTTTAACAAGGATACTGCTCAGGGGAATCAGGTCAGTAATTTTTAATGTTGGGTGCTGTTTAATTTGTCAGCTCGGAGTGCTTGGACTGTTGCATACTCTGCTCTTGAGTCACGGACATGGGCTGAAGCTTCACTCCAGAGACTGTAGTAGCAAATTTAGACCTTAGAAATGCCCTGAAGGAAAGCTGCACTGTCAAAAGTGCCATCCTCCTGGCCCACCCCCAAGACCTGTGTTCTTAGCTGGAACATAGGAACAGGAGAAGGCCATTCAGCCTGTCGAGCCTGCTCTGCCATTCAATTGGATCATGGCTGATCATCTACCCCGAAGCCACTTTCCTGCGCTATCTCCGTATTGCTGGAAATGACATGAGTGGTATTTCTGATATGTGGATGATATGTTTGCTATATTTAAATCCACAGCTGCATGTCATAAACTTCCTTGTGCCTTAAAGGCTCCATCCTGCACTCAAATTCACCTTTGAAATGGAGCAGTCCTTTCTGTATTGGTTGAGAAATCTGCTGGGGGTTCTCTTCCACGGTCTATCGCCCGCCTACCTTCACTGGTCAGTACACGCGTTGAGATTCTTCCAGTTCCACATGCTATAAGATCAGCCTAGTAAATAGGGCCCGAGCCATTTGCTCACCAGGCAATCTTGATGCTGAAATAGGCATCCAGCGGGATAATGGTGACTCTGATCAGCTCATTTCACGCTGTATATCACACAGACTCATGAACAGGCTTAAGGCCGTCACTTTTGGCCCTGAAAAGTGCCCAGTCTACCTCCAATTACCTGGAAGGGGAAGGGATCTCAAAAACTTGAGCAACAGGTGAAGCAAGCTGTTCCATGCTGCTACTATATAGTAGCAACAGGAGTGTTCACCACTAACAGGATGCTGCTGTCAAGCTAAAAAGACATTCTGCCTATCACAAATGAGTAACATGGTATATGAATTTTAGTGCAGGTAGATGTAAAAGATTCAGCACAAGGGAGTTCTGGTATTCCTGCTAATACTTATATCCTTTGCTGAACAGTCTAAACAGATCTGCTCATTTAATTTTGTTGTTTGTGGGATCTTGCTGTGTGCAAATTGGCTGCCATGTTTCCTGTATTGCAGCGCTTCAAGAAGTATTTTGCTTGTAAAACACTTTGAGATATCCTGAGTCTATAAAGGCACTATGGAAATGCAGAGCCTGTGTATTTTTTTGATGAACTTGCCTATCCTGGTAATAGCAAAAAAACTGTGGATGCTGGAAATCCAAAGCAAAAACAAAAATACCTGGAAAAACTCAGCAGGTCTGGCAGCATCTGCAGAGAGGAAAACAGTTAACGTTTCGAGTCCAAATGGTCCTTCAACAGAACTAAGTAAAAATAGAAGAGAGGTGAAATATAACCTGGTTTAAGGTGGGGTGGAAGGGTAGAACTGGATAGGGGGCCAGTGATAGGTGGAGATAACCAAAAGATGTCACAGACAAAAGGACAAAGAGGTGTTGAAGGTGGTGATATTATCTAAGGAATGTGCTAATTAAGGGTAGAAAGCAGGACAAGCAAGGTACAGATAGCCCTAGTGGGGGTGGGGTGGGGTAAAGGAATCAAAAAAGGCTAAAAGGTAGAGATAAAACAATGGATGGAAATACATTTAAAAATAATGGAAATAGGTGGGAAAAGAAATGAAAAATGGCCAGCAACAGGGAGGTCTGGGTTCCTGTCGCTTGCCAGTTCAATACTCCACACTGCTCTCAGGCCCACATGTCTGTCCTTGGCTTGCTGCATTGTTCCAGTGAAGCCCAACGCAAACTGAGGAACAGCACCTCATCTTCCGACTAGGCACTTTACAGCATTCCAGACTGAATATTGAGATAAAAACAAAAAAACTGCGGATGCTGGAAATCCAAAACAAAAACAGAATTACCTGGAAAAACTCAGCAGGTCTGGCAGCATCGGCGGAGAAGAAAAGAGTTGACGTTTCGAGTCCTCATGACCCTTCGACAGAACTCATTGAGTTCAACAATTTTAGATCATGACCTCTCTCCTCCAACCCCACCCCCTTTCCGATTTCCCCACCCCTTTTTTTCCCACCTACTTCCATTATTTTTAAATGTATTTCTATCCATTGTTTTATCTCTACTTTTAGCCTTTTTTGATTCCTTCACCCCACCCCACCCCCACTAGGGCTATCTGTACCTTGCTCATCCTGCTTTCTACCCTTAATTAGCACATTCCTTAGATAATATCCCCACCAACACCTCTTTGTCCTTTTGTCTGTGACATCTTTTAGTTATCTCCACCTATCACTGGCCCTCTATCCAGCTCTACTTGTCCCACCCCCCATAAACCAGCTTATATTTCACCTCTCTTCTATTTTTACTTAGTTCTGTTGAAGGGTTATTCGGACTCGAAACGTTAACTGTGCTCCTATCTGCGGATGCTGCCAGACCTGCTGAGTTTTTCCAGGTATTTTTGTTTTTGTTTTTGTTTTGCCTATCCTGGTCTTTGTTCTCCAGACGCAAGCCTGGATTTTGCTGCAGAGCTTTTCACAGTTCAGGTGAAAGCGGTGAATATTTCTCTTAGCATTTACTGAACTCCTTGTTGCAGCATTGAATTGTCTCTGGTGTTTTGCTCAAACTGTTCAGTGGCAAACAGGTTGGAAAGCACAGTCGTCAACCCAGCAGTCTTTCCTTTTTGCAGGCAAGTCATTGTGCAGGAAGAGCCGGGGGGGGGAGCGGGATGAATTGAATCTGCTGTTCAAAGAGACGGCACGAGCCCAATGGGCCAGAGGGCCTTCTCTGTCATCCGTCCATCCAGCTGATACGTTGGGTGGGTGGGTGGGGGTGGATGTCTCCAGCCTGATGGCCTCTGCTGTCACTACAATCGCTTCATGTCCATTCAGCAGTTCCTTAGGTGGCATAGTTCCTGTCTTGATTGGCGGTGCATGCAGCCAATTTTATCCTCCTGGTATGTCAGGGCGTAAAGGAGGGTGGTCGATGTTGTCACCAGGATTTTAATGAAGCCTTCTAATGAGAGGTGAGGTTTATTTATTTGCCCCTGTAGTTGAAGGGGGCAGTTTGGAAGCAGGAAAGGAGGTTGAATAAACTTGACTCTATGCAGCAGAGTGATGATTTTTGTTGCTGAGGATGCAGGCGTTGGCTGAGGCACGAAATCCGACCAGGTCAAAGTGGCTCTCATTTGGTGGTCTTCTAGATGACAGTATTCTAGGAACATAACAGTTATTTTGGCAAACACCGTATTAATTTGCTCAGGCCATCATCTTTCAAAGCAAAAATACTTCTCACTCCGAGCTGCGCAGAGTTACCTTTAGGTGTGCCTCACTTGCCAAATATAAATGAGGCTGGTGGAGCTGGGTGAAAGGAACAGACGGTGATGTGGTGAACAGGAATAGAATGTTCTGGGGTTAGATGAAGAGTGGGAGGAGGCTTGTATGGAGCATAAACACCAGGATGTATCTGTTGGGCTGAGTGGCCTGTCTGTATGTCCTCGTGCTCAGTGAGGACATGAGGTCATTGTGCAACAATGCAGTGATTGGCTCTGTCTGCACTTGAGGCTGTGCCTAGAGAACTATTTAAACTATGAAAGCAAGAGTTAGTGGTTACAGGTCCTTCGCTAATGGTACAAATAGTAAGAGCAATTTTAAGGTGGTGAATTAAGTCAATAAACCAACAATCGTATTACCTAACACTGAGCAAATTGGCTGCTGCAGTAGTTGCTATAATATAGGAACATTTGAAGGCCACTCAGCCCCTTGAGCCTGCTCCACTGTTCCATGAGATCATGGCTGATCTGGATCTTCATTCCATCCTTCTGCCTTGGCCCGAAATCCTTTTCTACTTTTACCGAGCAAACTCCTTCAATCTCTTGATTCCAAAGGATTAACTGAGCCAACATCTCTTGCTGTTTATAGCCTAGAGCCCCATGCTTCTCCTGTCCTTTGTTTAAAGAAGTGTTTCCTAACCCTTTCCTCAATGGCCTGGCTCTGGCTTTATGGTGTTCCTTTGCCCTGCGCTCCTCCAGCTGTGGATAAAGTTTCTCTCTCTCTCTCTTCCAATTAATGTGTCTTTGATTGCTAACTGTGAAGATACAATTGGAAAACCAGTATGGGAGAATACTGGATCTGGGTGAAATCAAGGTTGATTTGTGATGAATTCCATGGTGCAATTGCAGACTGTTGTTACCAGTTGACAAGACTATTAAGTTCGACACTGTCAGCAGAGCAGGGTTGTACAAGATTTTGGGGATAATTGGCTGCCCACCAAAGCTCCACAGTCTGATCTCTTTCCATGGTAGAACCGCACTGTACAGTTCGATGGCTCCATTTCCGAAAGTTTGAGTGAAGAATGGAGTGAAACAGGGCCGTGTACTAGCCCCCACTCTGCTTGGCATCTTCTCTGTGCTCCTGACCTTTGCCTTTTCTGCAGGCATGGAAGGAGTCCATTTGCACACTGGGTCAGATGGCAAGCTCTACTATAATCGATCCAGACTGAAAGTGAAGATAAAAACACATTGCGTCCTGATCAGTGAACTTCTCTAAGCTGATGATGCTGCGCTAGTCACCCACACAGAAACTCAGCCACAAGGACTCATGGACTGTGTATCCTGTCAGCCTCAAGAAAACCGATCACTAAATAACATCCTGCTGGAAGTGGTTAGCAAATCCTGTTACCTCAGGCCCACAGTGACAGACCATCTGTCCCTGGATGCCGAGCTCAATACACAGATAGGGAAATCTTTGGCTGACGTGCCCAGGCTAACACCAAGCTGATCCTTAGGACTGAGCTGATGGTCTATAAGGCCTGTGTTCTCAGCACCTTGCTGTATGGCTGTGAAACGTGGGAGACTTACAGCCGCCAGGAAAAGAAGCTCCACAATATCCACCTTCACTGTCTGCACTGTGTTATGGCAGGGCAAAAATCACTGATGTGGCAGTGCTCCCAAGTGTGGCACTCATGAAACTGAGGCAGCTTTGGTGGGTCAGGTCTGTCCATTGAATGGAAGATGGGCTGTGTATCCAAGAACATCCTGAATGGTGAGGTGGCTGGAGCTGGCCGACCAGCAGGACATCCAAAGCTCCACTTCAACGATGCTTGTATACGTGAGGTGAAGGCCTTGAACATTGACTCTCACATGTGGGAGTCACTAGCTGGCGAAAGAGGAAAATGGCAACACCTCCTACGGGCTGGTGTGAATCACCATGGTGACCAGTGGCTGCGGCAGCTTGGCAATAGATGCCAGTGCTGAAAACAGCAACCCATAATGGCACTTGGCAGATTCTCATGTGGCACTTGTGGCAGAATCTGCCTGCCTCTCCCTCAGCGAATGGTCTCTTCAACCGTCGACAGAGGTTGAAGACATTCCACATGAAGACGTTGCTTGAGTGTCCATCATCCCTCACAAATGGGAGGACGCCAACATAGACTCTTGAGTGAAATGGCCAAAGTAGCAGCTGGCAATTTTAGCCCCAATTTTACTGCAGAAAGTCGTGAGCTGGCAAATGCAGAAGCAGACAGCCCAAACAGCATCGAAATCAAAAAATGCCGGGAAAACGCAGCAGGTCTGACAGCATCTGTGGAGAGAAAGAGAGACAGATAATGTTTTGAGTCTGTATGACTCTTCAGATCTGAAGAGGCATACAGACTCTAAATGTTCTCCCTCTCTCTCCACAGATGCTGTCAGGCCTGCTGAGTTTTTCTAGCATTTTATGTTTGTGTTTCAGTATTCAGTGCTTGCCAGCTTTTGTTGGGTGAGAGTTACTGCTGGGTTGTAGGCCTGTTGTTAGCGATTGAGAACAATTTTCGGGTGCTAAGTTAAGAGCATGGCAGTTGAAGTGCAGAACTTCTCAGAGCATTGCGAGCTGGGTGACATAAGCCATCAGTGACCTTGGTTGTAACCCGCTGGTGATGTCACTAACCTGGCTGGACCATGACTCACTGTGGCCAGCTGGTGACTTCATCTGGCACTGTGACCGGCTGCTGATGTCACAGTGGCCAGTTGGTGACCTCGTCTGGCCTTGCCTGTATGGGACTTGTTAACTGCAGCGAGGACATTGTCTCCCTCTACTGTCCGAGCTGCAACTAACTATGCCTAGGCACAAGACCACGAATAATTCTTTTCTGCAGGTTGGGCAGTTTCAGCCCGTGTCCTCCTCTGAAAAGCGCAGTAGGTTATTTTAACTTGGAATCAATCACTGTTTTCAGATACGCATGTGCAGCAGTTTTATATCCTGTACATATGTCGAAACTAAGATAAGATGGTTCAGAGTATTCTGTGCCTTTGTTCATACTGCCTCTACCACTGTCTTGCAGTTACTGTATACTCAGAGTGGCAGCAACTAGGAACTAAAGAATGTATCGGGACCGAGTGAAAATCCCTTCAGTTCTAATTCCATGTTACCATCTTCCCTACACCAGCCGTAGACAATTAATGAAACCACCATCAAAAATTCCCAATTGAAAATCCAAATATTGTAGATGCTGGAAATCTGAAATAGGGGAATGCTGGGTATACGCAGCAGTTATGGCAGCATCAGTGGAGAAACAGTTTCAGGTCTGCGACCATTCATCAGAACTGGGAAAAGTTAGGTTTCAAGCAAGGGGCAAGTGGGCCAAGGGCAAAGGAGGAAGGCCTGAATTAGGGTGGAAGGCAGGAGAGATTGAATGACAGAGTTAGTCCCCCAGAGCCAAAGGGAATGGTGATGGGTAAGAAGAGGAATAATCTGTCAAGAGCAGGTGCACTGCTGTGTGAAAACAGGAAAGAAACAGATTATCTGAAATTGTTGAACTGAGTCCAAAAGGCTGTGAAATGCTAAATTGAACGATGATGTGCTGTTGCTTGAGCTTAAAATCCTGTTTTGTTTTTCAACCCTTTAAGCAGCTTTTTTTGTAGAGGTAACTTGAGAAGAGAAGCTTTAAGCTTGAGCGTTCTGAAATTACATTTTATAACCTGGGTTTTATATCTTGGTTTCAACCTTATCCAAGCCTCCCCTTGCCCCACAAGCCTTCAAGATCTCTGCGTTCCTCTAATTCTACACGCCCTTGGTTTTAGTCGCTCCATACTTGGAGGTTATGCTTTCGGCCTTAAGCTCTGCAATTCCTTCCCTTAATCTGTGTCTCTGCCTCTCCTCTTGAAATGCTCTTAAACAATCTCCCCCTTTTGATCACGTTTTCCTGATTTCTCCTCTTATGGTTTAGTGTCAAAAAGGTTTTGTGATATTGACCTTGTTAAGCACCTTGCCATTTTAGTGCATTAAATGCAAGTTAGAACCATAGAATGCTTACAGGACAAAAGGAGGCCGTTTGGCCTGTCATGTCCCTGCCAGCTCTCTGCAAGAGCAACTTGGCTAATCTCACTCCACCATCCTGTACCTTTCTGGTGCTTGTCCAAATCCCTTTTGAATCTGCTTTGAATCCACCAACCTTTTAGACAGTGCATCCCAGATCCTAACTACTGGCTGCATTTTCTTTTAAGGAAAGCATCTTCCTTATGTCCTTTTCCAACTGTCTTAAATCGGTGTCCTCCTGGCTCTCAACCCTTCTGTCAACGGGGACCGTTTCTCCCTATCTGTTGTGTCTTGATCCCTTGTGATTTTGAACACCTCCATCAAATCTTTTCTCAACCTTCTCTTCTCCAAGGAGAACAACACATTTATCATGTAACCGAAGTTCCTTATTTCGAGAACCATTCTTGTAAAAACATTTGCTGCATCCTGTGGAGTGCCTTCACATCCTTCCTAAAGCTTGGTGCCCAGAATTGGACACACTACTCCATTTGAGGCCAATTTCAGTTTTAGGAAGGTTCATTGTAACTTCCTTTTTGTCCGCTGTGACTCTGTTTTATAAAGCCCAGGATCTCATCTGCCATTTAACCCCTCGCTTAACCTACCTTACCATCTTCAACAATTTGTGCACATACACTCCCATATCTCCCTGCTCCTGCATCACCCTTTTCAATTGGACTCTTATGTTTTATATTGCCTCTCCTAGGTCTTGCTACAAAAATGTAGCACTCCACATTTCTCTGCATTAACGTTCATCAGCCACGTGCCCACCCATTCCACCAGCCTGTTTCTGACCTGTCCGAAGCCTATCACTGTCCTGGCAGTTCACACTGCTTTCTAGTTTGACATCTGCAGATTTTGAAATTGTTCCCTACTCACCCCAAATCTAGGTCATTTAATATATATCAGGAAAGCAGTGGGCCTCCTACTGATCCATGGGCAATCCCACTGTATACCTTCCTGCAGTCTGAAAAACAACTGTTGACCATTCCACTCCATTTCCTGTCACTCAGCCAGTTTTATATCTGTGCTGCCACTGTCCCCTTTCAGTCCATGGGCTTTGACTCTGATGAGCCTGTGCTGTGACATTTTTTATCAGAAACGTTAAGGAAGCCCATGCGCATCACATGAACTGTGTTACCTGCAACAACCCCCTCCGTTACCTCATCAAAAAAGCTCAATCAAGTTAGTTAAAATTGACTTGCCCTCAAATCAACACTGACTTTCCTTTAATCCACATTTGCCCAAGTGGCTGTTAAATCTTGTCTCTGATTATTGTTTCTAGAAGCTTCCCCACCACCGAGGTTAAACTCTGTGGTTGCTGGGTCTGTCTTTCCTTGCCCCTTTTTTTTGGAACAAGGATGTAACATTTGCAACTCTCCAGTCCTCTTGCACTACCCCTGTCCCTAAAGGAGGATAAGAAAATTATGGTCACTGCCTCTGCAGTTTCTGCCCTTCCCTCAGTATTTTTTTTCTCTCTATTCGTTCATGGGATGTAGGTGTCACTGGTGAGGGCAGCATCTCACCTGGTCCCGATGGCTTATCAAATTTAAGTATAGCCAGCCTATCTTAATACCTCTCGATCAATGCTTAGCCCTTCAACTGTCTCGATTAACTTCACTATCACTATGAATTGGGCAGCTTTGTCTTCCTTTGTAATGACAAATGCAAAGTAGTTAAGAACTTCATTGCCCCCCTGCCTTCATCCTTTTGTCTTGGTCTCTAATTGGCCCCACCCTTCCTCTTATTCCAGTACCAGGTATGTTTTGGTTTCCTTTTTATGTCAGCTGCGTCTCATCCATTCATTTGCCCCTTTTTTAAACTTTCCTTTTTCACTACCCCTCTGAATTTCTTACATTCGGCCTGGCCCTCAACCTGACATCTGTCGTATGTCTCCCCTTTCTCTGCTTCATCTTACTAACTTTTGGAATTGGCATTTTGAGTATTGGGATTTTGAGTAAAGCTCTGATCAGGTGTCTGCAATGTAGAGCTGGGACGTGTACAGAATTGTCACAGGCTGACTAGCGGGGTGTGTGCATGTCTGCTTTTTGCTGCTTTATGACCCGGTTCATGCTGGAGTTTGGAACGACAACGACTCTTCAGCTGAAGTCTGATATCAGGCTATAGCTACTTCAGCTACTGTGTGACTTTCTTGAGGAGCTTTAGTGCAACTGCAATCAACGGCAAACAGTTTGTTTTGGAGGAATTGTGTTGCTGCTTTAATGCCTCAAATGCCATGTGGGTAACCTAAACATATGTTCCTGTCCAGCTCTTCTGCTTCCTCCCCTGAAAGCTAGTCTCAGAAATGGAGGCCATGAAACTATCACTGTAAAAACCCACCAGGGTCACTAATGTCCTTAAGGGAGGGAAATCTGCCATCCTTACCTAGTCTGGCCTACATGTGACTCCAAACCCATAGAAATGTGGTTGGCTCTTAACTGCCCTCTGAAATGGCTGAGCAAGCTACTCACTTCAAAGGCAATTAGGGATGGGCAACAAATGAAGGAAAAGAAATCTCACGAGCAGTAAGCTGTATTCTAGACTTGGTTCAAAGCTGTTTAATTCAGGTTAAACTGATCTTTTTTATTTTAGCATCAAATTTCTAATGTTCTGTTGCCTTGCTTTAATTCAAATGGTCTTCTGGTGCGTTTATCTGGCAGACTGTGTACGACTGGAGAAATGTCCACCTTTCTCCTTGGCCTGATCTAAATGTGCTTTGCTACAGGGGTCAAGATGGGGACCAGGAGTCTTGGGTTTTCTCCTGCCCTCAAGCCAAAACCAACTGGAACATTTGACCCGCTACCATGGCATATCCTGAGAGTCAAACTTAGATACTCAGGTTGCTGGTTGGAGACCCAGCACTTAGGGATTAGATATGTTATGCAGCACCCTTATTGCTGCAGGATATGTGCCAATACAGCTGTCTGATGGCAATAGGAATGGTCAGTTACCAATGAACAGAAAGTAGCTGGAATAGAAAAGGACAGATGTTTTGCTTCACCTGTGCAAGGCCTGGGTGAGACCACATTGAATACGGTGTACAGTTTTGGCTCCTCCTCCTTTCAGAAAGGAAATAAATTCATTGGAAGTAATTCAGAGAAGGTTCATGCGACAGATTCCTGGGATGTGGAGGGGTTATCTTATGAAGAAAGGTTGGGCAGGCAGGACCTGTATCCATTGGAGTTTAGAAGAATGAGAGGTGACCTTATTGAGTCATAAAAGATCCTGAGAGAACGTGACAGGGCGGATACTGAGAGGATGTTTCCCCCTGTGGGAGAAACGAGAACTAGGAGAGACAATTTGAAAATACACAGAGTCTCATATTTAAAACTGAGATGAGGAGAAACATTTTGAGAGTCATGAGTCTTTGGGGCTCTTCCCTAGAGAGCGGTGGAGATTGGGTCATTGAATATTATTAAGGCGGAGGTAGATAGATTCTTGATCAGCAAGGGAGCCAAAGGCTATCAGGGCTAGGCGGTGTGTGGAGTTGAGACCACAATCGGATCAGCCATGATATGGCAGAGCAGGCTGGAGGGGCCGAATGGCCTACTCCTAGTTTGTATGCTGAAATTTGGGTGAATTGCAGATACCGAGCTTGTGGATTAGCTCCATTCGTTAAACCCGGTCAGAAGTGCCCCAAGTTGTTCAGTTCATTCTGAACAGCTGATCCACTGGGTATGTGGAAAGGGATTATAATTGTTTTTTTTAAAAATCCTGCATTTATCTAGTGCCTTTTGTGTCATCGGGACATCCAAAAGTACTTTGCTGCTAACGAATTAATGAAACACTTTTGAAGCACTGTTCGGTTGGCAGGGAGTGGAGATCAATTAGTAGAAATGTGGGAAACGCTGTAGCCAATTTGCACCCAGCAAGCTCCCACAAACAGCAATGTGTTAAGGACCACGCAATATATTTTGGTGATACTAATGTATAAAATTAGTGATATTACTGGCAGGATAACTGTTGACCAAGAGACCAGGTTTAACTCCCCTGCTCTATCTTGAAACAGTGCCTCCTGCCAATGCAAGATGGCCACTGATACCCGTCCACGCGTGCCCACGAAACCCAGTGATGTCATTTGCAGGAGATATAGTGCTGGTTGGAGCTTATTTGGATTCTGGATTACAACCTCCATATATGGCTTTTGCTGCTCCAGGGCTGCTCCCTGATAGCAGGCCCGTGTTAAGGGGCAGAGGGCCCAGAGTGGGAGATTCAGAAACCTTGGCGAGGCCACGCCCAGACTGCCCACCTGCTGCGGGGCTCAGCAGCTGGATCAGTGGCTCAAATAAGATCAAACTGGAAGAAGCCCTGGAGCCCCAAAGGCGGGGAATGGAGGTTGTAATCTGGGATTGCGGCTGTCACTGGATGGATCAGAAGTCTCCCATCCCAGTCCCCAGCTCCATTCCTCCCCCAAGCTCCACCCACTTGGAGAAGGTGACTCTTCACTGTCTTTAAAAGCTGTTTGATCAGCACCTTTGCTCCTGGCTGCTGCCTACTCCCCCATTTGCATTTGGCATTGTGGAATAAGACAGTACAACTGCATGTGCACCATGTTGGCAGCAAACGCAGCCATTTTGAAATAGTGCTGTGACATCTTTTGTGCCCATTGGAGAGTGAAGATGGGTCCTCGGCTTAATATCTCCTTCACGAGATAGCACCTCTGACCGTGCATCGTTCCCTCAGCACTGTACCGGGCGCATCGGCCTCCCTTTCTCTCTAGTCTCCAGAGTGGGACTTGAACCCATGACCTAATGACTTGGACACCCGCTGAGCCACAGCTGGCATGTTGGCTTCAAAGCCCCTGAGTGAGGAGCAGGCGGGTGGAGCCATTTGTGGGTGCTTGGTTGTGATGACTGTTTGGCCACTCCTGCTGAAAAGTACATATGGAACATCAGGTAACACTGTGATCAAATATTGCCTGTGATGTTCCCTGTGATCACAAGCTGCAAGTGGAGAAACCTTGAAGGAGAGGCTCCCATTGGATGTAGAATCGCAGCGAGTTTGAAGTGTTTTATCTTTTCTGATCTTTTTACTGGGCCAGAGGCGTGTTGAGCGTTAAGGCTGTAAGTGAAGGGGAGATGGGTGACCAAAGGCCTATGGGCCATTTACTCTCTCCCAGTGTTAGAGTCATACAACACAGGAGGAGGCAATTTGGTCCATCCTCCATGTGCCAGCTCTTTAAAAGAGCTATCTAATTACTCCCATCTCCACTACACGTTCCTTTTTCCCTCTAGATTCTTTCTTTTCCAAATACTTTTCCAGTTCTCCTCTGAAAGGTACTATTGAGCCTGATTCCAGAGCCTTTTTCAGATGGTGCATTCCCGATCATCTCTTTATTTTTAATTCATTCATGGGATGTGGGTGTCGCAGGCTGGGCCAGCGTTTATTGCCCTTGTTTCGGGGGCATTCTTTCTTAAGAATTAACCACATTGCTGTGGGCCTGGAGTCATATGTAGGCCAGACCAGGGTAAGGACAGCAGGTTTCCTTCCCTAAAGGACGTTAATGAACTGTTTGGGTTTTTATGGCAATTGGCAATGGCTTCATGGCCGTATTTTTTTCTCTTTCCCTGGACATTTTGCTATTAATCTATGACCTCTGGTTGCTGAACCGTTGCCTCTTTTTTGGGTCAGTCACAAGACTTGGTGTTCTTTCTGCCCGTGAGGCTATGATTGGCTTGAGTAAGAGAGGGAGAGGTGCAGAGGGGCAGGTGTCTTTGAGGTACTGAGGGAAAACTGATTTCTCCGTCTTCCCCCACAGCAGGCATGGTTTCAGTCAGCTGATCAAAGGGATGTTGGTGACGACACTTGGGCAGTAAGTTTGAGAGTATTTCCCCTTTGTTGCCCACCCTTCCTGCAGAAAGAGGATGTGCGGTGGTGAGTTCAGTTATTCTGGTAAGAGTGCAGTGATTAACATGGGAACTAATCAGGGACCCTTGGTGAATTGGTATTAATTGTTGAAACTTGAGATTTCACGCATTCTGATTCTGCACTCCTTCCTTGCTGTGCTTGAGACTCCTCCTACACCCCCCCCCCCTTCCCTTTCTATCTTTAGTGTCCAGAAGAATTAGAAAGAATCATAGCCATAAGCAGTAATGAATGAACGACATCTTGCTTTCTTGCGGCCCTGTGAAGAGATCACCTCTGATGCTGATATGCTTTCTAGTTCTAGCTGTTATCAGAGCTGTAATCCTGTTATCAAAGAATACCTCCTATCCACTCCAGTCATAACCTTCAGCCAAATTACCACCAAAATAGCTTCAATTCCCATCAGTGAATTTAGTGAATATGCGCAAAAGGATTAATGATGGTGAGCCTGAAAGGAATGAAAGATTCTGATTAATATGCTATTTTTCAGGATCTCCTAATGCTTGTTTTTTTTTAATTTATTCACGGGATGTGGACTTCACTGGCTGGGCCAACATTTATTGCCCATCCCTAATTGTCCCTTGAAGGTGGTGGTGAGCTGCCTTCTTGAACTGCTGCAGTCCACGTGGTGTAGGTATACCCACAGTGCTGTTAGGGAGGGATTTCCAGGATTTTGACCCAGTGACTGTGAAGGAATGGTGATATATTTCCAAGTCAGGATGGTAAGTGACTGGAGAGGAACTTCCAGGTGTTGGTGTTCCCATGTGTCTGCTGTCTTCGTCCTTCTAGATGGTTGAGATCGTGGGCTTGGAAGGTGCTGTCGAAAGTCCCTGGGTAAGCTCCTGCAGTGCATCTTGTAGATGGTATCCACTGCTTCCACTATGCATTGGTGGTGGAGAGAATGAATGGTTAAGATGGTCGATGGGATACTGACCAATCACCTGAAACTTGTTGGGCCCTAGGACACTCGCTACCTGGAGGAACTGCTCCCAAAAAGCTGTTTGGGGTGGGGGGGAGGGTGGGGGGGGTGGTGCTGTCCACTGAAAAATTCGAAACTGAGACTGAGATTTTTTTTTTTTTGGTTTGGCAAGAACCTTAAGTATTTCAGAACCAAAATGGGTTGATGGAATTCAGAAACGCATCAGCCATAATTTAACTGAATGGTGAAGCATGTTCAAGGGGTTGAATGGCTGCCTCTGTGGAGTTTGTGTTGTTTCCCTGCCAGTTACAGGCTAAGTAACTGAAGAGCCCGAGCACTGTAGTGATTGACAGTATTTCTTTGAAAATGTCACCATGACATTTCTTGTTGATCGCTGCATTGACTTGGAATAATACTGTGTGCAGTTTTGGTCTCCTTATTTAAGGAAGGATGTAAATGTGTTGGAGGTGGTTCAGAGGAGGTTTACTAGATTGATACCTGGAATGAGTAGGTTGTCTTATGAGGAAAGGTTGGGCAGACTGGGCTTGTTTCCACTGGAGCTTAGAAGAACGAGGGGTGATTTGAAGTAAGTATACAAGACCCTGAACGGCCTTGACAAGGTGGATGTGGAAAGTATGTTTCCTCTTATGGGTGAGTCCAGGACTAGGGGGCACTGTTTTAAAATTAGGGGTCGCCCTTTTAGGACAGAGATGGGAATTTTTTTTTTTTTGAGGGTTGTGAGACTTTGGAATTCTCTGTGGAGGCGGGGTCATTGAATATCTTTCGGCAGATGTAGATGGATCCTTGTTAGGCAAGGGGATCAAAGGTTATCGGGGTTAGAGGGGAATGTGGAAATCGAAACATAAGATCATCAGCCATGATCTTATTGAATGGTGGAGCAAGCTCGATGGGCCGAATGGTCCACTCTTCCTATTTCTTATGTTCTTATGGTCTTGAGCTGTGCAATAGGCTGATGGAGGTCATTTAACTTCAAGCATTGGAAAATGAAATTTGCTTTTTTCATATATATATAAAAAAATCTTTAACCAGTCAGTAACTGGTAGCTGGACACCGAACAAATTGGCAGATTTTCAGTTGCTGCGGTTTTTAAAGGGAATGTTGTATATAATTGCGCCATGATAGCTGTCCCTTGTTACCGAGTGCATCTGACTGCGTAGCTGTCTGTTAGCCTGGTCAGTTTGTGTCTGTCTGTCTCTCTCTGTTCAGGGCTGCTGGTCAAAGTGCCTGGCAGCAGTACAGTTCCAGCTGGTTTCCTTCTCTGACCATATTGTTCAGCCACCATGAAGGTCGGCGCACATCTCGTCTGCTGGCCCATTCGTAAAGTCACCATGGAGAGTTGGTTGGGAAGGCCTTTAAACCTGACCTCCCACCATCTTCTCACTACACCAACTTGCAAAGCATTGTTGCAAATTTACCTGTTTGTGTGTCTGTACCCATTCCAAGGTGTGCCTTTTTGAGGTTGCTGGGGCAATCTGCAGGTTTGTCTGTCCCTAATCAGCATTTCTGTAGGGACAGTGTGACTGCAACACCCGAGATACGGAGATATCTGCTATTCACAATACTTATCGGGCAATTCCAATTACTCCTCCCATTCAAATTTCATTCGCCTGATAACCCCTAGACACAGCCATGTGGAATTGGCCTTTGTACTCTGCTTATCCTCCACGTACCTGTTGTTGTTTTAATGTCTGCTTTCAGAAGTTCCACCTTCAGTAATTGCAGAGGATTGTGATCAATGCCAGTAATTTTGCACTGTTAGGGCTTGCTTGTGCCACACACTGCTAGTCAGGTTAGTAGAGATGCTTTTATTCCATCCCTTCCAGATAGCATCAGAAATAGGAGCAAGAGTAGGCCATACAGCCCCTCAAACCTGCTCCACTCCTCAGTACAATCAGGGCTGATGTACCACGGCTCCACATTCCTGCTCTATTTCTCCATCCCTCCATTTCTGGTGACAAAAAAGCTATCCATCTCGGGCTTCAATATATTCAGCGATGGCGCTTCCATAACTCTCTGGGGTGGAGAATTCCAAAGGTTCACAACCCTCTGAGAATCTCTCCTCACCTTGGTCTTACCCTGAGACCATGATCACATATTCTAGATTCTCCAACTGGGGAAAGCAGCTTCTCTGTTAAGTCCTCTATTTATAAAACAAAACCCTAGACATTTCAATGCCCTGATTTGTGTAGCTTTTTCTAAATGGCCAAGACTGGTCCATAGCTCCTCTGATGTCATGTTCTGAGATGAGGCTAATGCTTTGAATTTTTGTGCACATCTTTCACTGGTGGCTTGAGGGAAATGGCTGGGAAGCATTGTGTTGTCGCTTTGGCTCCGAAAATACACTGGAAACCCCAAAAGGAGATGATTAAAGCGCTGCTGCTGCTGCTGCTGCTGCTGCTGGGATAAGCTGTGCTGCTGGGACTGATACCTGTAATGAGTTAATTGATGCAAGCTGGGGAAACAGGAGTGGCTGTGTAATATGTTTGCAGTGCTTCCAGGATGGGGAGTGGAAAAGTCAGTCAGCTCATGCTCTGACTTATTCCATCGATCCTGAGAGAGCGTGTGAATGCGCAGGCGGATGAGATTGGACTTGACTGTGATGCCTTTCATGAGCAGAATAGACTATCTGTTGTGTAGGCTGATGTGTGCAGAAGGGCCACTTGAGGCAGAGAGGGGAAGACAATGGAGTGCAGTTTGAGGTCAAAATGTACAGTGCTGAGGATGAGTGGGATGTCCAGGCACTAATATTAAATGGAGAAATAGAGGCAGGCTGTTATCAGTGGGTGAGCAGGGGTGCTACGAGGGGCTTTGGTTTTGCCGGTCACTCACTAACTCTCCTCCTCCCTCTTTCAGAGGATACGAAGATGAGCAGCTCGGAGGAAGTGTCGTGGATTTCCTGGTTCTGTGGACTGCGTGGCAATGAGTTCTTCTGCGAGGTGAGTGTTTGAGCGCGGGCTAGCTTTGTTAGCCCAGTGCGGTTGACTAGCTATCCAAGAGCCATGGACTTTTCCTGTTGCTCATGGGGCCTGAGCTCACCCACATGTTCCAGTTATTGTTGGGGCAGCCACTTCGATCCACAGAACTATACATGCTCATTGGAAAGTTAGTGGGGAATTGTAAACATCCTAAATGTAACTCAACCTTGCAATACAATGTCAGCCATTATCATGTTGCTATTCTAGCAATGTTGAACAGATATATTGTGTGGTGCTGCGCTGAGAAAGTCCCTTTTCCCCCGGCAGCCACGGGTTTATTAAATTCGGTTTCGTGACTTTCCGTGTTGGGGTTTGACCTCTCGGCCTCTGTTGTTTAATTTCGCTCACCTGTGCTGTCATTGTCTCTTGTATCATTTCAACCAGTTCACCATCTCCCAGGTCTGCACCCTGTGTCATGTGGTCCAGTATCATAGCCACTACACCACTGTATCTGCTAAATTCTGGAGGAGTAATGGGGACATCGCTCACAAGCAAACTGAGAATGTAAAGGTTTTCTTGTGATTCTTGACTGCATGAGTCAGTCTTGACATATGAAAGTGCTGTTTTGACATCATGCCTGCATTGCATTCGCTTGGAGCTGATTGCATTCCTGAGAGGTTAGGGAATGCTGTGTTCCCTCCCCTTTTGAATTCCATTGAACATGGGAGATTACAGGGTGACCTTATTGAGGTGTGTAGGATGTATTGCTGAAAAAAGGGACAGACACGTTCAACTAAACAAAATAAATAACTGCATTGCCCTGAGGAATGAACCAGCAAATGGTTTTGACCGAGCAATCAAGTGTCTGGTCTAAATTTCAAACAGTGCTTGGCAGTTAACTGTCAGTCACCATTAACTGGTGCATTCTCCATGGCAACGCCTCTATCAATCAGAGTCCACTTGCACTCTTGTCACCCAGTATAAATTGTTGTTCCCTTTACATTTGGTATTCTTGTGAACTGTCCTGATGAGTACAAGATGATAAACTTCGGCGAAAGTATATTTTTTCAGCAACACTCAAGTTCTCCATTATCAAGTGTCTATGCATGTAAGATGATTGAAGAATTTTACATGACAGAGAGAAATTATTTCTCTGGTGGAAGGGAACAAGGGGGTACCTTAAAAAGATAGCTAGGCTGTTGAGGGATGATTTCAGAATCACTTCACACACAGGTTCAAGGGAGCCTGGAACATTCTCTCTCTCTCTCTCTCTCTCTCTCTCTCTCTCTCTCTCTCTCTCTCTCTCTCTCTCTCTCTCTCTCTCCCTGCCCCCCCAAAAAAAAAAAGCTGCTGAGGGTGGGGGTGAATTGAAAATTTCAAAACTGTGAGATGAATAGGTTTTGGTTAGGCAATTGCGTTAAGAGTTATGGAGCCAAGATGTGTAGTTGGGGTCAAGTTATAGGCCCACCATGATCAAACAGAATGGTGGAACAGACGTAATGGGCTGAATGGCCTGTTAGTACTTTCCCTTCAGGACTGCCCAGATAATTTTGAATCATTGCACCTGCATGGCAGTAGCCTACATGTGAAGTTGTCTCCATTTGCTGCACTGTGGTTTTCCACATTTTGATTTTGCAGTCACGCCACATGATCAGTTTGTCCTGATTATTGAAGGATAAACTGGATATAATGCAGAACAGGGCTGTTCACCTGTCATGCAGTTCTGGTGTGCTGCACTTCAACTGCTGATCCCTGTTTTTATTTATTCTTTCATGGGATGTGGGCTTCGCTGGCTGGGCCAGCATTTATTGCCCATCCCTAGTTGTCCTTGAGAAGGTGGTGGTGAGCTGCCTCCTTGAACTGCTGCAGCCTGTATGGTGTGGGTACGCCCACAGTGCTCTTAGGGAGCAAGTTCCAGGATTTTGACCCAGCAACGATGATATATTTCCAAGTCAGGATGGCGAGTGACTTAGAGGGGAACTTCCAGGTGGTGGTGTTCCCATCCATCTGCTGCCCTTGTCCTTCTAGATGATAGTGGTTGTGGGTTTGGAAGCTGATGAATTCCTGCAGTGCATCTTGTAGATGGTACACACTGCTGCTACTGTGCGTCGGTGGTGGAGGGAGTGAATGTTTGTGGATGTGGTGCCAGTCAAGTGGGCTGCTTTTTCCTGGACGGTGTCAAACTTCTGAGTACTGTGAGAGCTGCACTCATCAAGGCAAGTGGGGAGTATTCCAAATGACTCCTGACTTTTTCCTTGTAGAGGGTGGACAGGCTTTGGGGAGTCAGGAGGTGAGTTTCTCATTGCAGGATTCCCAGCCTCTGACCTGCTCTTGTGGCCAGTCCAGTTCAGCTTCTGGTCAATGATAACCCCCCAGGATGTTGATAGCGGGGGATTCAGTGATGGTAATGCCATTGAACTTCAACGGGCGATGGTTATATTCTCTCTCCTTGGAGATGGTCGTTGCCTGACACTTGTGTCACACGAATGTTACTTGCCACTTGTCAGTACAAGAACAAGTAAATCCTCTAACAATTGTGTAGGATTCTGGTGAAACGACACCTCGAATACTGTGTGCAGTTTTGATCACCATATCTAAGAAAGGATATAATTGCCTTGGGGATGAAGGTTCGTTAAATTGGTCCCTGGGATGAAAAGATGAGAGGCTCATGAGTAAATTGGGTTTATATTCTCTGGAGTTTAGAAGAATGAGAGAGGACCTCATTGAAACATGGATTCTGAAAGGGCTTGATAGGGTGGCCACTGAGAGATGGTTTCTGCTGGTGGCCAGGGAATCTATAACAAGTGGCACAATCAAGGGTGGGGAACTCCCGGCCCGTGGCACCTTTTCATCCAGCCCGTGGGGAGATTTCAAAATCTGGGCTGGTTTGGGATTGAGACAGAATGAGAAAGGAGAGGGAGAGAGACCGAGAATGGGAAAGGAAACTGAGCAAAAAGTTGAGCTGAATTGAAGGAGGCTTGTGATTGAGACACACAAGCTGTGCTCCTTATTAAGGAAAAGCAAACTCAGCCATTGCATTCAAGCAGTGGGTGAGTTGAACGTTTCTGTATTCTCTCTCTCTCAAAAATAAATTAAGTTGGTGTGTGTGTGTATGTATATTTGGGGCTGTAGGCAAATGACTGACACAGATGTGCACAATTTTACTCAAATTGGCATGGGGAGGTGGCCTGGGCCAAAAATGTTAAATTAGGACAACTGGTTACATAAGCCTAGGCTTATATTTCCTTGACACTGATATTTATGCATGGTCTGAGATGATTGAAGGGGTTAGATAATAGTGATCACATTCCTCTGGCCAGTGGTGGGGACTGGGGGAAGCAGGTGCAAAATCTTAAGATTAAAACAAGGGTGATATCAGGAAGCACTGCTTCACACACAGGATGTGGAAATCTGGGGAACTCTCTCCTCAAAAAGCTGCAGAGGTTGGGAGCTGATTAAGACATTTTGGATTGCAAGGGCATTAAAGGTTACCAAACCAAGGTGGATAGAGTTACAGTCAAATGGAACAGGCTCAAGGAAGCTGAATGGCTGAATCCTGATTCTATGTTCCAAACTGACACTTGAACTGCAAAAACAGACTTATATTTCCTTTGAGCTTATTTGCCACAGGACATCCAGAACAAAAAGCCGTGGGCTGCTTAATTCACCCAACAAGTCGAAATACCCTCCCCACCCCACATCCGGGCAGGCCTGATTTGCCGAGTTTATTGTTAACTCTGTTTTGTAATCTTGAGCTGCACTTTGGGCACCTTGCGCTTTTCCTTTAAAGCCAGCCTGGTTTCCCCACCTTGAGTTGCCCTTGCTAGTCTGAACGTCTGAAAGCCCCAGCCCACTGGTAGTGAGTACCCGAGGGGGTTTAATTGTTCACTAATCAGACAGCGTGAATCTTGTGGGACTCACTTTAATCACCTGGGGTGTGTGGCATTGTTTGCCCTGGGGTTAAGTCAATGCACTTATTTGTCTCCTGCAGTTTATAGACAGCCGAGCCATTCCCTCCTCTTGCCATACCAGGTCTTGGCTTATTCTTGTATTTCACCAATGTATAGGTTGATTCAGTTATTGGGGTGGCATATTTAGTTGGCCCTGGATTATTTATTTAGTAGTGTATAGCCATTTCCAACCTCCTACCCAGGCAGTACTGTCTGTTTACCCCTCTGTTTCTCTAATCTAGGTTGATGAAGATTATATTCAGGACAAGTTCAATCTGACAGGACTGAATGAGCAGGTGCCTCATTATCGTCAAGCGTTGGATATGATTCTCGACCTCGAGCCAGGTACTTTGTAAAGCTGGCATTCGTGTTGCCTCGATGTCGGTACTGTGATAGTAAGAATAGTCCCCATGGTCACTTGCAGCCCAGCTGCTCTGTCCCTGTGGTCCCTCCCCTCTCAGCTGATGCAGGTTGCTGCTGTTGCTCCAGCTGTAGCTGTCTCCATGCTGCGTGGTATTGTTCAGAGCCGGAGCAAAGCCCAGTCTGCTGGCCGCTGAGAGGCAATGATGGAATTCCTTTGGGAACGTTCCTAGCTTCAGTGGAGTTGGGCCTAAGGAACATTGTTGACTAGATGTAGAAGGCAAGCCCATTGAAATGCTGGGAAGGGATTTCACTCTTTCCCAAGTGCCCAGCAATAAATCCACCCGGCAGAGCCAGAAAACAGCTGCTTTAATGGTTTGGGTGGGGTCCTGTTCAAATATCTGGAAAGTATGCTGTACGTGGGGAATGTTTACCGAGTTGCTCTGTTAAGCTGGGTGCTTTTGAGGAACAAATTCTATCTTAAAGTACAGTTCTTCTACCAGTAGGTGGTGCAGTTTGCTGCAGTGTGAGTTCCAAACACCCAGAGAGTACCTACTTGTACCAGTGTAACATTTTTTCATTTCCACTGTAATATTCAGTTTTCCAGACTGCCGTGCCTCTGCATGAGATCACCAGCTTGGAACAGAGCTAAGTGCGGCTCTGTGCTGTGGACCTGTGCCCACTTGGAATAGGATTGAAACTGTCTGGATGAATTTCCTTCAGCCCCATGTAGCGAGAGCACAGAATGAATATTCACTAGTCTGGACCTGTATTGAACCCATTTCCCAAAGGTGAAAAACAGGCGTGCTCATCAGCTGTTTGACCGCAAGTCTTTTCTTTTTCCCCTAGCTCGAGCCCCCTGATGCCAATGTCTGCCAACATTGTCCCCATTAGTCTGATTAGATCAGCCAGTGTTTCCTTTCGCTGTGTGGTTTGATGTTTTTTCATGCTGCTGTCACTACCACCTGGCCTGCGCTCTGCTGACTTAAAAACAATATTTCAGCCCAGTGTGCTCTCACAGCTCAGCTCATTTAGTGCCTTTTGTGCCTTGTGGGGAAACTGGAAGCAGTGCCAGGGCACGAGATGCAGATCATCCCCTCGGTCCTGTGGACAAGCAGCTGTCATTTGCTTGGCAGTTCCTGACACTTAGTTCACCAGGAAGCCAGTGATATGAGGAGATCATGATAGTGTCCCATTGGCCTGGTAATCCAGAGACCCAGGCTTGGGACACGGGTTAAAATCCCATCACAACCTGGTGGAATTTAAATTCAGTTAGTAATATCTGGAATATAAAGCTAATCTCAGTCGGGGTGACTGTAAAACTATCATTGATTGTTGTAAAAACCCACCTGGTTCACTAACGTCCTCTAACAGGCAATTTTTCCTTATTCTTTCACGGGATGTGGGTGTCACGGGCAAGGCCAGCATTCGTTGCCCATCCCTAATTGCCCTTGAACTGAGTAGCTTGCTCGGCCATTTCAGAGGGCAGTTAAGAGTCAACTACATTGCTGTGGGTCTGGAGTCACATATAGGTCAGATTTCCTTCCCTGAAAGACATTAGTGAAACAGCAGGGTTTTTATGACAATCGGTGATAGTTTCATGGGCGCCATCACTGAGACTAGCTTTTGATTCCAGATTTATTAATGGAACTTAAGTTCCACCAGCTACTGTGGTGGTTTTTCACCCCCCCCCCCCGACCCCCCATCCCCAGAGCATTAGCTTGGGTCCCTGGATTACTAGTCCAGTCACATTACCTTTACACCACCATCTTCTTCCAGGCAATTAGGGACAGGCAACAAATGTTGGTCCTGCCAGCAACATCCATGAAAAGAATACATTTTAAAAAAGGAATAAAGAAAGGACTTGCATTTAGCAGTGCTTTTTGTGACCCCAGGACATCCAAGAATGCTTCACAACCAATGAAACACTTTCTTGAAACATAGGCACAGTTTGAATGTAGGAAACGAAGCAAACAGTTGGTGCACAGGGAGCTCCCGCCAAACAGCAATACATCCCAATATTCTGTTTCTCGTCAGTAGCTGGTTTAGGATTAAATGTTGACCTGGACACCGGGCTGCCTCCACCTGAGAAAACAGAGGCTGTGTCTGTGCTAACATCTTAACCTAACGATGGCGCCTTTGAAAGCCAGAGTGTCTCCTTTGTGCTCAGGCCTCTGGAGTGTGGACTTGAACTTCTGACATTGAGGCGAGTGCTGTGAGACTGAGCTCCTTGCCCTCTGTCAGCATCCTGGTGGGGCTTACCATTGACCAGAAACTGAACTGGACTAGCCATATAAATACTGTGGCTATACGAGCAGGCCAGAGGCTGGGATTCCTGCAGAGGGTTACTCACTTCCGGACTCCCCACAGCCTGCCCACCATCTACAAGGCACAAGTCAGGAATGTGATGGAATACTCCCCACTTGCCTGGATGAGTGCAGCTCCAACAACATTCAAGAAGCTTGACACCATCCAGGACAAAGCAGCCCCGCTGGATCAGAATTCCATCCACCACCTTTAAACATTCACTCCCTCCACCACCGACACACAGTGACTGCCGTATGTACCTGTACTGCTGCAACTCACCAAGGCTCCTTTGCCCACAGGCCAAGGGTATGATCAGCATCAAACAGCTGGCAAACTCGTGACCTCTAGCACTTAGAAGGGCTAGAGCAACAGACACATGGGAACCCCACCACCTGGAAGTTCCCCTCCAAGTCACTCACCACCCTGACTTGGAAATATATCGCCGTTCCTTCACTGTAGTTGGGTCAAAATCCTGGAACCCACCTCCCCACGCCTAACAGCACTGTGGGTGCATCTGCACCACATGGACTGCAGTGGTTCAAGAAAGTGGTTCACCACTAAAAAGGCAATTAGATGGGCATAGGATGCTGGGCTTGCCAATGCCTACATCCCATAATGAATGGATAAAAAAATAAATCCTAATATTCATACGCAGCCCATGTCTGTGTTCCAGCAGCTGGTGTTGCCCTAGATGCTTTAAAAACCTTCTGAAAAACCTAATGTGCATGAAAATCCACAGCAAACTGCACTTTAAGGAAGTAACATGCATATGTGCCTAAGCTTTGAGTGAAGACTCAACTGAGATTACAGAACTACCAAGTGTTCCAAGAACGTTTTGAGTGAGTAAATTATTTGAGTATCCCCTGAATCCACAGCTCACTTATTGTTTTTGTGGCAGTATACACAGCAAACATTCTCTGCCTTAAGCAGCATACTTCAGTGCACAATATACTACTTGTGCATGGCTTCTAATTCCATTGGTGACCAACCAGTTCATCTGACCTTGGTGTGCAGCTCTGAATGTTCTCTCCAGACATACCTTGAATTTGGAAGGACTGAATCTTAACCATCCCATTAAGATATCTCTCTCGGTTCATAGGATTTTATAGCACAGAAACGGGCTATTCAGCTCAACTGGTCCCATGCCTGTGTGTACGCTTCCCATGAGTCTCCTCCTCTCACCCTAGTTCTATTTCCTTCTCCCTTTTGTTTATCCAGCTTTGCCATAAATGTGTCTGTGCTGTTAATTGTATCAATTGAGATTAATTAATGACAAATGGGTAGAGGGCATTGATTGGTCACTTGAGCACATATAAAGAGAGACTTGCGCAGGGGTAGAGTGGAGTCAGGAGATATATACCTTTAATATTTCGCTCCGTGAATAAATCTATTCCAAGTAAAGACTGGCTTTGGTTTCTTCTTACAATCCCGTTAGTCAGTTGTTGAAACATGTGCTGTTCACCACATCAACCGCCCCTTCTCATACTCTGGGTGAATTCTTGAAATCCCTATTGGATTTATTTGTGACTAGCTTACATGACAGCCCCAGAGGCACAGGTTGAAACATCTCTCTCTACCCTGGCAAATCCTTTGTTAATTGTAAGGACCTCTATCAGATAATATCCCTTCTCTTTTCTGGTGGGAAAATGCCCCACCCTGTTCAGGCTTTCCTTATGGGGCTATTTGTTACTGACAGTTTAAAGATTTTTAACTCTATTTCGAGAACTGACGTTTGTTAAATCAGGTGGGCACAGTATGAAACTTTTTTTGTACTCCCTGCACTAGTTCACTGAAAACATGCTGGTGGGAGAACTATTTGCTTTGGAGAGGTAGTGTGTTAATGTGACCTTCTCTGACATTTCAATGTCCCTGTTACCAGATGAGGAGCTGGAGGACAATCCAAACCAGAGTGACCTGATTGAGCAGGCTGCCGAGATGCTGTACGGACTGATCCACGCTCGCTACATTCTCACCAACCGGGGAATTGCACAGATGGTAAGTTGACTACAAGGCTTCCCTCCTGAAAGTCAGATGCAGGGACCTTCTCTTGAACATAGGAGACAAAAAGAAACAAAAATTCATAAAAGGCTGGAGACTGCAGTGTAAAGCCTAGAAATGCACAGAGTTGGCGAGAAGTGTGGGCTAATGTTTTGGGTGGGACCTTTCATTGGAGCTTGTCGCCTGCAATATGTGTAAGCATTGTGTCTGAATTGGGAAAGAGGCCAGAAGAAAATTTCCCAGCCCCCCCTGCATTGCAACCCCTATGGTAGAAGGCGGTGCAATGCACTGTGGACTCGTCTTGTAATAATAACCTCGGCCAGCCAAACAGAACAAGACTGCTTCAGAAGGCAAGCTTCCGCTGGCACAGACTTGCCCACTGACCTTGTTTTCTTCATTGAGAATTGGTCATTACAGCAGCTTGAAGCTTTAGCGCACTGAAGGGCCAGAGAGGTGAGCAGTCCCCCATCAGGACCTTTGGATAAGTCAGCGCAGGTATCCACAGAGAGGTTTTGAGATGCTGCCAGCGTTTGTTGAGTTCATGATCACAGGAGCCTGTATTTATTTTTACTGAGCCCCTCCTCCTCCCCAGGCCTTGTCAAGCCTGTTTATGAACTTGGCACCAAGCCATGTTTCTGACGCCATGTCAACTTCCATCATAAAGATCAGCTAGGTCCATCACTTAATATACAAACAAACAAATTAGGAGCAGGAGTAGGCCATTCGACCCCTCAACCTACTCCGCCGTTCAGTAACTACATAGCTGATCTGACTGTGGCCTCAACACCACTATCCTGCCAGTCTCCCCTAATCTTTGATGCTTTATTTGTTCATTTCATGAGATGTGGGTGTCTCTGTCAAGTTCAGCATTTGTTGCCCATCCCTAATTGCCCTTGAACCGAGTGGCTTGCTCGGCCATTTCAGAGGGTAGTTAAGAGTCAACAACATTGCTGTGGGTCTGGAGTCACATGTGGGCCAGACCAGGTAAGGACGGCAGATTTCCTTCCCTAAAGGGCACTAGTGAATCAGATGGGTTTTTACAATAATCGATAGTTTCATGGTCACCGTTACTGAGACTAGCTTTCAATTCCATATTTATTAACTGAATTTAAATTCCACCGGCTTCCAGAATGAGATTTGAACCCATGTCTGCAGAGCATTAGCCTGGACCTCAGGATAACTAGTCTAGTGACATTACCACTACCTTGCTGTCTCCCCCACTTCTCGATTTAACAAGGAATGAATCTACCTCTGTCTTAGAGGATTTAATGACTTTGTGTGTCTCATTTTCTGGGGAAGAGTTCCACAGAGGGGATCTGATTGAAACATATAAAATTCTAATAGAACTAGACAGATTGGATGCAAGGAGGATGTTTCCCCTGGTTGGGGAGTCTAGAACCAGGAGCCACAGTCTCAGGATACAGGGCAGGTAATTTAGGACTGAGATAAGGAAAAATTTCTTCATTCGGAGGGTGGTCAACCTTTTTTTATTCACCCACGGGATGTGTGCTTCGCTGGCTGGGCCAGCATTTATTGCCCATCCCTAGTTGCCCTTGAGAAGGTGGGGGTGAGCTGCCTTCTTGAACCGCTGCAGTCCATGTGGTGTAGGTACACCCACAGCGCTGTTAGGGAGGGAGTTCCAGGATCTTGACCCAGCAACAGTGAAGGAACAGCGATATATTTCCAAGTCAGGACGGTGAGTGACTTGGAGGGGAACTTCCAGGTGGTGGTGTTCCCATCTACCTGCTGCCCTTGTCCTTCTAGATGGTAGCTGTCGTGGGTTTGGAAGGTGCTGTCTAAGGAGCTTGGGTGAATTCCTGCAGTGCATCTTGTAGATGGTACACACACTGCTGCTATTGTACATCAGTGATGGAGGAAGTGAATGTTTGTGGAAGTGGTGCCAATCAAGCGGGTTGCTTTGTCTTGGACAGTGTCGAGCTTCTAGAGTGTTGTGGGAGCTGCACTCACCCAGGCAAGTGGGGACTATTCCATCACACTCCTGACTTGTGCCTCGTAGATAGTGGACAGGCTTTGGGGAGTCAGGAGGTGAGTTACTCATCACAGGATTCCCAGCCTCTGACCTGTTCTTATAGCCACAGTATTTATATGGCTGGTCCAGTTCCGTTTCTGGTCAATGGTAGCCCCCAGGATGTTGATTGTGGGGGATTCAGTGTTGGTAATGCAAGTGAACGTCAAAGGGTGATTGTTGGATTCTCTCTTGTTGGAGATGGTCATTGTCTGACACTTGTGTGGAGTGAATGTTACTTGCCACTTGTCAGTCCAAGCCTGGATATTGTCCAGGTCTTGCTGCGTTTGGACGTGGACTGCTTCAGTATCTGAGGAGTCGTGAATGGTGCTGAACATTGTGCAACCATCAGCGAATATCCCCACTTCTGACCTTATGATGGAAGGAAGGTCATTGATGAAGCAGCTGAAGATGGTTGGGCCGAGGACACTACCCTGAGGAGCCTGTGGAATTCTCTACCACAGAAAGCTGTGGAGGCCGGGTTACTGAGTATATGCGAGAAAGAAATTGATAAGTTTTTTGATATTAGAGGCATCATGGGGCACGGAGAGAAAGTGGGAATATGGTGTTGAGATAGGCGATCAGCCATGATCATATTGAATGGCGATGCAGGCTTGAAAGGCCAAATGGCCTACTCCTGCTCCTATTTTTTATCTTTCTATGATTCACAACTCGGAGAAAAAAATTTCTCCTCATCTCCATCTTAAATGGGAGACCCCTCATTTTTAAATTGTGCTCCCTGCTTCTGGTCTCTCCCACAGGAGGAAATATCCTTTGAGCATCCACTCTGTTATGTCCCCTCAGGATCTCATATTTGCTTCAATGTTGCTCTCCTGTACGCTCACCTCAGCCACCCTCCTCCACGCTATTGTCACCTGCAGACCTGACCAGTCCAGTAATCACCTCTTCACCTCACCATACACTTGGGCTGATTCAAAACCTCTTGTTGCCCTTAGCTTTTCCAGTTCAAAGTCCCGCTTGCCTATCGTACCTGTCCTTGTTGACCTACGTTGGCTGGTAGTTCTGCAATATCTCAAGTTTAAAATTCGCAGTTTTGTGTTTAAATCCCTGTGTGTCCTTTCCCTTCACTATCTTTGTAACAGCCCTAGAATCCCTCCACAGCCCTTTCCTGAGCTCTCAGTGGGATAGTGGGGTTGAGGTGGAAGATCAAGCTGATCGTCTCAAAGGGCCTATTCCTCCTGTTTCTTATGTCTCCTCCTCAAACTCTGGCTTCTTGTACATTCCTGCCACCTTTTCACCATCGACGGCTGTGCCTTCAGCATTCAGGACCCAAGCTGGGGAATTACCTAAACTTTCCTTTAAGATCAACCCCTTCCTGCTATCTCTCTGTTTGACTCCATGTCCACTTGTCTCTCCAAACAACTGAAGATCCCGCATCCATGGTGATTCTAGTGAATCTCCTCTGTACAGTTTGAGATGTTGCATGCTCCCTAAAACACACCTGACATTCAGTGTGCCCAACACTTCAGAGTGTGGAATGGTCAGCATTCTAAATCAGTGCTGAGGGGAGGAAAAGTACTTGTTCAGTTCCCAGGGACAAAAAAAGATAATATTTAGTAGCGTAAAGTTGTTTTATTTATTTATTCACGGGATGTGAGCATTGTTGGCTGGGCCCAGCATTTATTGCCCATCCCTAATTGCCCCTTGAGAAGGTGGTGATGAGCTGCTTTCTTGAACCGCTGCAGTCCATGTGGTTTAGGTACACCCACAGTGCTGTTAGGGAGGGAGTTCCAGGATTTTGTCCATGTGGTGTAGGTACACCCACAGTGCTGTTAGGGAGGGAGTTCCAGGATTTTGACCCAGTGACAGTGAAGGAATTTTGGATATATTTCCAAGTCAGGATGGTAAGTGACTTGGAAGGGAATTGGAGGTGGTGGTGTTCCCATCTATCTGCTGCCCTTGTCCTTCTAGATAGTAGTGGCTGTGGTTTTGGAAGGTGCTGTCTAAGGAGGCTTGGTGAATTCCTGCAGTGCATCTTGTAGATGGTACACACTGCTGCTACTGTACATCGGTGGTGGAGGGAGTGAATGTTTGTGGATGTGGTGCCAATCAAGCTGCTTTGTCCTGGATGGTGTCAAGCTTCCTGAGTGTTGTGGGAGCTGCACTCATCCAGACAAGTGGGGAGTATTCCATCACACTCCTGACTTGTGCCTTGTAGATGGTGGACAGGCTTTGGGGAGTCACGATGTGTGTTACTCACTGCAGGATTCCCAGCCTCTGACTTACTCTTGTAGCCACAGCATTTATGTGGCTAGTTCAGTGCAGTTTCAGGTCAATGTGCTAACTGTATCTCATTCACCTTCTTTATAATCTTTGGACAGTCCTGGGTGTGGTGTGGGAATGGGGAGGCTAGGGATTTCCCTGAATTATTGGGGCATCTTCATTAGTTAAACTCCTGTGGCTGTTTTTCTTAATTCAGTTCAAACAGCAAGATATCTCTCTGGCAAAAGGCACTGGAAATGTAACCATGAGTCACTCAGTTGTCAAGACAGATTTTTGACAGTTTGTGTACCTGAGAGTTGCTCATGTCCAAAATATCAGGAACCTATGAACAGAGATGCACTCTTCCCTAAGGTAAAAGCAAAACACTGCGAATGCTGGAAATCTGAAACAAAAACAGAAAATGCTGGAAAATCTCTGCAGGTCTAACGATGTCTGTGGAGAGAAAACAATTAAAGTTTCAAGCCCTTATGACTCTTCAAAGCTAAAGAGAAGTAAAAATGTAATGAAATTTATACTGTTTAAGGGGTGGGGGGTGGAGGGGGGGTGGGGGTTTGGGGGTGGGGGGCGGCGGGGGCATGGGGTAGGTGAAGCTGGATAGGAGGTCAGTGATAGTTGGAGACAAAGGAGAGATTACCAGAGATTTCATGGATATCAGCAATGTGGTTGACTCTTAAATGCCCTCTGCAATGGCCTAGCAAGTCACTCAGTCACATCAAACCACTACAAAGATTCAAAAAAGGAATGAAACTGGACGGACCACCTGGCATCGACCTAAGCACGGGAAACGACAATGGCCATCGCAGCCCTGTCAATCCAGCAAAGTCTTCCATACTCACGTCTGGGGGCTAGTGCTAAAATTGGGAGAGCTGTCTCTCACTGATTAGTCAAACAACAGCCTGACATAGTCATTCTCACAGAATCATACCTTACAGATAATGTCCCAGACTCCACCATCACCATCCCTGAGTATGTCATGTCCTGCCAGTAGGACAGGACATACCCAGCAGAGGTGATGGCACAGTGGTATACAGTCAGGAGGAAGTTGCCCTGGGAGTCCTCAACATCGACTCCATGAAGTCTCATGGCATCAGGTCCTGCTGAGTTTTCCAGGTAATTCTGTTTTTGTTTTGGATTTCCAGCATCCGCAGTTTTTTGTTTTTATCTCAGGTCAAACATGGACAAGGAAACCTCCTGCTGATTACCACAAACCACCTTCCTTCAGCTGATGAATCAGTGCTCCTCCATGTTGAACATCATTTGGAGGAAGCACTGAGGGTGACAAGGGCACAGAATGTATTCAAACTTCAAAGTCCATCACCAAGAGCACTGCTACTGACCAATCTGGCTGAGTCCTAAAGGACATAGCTGCTAGACTGGGTCTGCAGCAGGTGGTGAGGGAAAAACATATTTGACCTCATCTTCATCAAAATGCCTGCAGCGGATGCATCTGTCCATGACAGTATTGGTAGGAGTGACCACTGCACAGTCATTGTGGAGACGAAGTCCCACCTTCACATTAAGGATATCCTCCATCGTGTTGTGTGGCACTACCACCGTGCTAAATGGAATAGATTTTGAACAGATTTAGCAACTCAAGACTGGGCATCCATGAGGCGCTGTGAGCCATCAGCAGCAGCAGCATTGTACTCGAACACAATCTGTAACCTCATGACCCAGCATATCCCCCACTCTACCATTAACATCAAGCCAGGAGATCATCCCTGGTTTAATGAAGAGTGCAGGAGGGCATGCCAGGAGCAGCACCAGGCATATTTAAACATAAGCTGTCAACCTGGTGAAGTTATAACACAGGAGCACATGCGTGCCAAATAGCATAAGCAGCAAGTGATAGACAGAGCTAAGCAATCCCACAACCAACGGTTCAGATATAAGCTCTGCAGTCCTGCCACATCCATTCGTGAATGGTGTTGGACAATTAAACAACTCACTGACTCCACAAATATCCCCATCCTCAATGATGGAGTAGCCCAGCACATCAGTGCAAAAGATAAGGCTGAAGCACTTGCAACAATCCTCTGCCAGAAGTGCCGAGTGGATAATCTATCTCGGCTTCCTCTGGAGGTCTGCAGCATCACAGCTGCCAGTCTCCAGCCAATTCGAGTTACTCCATGTCATATCAAGAAATGGCTGAAGGCAGTGGATACTGCAAAGACTATGGGTCCTGACAGCATTCCGGCAATAATACTGAAGACTTGTGCTCCAGAACTTGCTGCACCCCAAACCAAACTGTTCCTATACAGCTACAACACTGGCATCTACCCGGCTAAGTGGAAAATTGCCCAGGTAGGTCCTGTACACAAAAAGCAGGACAAATCCAACCCGGCCAATTACCACCCATCAGTCTACTGTTGATCATTAGTAAACTAATGGAAGGGGTCATCAACAGTGCTATCAAGTGGCACTTGCTTAGCAATAACCTGCTTACTGATGTCCATTATGGGTTCCACCAGGGCCACTGAGCTCCTGACCTCATTACATCCTTGGTTCAAATATGGACAAAAGAGTTGAACTCCCAAGGTGAAGTGAGAGTGACTGCCCTTGACATCAAGGCAGCATTTGACCGAGTGTGGTATCAAGGAGCCCTAGCAAAACCAGAGTCAATGGGAATCAAGGGGAAAACTCTCTGCTGGTTGGAGCCATACCTAGCACAAAGGAAGATGGTTGTGGTTGTTGGAGGTCAGTCATCTCAGCTCCAGGACATCACTGCAGGAGTTCCTCAGGGTAGTGTCCTCGGCCCATCCATCTTCAGCTGCTTCTTCAATGACCTTCCTTCCATCATAAGGTCAGAAGTGGGGATGTTTGCTGACGCTTGCACAATGTTCACCATTCGCGACGACTCAGATTCTGAAGCAGTCCATGTCCATTTGCAGAAAGACCTGGACAATATCTAGACTTGAGCTGACAAGTGACAAGTAACTTTCAAGCCACACAAGTGTCAGGCAATGACCATTTCCAACAAGAGGGAATCCAACCATTCCCCCCCTTGTTCAATGTTCAACGGCACTACCATCACTGAATCCCCCACTATCATCATCCTGGGGGTTACCATTGACCAGAAACTGAACTGACTAGCCATATAAATACTGTGGCTACAAAGAGCAGGTTGGAGGCTAGGAATCATGCGATGAGTAAGTCAACTCCTGGCTCCCCAAAGCCTGTTCACCATCTGCAAGGCACAAGTCAGGAGTGTGATGGAATACTATCCACTTGCCTGGATGAGTGCAGCTCCCACAACACTCGAAGCTTGACACTATCCAGCACAAAGCAGCCCACTTTATTAGCACCACATCCACTCCCTCCACCACCGACGTACAGTAGCAGCAGTGTGTACCATCTACAAGGTGCACTGCAGGAATTCACCAAGGCTTCTTAGACAGCACCTTCCAAACCCATGACCACCACCATCTAGAAGGACAAGGGCAGCTTGTACATGGGAGCACCACCATCTGGAGTTTCCCCTCCTATTCACTGACCATCCTGACTTGGAAATATTCCTTCACTGTTGTTGGGTCAGAATCCTGGAGCTCCCTCCCGAACAGCACTGTGGATGTACCTGCACCACACGGACAAAATCCTGGAACTCCCTCCCTAACAGCACTGTGGGTGTACCTGCACCACACGGACAAAATCCTGGAACTCCCTCCCTAACAGCACTGTGGGTGTACCTGCAACACACGGACAAAATCCTGGAACTCCCTCCCTAACAGCACTGTGGATGTACCTGCACCACATGGACAAAATCCTGGAGCTCCCTCCCTAACAGCACTGTGGGTGTACCTACACCACATGATCTGCAGCGGTTCAAGAAGGCAGCTCACCACCACCTTCTCAAGGGCGACTAGGGATAGGCAATAAAAGCTGGAACAGCCAGCGAAGTCCACATTCCGTGAATGAATTAAAAAAAACTGTTACATCTCTAACCTTACCCAGCTCTGATGGAAGGTCATGGACCTGAAGCATTAACTCTGTTTCTTGCTCTCAGCAGATGCTGCCTGACCTGCTAAGTTTTTCCAGCATCTTCTGCTTTTAATTGCTGGAGAGCTGCTTCATGTGAGCACCCCCTTGTGTGCTGAAGCTGCCAACATGTACATGTTAACTGATCTATTTTGCTGGTGGTGAGGTGCAGAGATTGATTCTTGGAAAGGAGCTGGATTGGGGAAGCTAGTCTTGCATGCGCACAATGCAGCAATCCTACTGTACAACGGTCAACAACAGACCAGAATGTAATGACTCTGGAATGATCTAAAACATAAGAATTTACAACCCAGAAACAGGTCATTTGGCCTAACTGGTCTGTGGCACTGTTAATGCTCCACACAAGCCTTCTCACATTTTACCTTATCTCACCCTATTACCATCTCTCATGTATTCACCTAGTTTCCTCTTAAGTGCATCTATACTGTTTGCTTCAACTGCTCACTGTGGTAGTGTTCCACATTCTCAACGCACTCTGGGTAAAGAAACTTCATCTTGAATTCCCTAATGAATTTATTCATGACTATATTTTATTTACGGCTATTAGCTTTGGACTCCTGCATAAATGAAAACACCTTCTCCATGTATACCCTATTGAGATCTTTCATAATACTGAATGAGTTCCATCAGGCCAGCCCTGAACCTTGCCTTTTCTCAAGAAAGGAGCTCCAGCCTGCTCAGCCTTTCCTGATGTGCATAACAGCTCAATCCCAGTGTCCTCCTTGTAAATCTTTTTAGATCCACGCCAATTCTCAAACTTTTACCTAATTAAAACTCATTTGAGATGATGCTCCCAGTTAAAGGGGGTTGAAATGCTGCTGGTTATGGCCTCCAGTTTCTCTCAGTGGGGCCTGGTTTAACCCAGAGCACTAGGTGGCTGTTGGCTAACATGTCCGGCCACCTCTTTGCGAGCAATAAATACACAACGATTTGCCCCTGTTGACCAAGGACGCAGATTAGCAGCCAGTGACTCTCTCATTGCTTTTTATTTGTTGGCTATTTTCTGCCTATGCACTGGTTGGCGAACAATTCCACGCATTCGGGCAGTAGCCGGACAACTTTGACCAGTCTTAACGAGTGTACGGAAACTATTTGTTTGTGGGAATGATTAAAGCTTGCTCATTATGTGTATGTCCATGTGCCTTCACAAGGACTAAAAAGCAATTCCACTGAGACATAAGAGCAGAGGGAGGCCCTTGGAGCCTGTTCTGCCACTTAATTAGATCATGTATCGTTACCTGCCCTGGTTCTTAAGTTCTAGTTTGGCTAAGGGACTAATCAGTCTCCATTTGTAAATTTTTATTGACCCTTCCCACAATCTCAACAGCTTTTTACTGTGAATAAAAACCGTCTCTTGCTGTTCCTAATGCATGTTATGTACTTACTTTCAGCTGGAGAAATACCAGCAGGGAGACTTCGGCTACTGCCCTCGAGTGTACTGTGAGAACCAGCCCATGCTTCCTATTGGTAAGTGAAGAACAAGCTTGCAGCATGAGCGACTTCCATTCCCATGGACATTCCAAAGTGCTTTACAGCCAAGAGAATTACTCGAAGCGTAGTCCCTGTTGTAATGTGGAAAACATGCCAACCAGTTTACACGCAGCAAGCTCCAATATCAGCACTGTGGTACTGATCAGAGAATCTGCCTTCAATGGGTGCTCTCCTGGGATAAATATTGGCCAAGGCACTAGGGAAAAACTCTGAGTTCTTCATCACATCATGAAATCTGTTCACGTTCACTAGAGAAGGCAGACAGCGCATCATTTTGATATCTCGTCTGAAAACTGGTACCTCTGACAGTGCAGTGCTCCCTCAGTACTCTACTGGGAGTGTCATCCGAGGCTTTGTTGTCCAGTCTTTAGTCTGGAGCTGAAACCCATGACTTTGTGAGGAAAAAGTTCTAGTGAGCCATAGTTACAGCCAAAGGAACAGCTACATTAAGCTCTGCACAGTTGTGAGTAGTGTTGGAATGGCCAGCTATCCTCCTGCAACTGAGGACGTGACAGCCTGAGTGTGTCAGGGCTGGTCTTTGGAACAGTCATGTCCTCGAGTCAGGAGCTTATAGGCTGAACTCTCACTCCAGAAGTTGAGCACGGAAATCAAGGCTAACGTTCCAGTGCAGCACTGAGTGAGTGCTGCACTGCTGGAGGTGCCATCTGTCGGATAAGAGGCTAAACCAATGCCCAGCCTGCCCCCTTAGGTGAATGGAAAAGATTCCATGAGTCTATTACAAAGAAGAACAGGTGTTCTGGCCAATATTTATCCCTCAGTCAAACCACAAAAGCAGATAATCCTGTTTGGTGAGCTTGCTGTGTGCAAATTGGCTGGCATGTTTCCCATATCACAACAGTGACTATTTCAACAAGTATTTCATTGCAGTAGTGCTTTGGGATTGTTGAGCGGAGTGCTTTGGGATATGCAAACTTTTTTTTCAAAAAGCATTTAATAAAAGTTCACCTTTTCATATGGATTTTGGTGCCCTGGGTGTTTCATGGTGAATGTTAGGAATCAACCAGAGCTCTTGTTAAAGGAACAAGCTGATGTTGAAGTGGGAAGGCAAGTGCACCTTCTTTCCAGATAGGTTGCCTGGCCTTAGTCCTTTGCAATTGTCTTATAAATCCCTCCATAAGTGAAGGTACTCCTTTTGAGCAAGCAAGCACACTGTTAAATTTGATATCTGTCTAACTGAGGTGCTCAATCTGTTCGCCTAATGCTCAGTGATGC